>NW_028234403.1:7027010-7037010 GCF_977035675.1 Penaeus japonicus | reverse complement strand
TAATTAATATATTACTGGTCCTGAACCTCAGGTTTTCTTGTGGAGCTGTCTTTCATTTGTATGCATGTCTAAGGTATTTGATGAGTCCCAAAGTGGAATGAATTATTGTTTTATATAATTATACTTGCAGTTTTGTGCATGGTATGGAAGTGATGGATCTGAGAGAAATATATGGTTTTAATGCATATATTGTGAATCCATGACTGGGTTTTATTGGATATATCTTATCTATTTATGTATTTTATTTAAAGAAAAAATATCAAAACAATTTTTTCTGTTTTATTAACATTTCATCCATATTCTTATCTACTTTGATTTAAATTCACCGTCTCCCAATATTACTATCCATTACATAGTATACAATAATAGTGTACAAAATTTCCATTTACAGTAGAGATATGTAACTGCCTAAATATGTGTAATATATCTCTTTAACTCATTGCCGATGGGGGATAGATTTGCTTATCTAGGTTCCAGGATGGGTTTTATTTCTGAGCAGGGCAGCTTCGGCAACATATCTTAGATTTTTCCCACTCCCTTTTAGTCATTCATTGTAGAGCTCGAGTCATTTTTGTGTTTTTGTTTCTGTGTGTTTTACCGTTTTTTGAGACCTATATGTCGTATTACAGGCTCTATCAATTTTGCAGTTGACTAAAATTGTAGTTTAGGGTCCATATCAAACTTTTTGAAAAACTGCTCCTCAACAGACTAGCTCCATCAGTCGAAGACCAACTCATCGAGGAGCAAGCTGGCTTCAGAAAAGGGTGCTCCTGTTGTGGCCAAGTTCTTAATCTTGTCCAGTTTATTGAGGACGGATTTCAGAAGAAGTTTAAAACAGGAATAGTCCTGGTTGACCTCACAGCAGCTTATGACACAGTCAACCACCGCAGCCTGCTAATGAAAATGGCCAACATGGGGTTAAATGGACATATAGTTAATGTCCTAAGGAATCTACTCAACAACCGACGATTCTATGTAGAAATGGATGGCAGAAAGAGCAGATGGAGAAGTCAAAAGAACGGACTCCCACAGGGATCAGTGTTTTCCCCTTTGCTTTTCAACATCTACACCAATGACCAGCCTTCCTATCCCAATACAAAACGTTTCATCTATGCTGATGATCTTTGCATTGCCACCCAAGCAAAGAACTTTGAAGATATTGAGGCGACTTTGACAGAGGCACTCAATGAAACTGGGAGATATTATGAGGACTGGTCATTAAATGCCAATCCAGGGAAAACTAAAGTATGTGCATTTCACCTTAACAACCGAGAGGCCTCCCGAAAGCTTAACATCGATTGGAATGGTAAATCCCTCATTCATGACGAGCACCCCACCTACCTGGGTATAACCCTTGATAGGACGCTCTCATTTAATTCACATGTAGAGAGGCTTCGAAAAAAGATTTCTTCACGCCTGAATCTTGTTAAAAAACTAGCTGGAACGAAATGGGGCACAGACCCTAAGACCTTAAGGACAGCTGCCCTGGCTCTGTGCTATTCTACAGCAGAATACTGTGCCCCAGTGTGGTCTCGATCCTCACATCCCAACAAAATCGATCCAATCCTAAACGAAGCTTGCCGTGTCATAACTGGTGCATTGAGACCTACACCAGTGAATTCCGTCCATAGACTCTCAGGTATTCCACCTCCAGCCCTGAGAAGAGAAACTAGCACCAAATTGGAAAAACGTAAGCAAGAGCAGGACGATCGTCACCCACTTTACTCTCATGTACCACCCCCGACTAGACTAAGATCTAGGAAAAGTTTCACCACAGTCGAAAGGCTTCCTGACGATATAACTCCAAGACGTTACAGAATGAATAAATGGAGAGAAAAGGAAAACTTGGGACCAGAACATCCTAACATCCCAAAACCGAAAGAAAAACTACCAAAAGGTACAAACCTTGGTAGGAAAGAATGGTGCACCCTTAACTGCGCCAGATCCGGTGTCGGAAAAACTAGGGATAATTTAACAAAATGGGGTTTTGCCACGTCCACTACGTGTGATTGCGGGTTCCCTATCCAAGAAATAGACCATATCATTTCTAATTGCCCAAGAAGCCCTGTCAGTATTCGTCCACCAGACCTACAAAAGGTCACCGACAGGCCCAAAAAATGGATAGAATTCTGGTGTGATACGATATGATGATGATCAAACTCATTTTTTTCTTTATACTCAATGTGATAGAAGCATTGCTATTTTAGGGGAGGACAAAAAGCAACTTTATTTCTTCGTTTTTGTGTGCTGTCACGAACGAACAAGAAACATATAACCATACAAAATGAAGATAACATGAAGAGGTAGGGAAGAGGAAGAAAATTGTGCTTTTGAAAGCGAGTGCCACAATAAAAGGCATCCCAACTGGCACGGGGGCACATTGTAGGCATTGGGCATGGTTTGAGTCACCTTACTCCTCTTGTTCTGCCTGCACATTTTCATCTGCAGTACTTGAGAGCAAGAGGTCAGCAACTTGCTATGTGCCATCGCTCTATAGAGATAGTGCTTGCTAGAGACTGTAGATGGGTGCCATTCAAGGTTGTCTCCTGCTGGTGCTAGAGGAAAGTGGTGCCATCTAGGTTTTGGATGTGAATTGAAACCCATTTTGATTAACCCATCCCCGACGGGGGAATTCTAGCCTTGAATGTCCAAATGCTGGGGCGTTCGAATTATTAGGCCTAAATCAATTGAATGGCTGGCACAATACTGTGCCGCCCGGCAACTGGGCTTTTGAATGCGCGGTATACATGCTGTACCACCCGTCCTGTGTGGGTTAATATTACAGCAGTTATAATAGTTATGACTAATTGTCAATATCACTCACTCATTACTCATAGCACAATAAAATAACATAGTGGTCTAAAATCACCGAAGGTCATGACGCCCATTGTCAGGCCAGACCTCCTGCTTCATGTATGATGAATAAACACGTGACCCATTGTTAACGGATTATCATAAATAGGTCTGGCAATCATGAGGAGAGTGACCTGAGATAAATTAATGAATAAACTTTCAATATTATGGAGTTAAAAGTTGAAAATTGCATGATACATCACATGGAGACCTCTACAATGAATGAGGCCACAACTCTAGTGCATTACACTCAATTACTCTCTTCTTTTCAACAAAGATGTGGTGTCTTGTTTCTGTGACAAGTCGGGGGAGTCAGTTGTTTTCTATAAAAGCATAGAATGTTCTCTGTATGTTATGTATCAGATCATGTTTCCAAATCAGTGCACCTGTAAATTACATATTTGGAGGACTGTATATTAACACTACATGTCTACAGCCAGTGACAGAAAAATGTAAGCTTTACTTTGGGAGCACAATGGGGGTACCTCTGAAGGGTCTGAATCATGACAATGAAAAACACATGAATTGAATGCCTTTAGTGCATTCTTTCTTGGCTTGATGTTTTTAACTTTAACCCTCTCTCGCCGGGTGGTACACCCTTGGTACCACGCATTCAAGGGCCCGTTCACAGGGTGCTGGCATACGGCGTCGATCATTTAATTGATTTAAGCCTATGCATTCGAGAGCCCCGGCGTTGCAATTTGCAAGGCTGGAATGCCCCCGGCATGAATGGGTTAAGATCTATTTCACTGTCTGTGACGGAATCAACAAAAAGGTTATTCCATTTTAAAATTCCTAAAAAGTAATACTTTTAGTTTTTGTGTGTGTTGTTCTTAGCAGTAAGAAAGTATCTGTGGTTCTAAAGGCTTCTTTAGATTATTGGATAAACAGCACATACTAAATCCCCTTGGTAATGGTGATGGCAGTCCATGAATTGAGTAATAATATCATGTTTTTTCATAGCCTGTCATTAGAAAGAAAAAAAATAATGGGATGCAGTGATCAGCAGTAGATGACTAAAATTACATCAAAAAACATAATCCTTATTTTTGAAAATAAAAATAAACAGAAAAGATCCTCCTACATATACAAAACCCTGATTTTTGTATAATACCACACAAAAAGTTAGGCATATTATGAAGTAATGCATTCGCTACTCTAATAAACTGTGCCTCTTGCATAACATGCCTTAATTCATTGTTGGAACAGCAGGATACTCCGTTTATGACTGGAAAATTATTAAGTGAAAAATGCATTGCAACATTTTTGAAGTAGCTCTTCTCCCAGCTTATAAACAAAATCTAAGTCCACTTTTTGTATCACTCAGTCCATTCCAGACAAGCATTAAGATATACATAATGGCCTAGTTCAGGTATCACAAAAAAAAAAAAAAAAAAAAAAAAGTGCATCAATGATGCAAGATTGCAACACTGCTTACTGTTGAAGCACACTCATAGTCATAAAGTCCCATGTTTGGTGATGATTTCACTCATTGGACAAGTCTGTTCAGTTGGGATGGATTGATTGATTATTGAGCATAATCTGCTAGATCATTAGTGCTCAGTTAGGAGTGACAAAAACATTTGCGCGATCCTTCTAAATTCTGGCCAGTATCAGCAGCATCAGAAATATCCCATCTCGTGGCCAGTTAGCATCCTCGGACTCTCATGCGTAACAGGTTAATACATACCTTGTAACAAGGGTAATAGTAACATTCATTAGGTATAAAACTATAATTCAAGGATAGCTTCTGCTGTCTTGATTTTATTTCAAGTTTTATATTACAGCATTTAAGTCATTTCCTTCATTATATTCATATCCATGAACACAGATTTCTTCAAACATTTATCACTGCTTTGAAAACAAGTATTTGAACTTCGCTTCTTTTAGAGACCATCAAATCTTGTATGACAGTCTTACTGTTTTAAACTATCTCTTTATCATTTCCACATCTAATTCTCATTCTTTTGATTACAAATATGATTTCATGTGAAAATTTGAAATTTTTGAGGCTAATGAAGATCCAAATGATCTTTGTCAATAATGTAATGTATATTGTACACCTATACGTGTTTTAGGACTAGAATTTTGTAAACAAAACACTTTTTATATTCTGTGTTAGGTAGCCATTAAAAAAGTTTCTTGAAAATAAAACACATGCCTGCTTTTTTAGAACTTCAGAAGTTTTGCATGAAAGCTTCAGCTATATACAATATAGACTGAACAATCTAACTATATCATAAAACAAGCTTTTAATGCATTTAAATAATGAAGATATAATACAGTAAAGATCATACTTTTTGTTATGCTTAAAGGTAAATTAAATGAAGTGTGATTAACAACTAAATTAATTTGTTCAATAATGTCAAGGCCAATCAGAAATGTATAGATGGCACCAAATTGACCTGTTAATATTTGGATATGTTTAAAATATAATAATAACTAGATGTTGCCAAATATTTCTTTACCAGCCCACTTTCCAGACCTCTCTGACAGCCTATTTCATCTGGCCTTCATCCCATCCCTCCATAACTTATGTGCTGGAATGTTTCTATGTGTCATTTACCCTCCAACCTTCATAATTACTTTCTTAATTTCTAGGGTCAGTAATATATTTTTTTAATACTTGGATATACAATACAAAAGAGGTTTGATACATATAATTTTGCACTGCATAGTACTCTGACCCTTGCATGTTTAGTCACATTTGATATGCAAACTGGTGGGTGTGTTAATAGGAAGTAGTTATGACATACATATATTTTTGTCACATACTTCCTTTCCCTCAGGAAAGTCACTTGCATAAGGTAAATTAATGCATTAATAATACAATTATGCATTAACATACTTTAACACACAAAGAAAATATTCAAATTCATTCTTATATATATTCAAAACACTGGATGGCATGCCACTAGAATCACCTCTTCTGAATCTAACAGACAGGCACATGTATAGACAGATCTTCCTTTCTATATTTCATTTTTTCAAGTTTTATTTGAATAGAGCCAAATTGCAAATATGGATTTTAATATATAAGAAATTTCTCAGTTCTGGTATCCAAATTACAATCAACAAAGACATGCAAATTCAAGCTGTTTAAGAGATTTTGGTCTTTCACACATTTGTATCTCATTTCTCACTAAGCCATATGAATTTGTGGTCAGAAAGGGCTCAGCCATCAGGAAGATGGCTACATTGTGTATCATCATATTATGATGATACACATTCAGTGCAATGCACTGAATGTCAGTGAATGCACTTAACAACCAAGAGAATAAATTGCAAGAACTAGAGCCTCAATGCATGATTATGATTATGAAAAAATTTAGTGCCAAAATCTTCAGATACAGGAGGCTCTACCATTTATTAACCAACTTTCATGTTGTATGTAACATTGTGTTATAACAGATATCTAATGTTTTAAATGTTGCAGCTAAGGATGAAAAAGGGTATTCAATATTGTATCTATGAGACAGGCTGTACTTTAATTATAAAGCAAGTCACATTATATCCAGTACATAGAATCCACTTTTATAACAGTAAATCATAATCATAGAAAATGAAAAATCTCACTTAAATTACTTTCTATTCCTAATCATTCTTGAGGATTCATAAACTTTAATTTTTTAAGACCTGGACTAAAATTTCTTCCACTAGTTTGATCCCCCTCTCCTCTCATGTCATCATGGGAAACATTACCTCTATTACTGAAATCCCCTCTGCCCCTACCTCTGAAATCTCCCCGGCCTCTGTTGCCGAAATCTCCCCGGCCTCTGTTGCCGAAATCTCCCCGGCCTCTGTTGCCGAAATCTCCCCGGCCTCTGTTGCCGAAATCCCCCCGGCCTCTGTTGCCGAAATCCCCCCGGCCTCTGTTGCCGAAATCCCCTCGGCCTCTGTTGCCGAAATCTCCCCGGCCTCTGTTGCCGAAATCCCCCCGGCCTCTGTTGCCGAAATCCCCCCGGCCTCTGTTGCTGAAATCCCCTTTACCCGCCTCACTGCCTTGCGAGTCTAAATACTCTCTGTTATTAAACATTGGCCTCTTTCCTCTGGCAGCATTTCCTTTGAAGAATTTATTTTGCGGAGAATCTTCAGTGTTATCATATTCATTCTGATCACTCTTTCTCTTGGTAAATTGCTTGGCTTTGTTGCCTAACAGCTTGCTATAATTCTCTGCAATCTCTTCTGCTGTCACATCCTCCTGTATTCCACCCCCATTACTGGATATAGGTAAAATCCTGGGAAGGAAAAAAAAGTGAAATGTTACATAATCAAAATGGCTCAAACAGATATGGTATAAAAGTAATGGTCAAGGTAAAAGTAAAAAAATAATAATAATGATAAAAAGAATAATAAGAAGAAAAATAAAAAAGTTGTATGCTATACCATGTTCATAATATAAATCATATAAATAACATATCCACAAAGATACTCATATGGAAAGATCAAGAGGAGTCACTATTCCGTAAAAACTGAAACATTGTAAAAGATTATCGGAAGAACAATTGTATACATACGGTTTAGTTTTGTATACTCCAGTTAGCTTGTCTTCATTGAGCTTCTCAATATCCGGGTCCATTCCACCAAAAGACAAACGGCAGGGTAAAAAATCCATACAGTCAAAATACGAGTCAATCATAACAATACGGTCCCTGGAAGAAAATAACATATGCTTTTCAACCATTTCATCAGTAGGGAAAAGTGATTTTTCAAAATATATCAAGATACATAGAAAAGGAACAGAAGGCCATGTCTGTTAATAGCAGGCATCACTTACGCTCCTTTATGCAGTAATGATAATTGATCTTGGTACAGCTGCTGACGTTCTTCATTTTCTTCTTGCAGCTCTGCCTTTTCTTTGCTCTTTTTCATGAACTGAAAAGCAATTGTGCACTTAATGAATGTAGAAGAAAAAAACGAATCCTGTTCATACTGACACTTGTGATAAAACAATAATTTGTTCATAATGAAAAGTCTGATTTCATGTGTTATAATGCCACTAATAATAAAAAATAAGATAATGTCAAGAATGAATAACAAAATAACATATTTTCTATTCACTAAAAAATGAAGACCTTAATTTCCCTTTTGGTAACAAGAATTATAATCTTTACCAAATACGTATGCTATTCAACTCAATGACTCTGGGTATGTTATCAAGATGGGTTATCTACCTGCCAGAAAAAAATTATTCTCATCTGGGATTATTTTCTGAGAGCATGGTCACACATGACACCTCTCCAGCACAATCGTTACTCTAAACCTAATGCTTGGAGGACAGCTTAAACGTGTAAACATGATCTGAAGGTATACAGCTTCCATTTCATCAACTTTTGGAAAGTTGAGACTGACTGTTATTTATAGTATATACCTCATATTATGAGATATCCACTGTGTACAATGCATACATATTGGACAGGTGTGTACCTACTGGTCACCTTACCTAATGCCAAAAATTGAACTTTTTTATACACTTATAAGCAAATAAAATCACATAATCAAGGACATCACAATACCAGGTGGACACCTGAAAATTTATCATATATTCATATTCATTTATCTAAAAATTAGGGTCTGGATTAGCAAACAAACTTATGGGAAATCTTACAGCCAGATAAATGATATTTATAGAGCAGTATGGACTAAAGTCACTAAGTACTTAACCCGTTAATGACAGGGCTATTCTGGCTCTAAATGATGGAAGCGCTGGGATATTTCACACCCATAAAGCTAATGCCTCGGGATTCTCACCCATACTGGCTGCGGCCAAGTGCTGTATGCCTGATCACCCGGTGTACCGGCCAAGAGGATAAATGCAACAAAATATCTCGTCCCTGGTGGCTGAAACCACTTGACATATCTTGTCACCCATTGTTAACGAGTTAAACAGAGCCAATCATTGCTAAATAAGCAAATATATGCATATACACATATACCAGTGCATATGAACACCTGGTAAATATATAGTATATTTGGAGGAAATAATCACAACTTTAGGCTATTTGGCTCTAGTTCAAAGATTGTTTTCTTTTAACATATTTTGGATTTATCATTGCTTCCATAGCAAAATGCCAATAAGATTTAAGCCATTCACGACTGAGGTTATATATGCATAATGCTGCTCCCACCGGCTAGATAACAAAAGCACATAGTGACTAAGTGCGAGACCTCTTCCTGTGTAATGCCGTGCTGCGCCTCTCAGAGCGCTTTCCACCCGCCCCATTGAACGGGGTAATAATTGGAGGTTTTTGTATTTATTTACAATATATTCACAAGTGAATAAAAATCTGTCTCTACAAATGGAACTTTGATGATTATGTGTATATGTAACGATGTAAAACATACATATTAAGGGAGAGATCTTAATGTTCTAGGACATCACCCAGGGAGAGCTAGATATTACACTAACGTGATAACATGTCAACCGGCACGAATGGGTTAAAAGGCAATAAATAGTAGAAATGCATCCATCCACTTTGGTGACATTTGGTCACCTGACAATTAAAATAACCTGACAAACATTGTAGATGACATCTGGATACATATCTACAATTTATGTAACACTGTTTGTAAGAATATTGGCAATATGTTGTCAGCAAGAGTTGACAGTGAGGCTTATTACATAACAAGAAAAGTGCAGTCTTGTATACAGTTAAGCAGAGGATGCTGCCTGCTTCTTGCTATCTATGGCCCAAGATAAAGAAGCATTCAATATATTCCAATTTGAATATCTGCATATTTGAATATCCACTGCTGTTGGTAGATGTGTCTGCCCACGTTTCCCTAACTACACTAATTCATCTGCACGAGTTAGCAAAATGTCACTTACAAAGTAGTACAAATATGTCTCCAACAATGTATCATCAACAATTCAATAGGTTAATGCCTACTATCTTGTATTTTGAGTCGCCAGCACACTTTATAGACAATGTGGATGAATACAAGTGTCAAGCAATCACCGTGGCCTACACACCTATAGCAAAGACAAAAAGACATCCAACATGCATATTCCAGCAAAAGAGTGTTATCATAAGAAGACAGCAAAGTTTGTAATAATCCAAAGACAATGCTTCATTAACTATATCTGAAAATTGTGTATCAGTTCCTGGATTTTAATGGTTGATGCTTTTGAATCAACTTCAGCAAA
>NW_028234403.1:7014510-7017010 GCF_977035675.1 Penaeus japonicus | reverse complement strand
TTGCAATGTCATCTGGCACGTCGTTGAGGGTGTCCTGAATGCCTTCCGGAGGAGGTGTCCACTCTCCGGGTCCAGGGTTCCCGACTAGTAATTTGTAATCACCGAACCTGTAAAAGTAGTTAATGTAGTCATACGCCTAATCGACCCATCTATACTTTTTCTAGATTCGTTTATTGCACGAGATGAAGTTGCTGTGATTCCATTGTCAACCAGGATGTCGCTCCAAAATTTCCCTTCTATGTCAACAATAACAAGAAAGTAATCCTACACACACCTTATGCCTCCGCTAAACTCGGTGGTGTTATCGATGTTGTAGATCATATGCGTCCTGGGGGACGTCCTGGGGGACCTGGAGCGGCCCACCGAGCGAAACCCATGGTCCGATCCTATCAGGGGCCTCGGTGGCCCTTCCATGAATGTCTCGTCATGAACGTCCCCTCGTACCTAGTCTTCAGAAAAAAAAATATATATATATTACAAGCACACGAAATAAAGCAAAGTAGATTGTTTCAGTTCGCATAAGATTTCTTTAAGATTTAGGTGAATTATAACAAAAACGACTTCCTCAACTCAAGATGAACTGATTTAAATCAAATGAATTATACTTGGATTATCAAATTGTAAGATGAATTTCGACAGCCTGCTTCCTATTTAATGGAGGCTGCGTCGGCTTCTAAAGATGGCACAAATATCTTTCTGGAAACACGAAGGAGAACAAACACACGAGAAACGCTGTTCTACTAACTTGTGAGAGACAGTGCCAGGGTTCTGCAGCAGAGGAGAATGCACAAAGGCGGCGCCCCTTGTGCCACCTTCCCATAGTGTTGATTTGTTTCCCCTCAGAGGCCAGTTGTTCCCTGCGCTCACGGTTGGCCCGCCGTTCTGCCAGATGAGTACATTAGACATTAGAGAATATATGTACTTAATGCAGTCAGAAATAAACAGTGGTGATGTATATTTCAGAAGAATTACATGTATTGGCTTGGATATTTGGGTATTTATATGTTTTATTTCGTATTTATTATATTCCTGCTAAATCAATATTCCACATAATCTATCGCTAGGATGGTTACAGATTAGATGATAGGTTGATGTAAAAAAAAACAAAAAACAAAGCAGTTCATCTATAATGCAGAGTACAAACAATACCAAAGCACCCCACTCACATCTGTCGTAAAAACGATGACTGAGTTATTGTAGTGACCAGAGGACTTGAGCGCCGAAACCACCCGACCAACCGCTTCGTCCATGGCGGTCACCATACCTGTCACAGGGAAGCATAATTTTTTTTAAATCATTTATATTCTATAGTGCCATTCCTTGAGTCTCTTTGTAACATAAATCATGGTACTTCTTCGACTGAATTATCCTGTAGTTTTTTTTTTTTTTTTTTTTTGCTTTAGAACAAACAGAACAAAACACGAAAGTCACGAAAGTCCCACTTCATAAATTGGGCGTAATTAACCATTTGCATTAACGGCTATACGTACCTAGTTTTGTTCTGCGTTGCTTGTGTTTAATGTAACGATAAGGACGCGTGTAGTTCTCAGGGACCTGTAGGGGAGAGTGGACGCTTTGGAAGGGGAGGTACAGGAACATAGGATCTGCAGGACTCCGAGACGCCAGTAGATCCTCCACGTAGGATGCGAGTGCGTACTGGCAAAAGAAAAGGGAAAGAAGCGTCAGCAAATTCTACAGTGAAAAAAAAATAAAACTAACAAACGTAATTCACTTCAGATGAGAATGTATTCCTACAATAAAACAAATGAATTCGATATGAATTTTGCTATAATTCTTTACCGTTGAGTACGTTCCATCCACACTCAAGTCGGGAGTCGTGTTGTTCCTGAAGTCGTAGCCAAACCTCGCGCCATCTTTCTCTGCAGGTTACGATTATAACGTTAATATCTGCTATGATTCATGATAGTAATTAGCGTGTGGACACTAAATAGAGCATAAACCTGTTTGTGTGTGGGTGTGAAGGGAGGGGGGGGACTGTATGTGTTGTGTTGTGTGTGTGTGTGTGTGTGTGTGTGTGTGTGTGAGTGTGTGTACATTCTGAATATGAATACTTACTTTTATGTGACTGAGATTTGATGTAGTTTGGCATTTCCTTCCTTCCCACTTGAGGCCGGAAGTGATGAAAGTAGTCTTCTGCACCTGTGTAGTAGCCGTAGAAGGTGTCGAAGCCCCTCCTGGTTGGGGTGTAGCGCCAGCTGCAGAACCCTAAATGCCATCTGCCAAGAAAAAGGTTGCCAGTCTTCAGCTCAGTGTATGCACGGAGTCAAAATATTTGAGAGGAGAGACTATGGTACAAATACATTTTTTTTTCTAAATGTTCTATATACAGACGCTTGCAAAAGATGGATATAGCGGAGAAGAAGAAACATTACCACACCCAAAGGTAAATCAGAATGAAATACCAAAGGAAATATAGACTAATTACTTGCCAACGGCGTGAGTGGAATAACCCACTTCCTTGAGAGACTCTGGAAGGAGG
>NW_028234403.1:6984510-6987010 GCF_977035675.1 Penaeus japonicus | reverse complement strand
TACATACATGTGTAATATAATATACGAGTATATAGTAATATATAATATACCAGCAATTATTGCATATATAATATGTATCAAATATATATATATATTATGAATATATATATACGATACATAAGATAATAATGAAACAAATATAAATATGAATCTTATGATATATATATAAACCATATATTACTTATACACACAGTATTATGAATATATATATATATATATATATATATATATATATATATATATATATATACAACAGTATATATAATAAAAATATATATATATATATATATATATAATATATATATATATATACATACATATATAGTATATATATAATAAACATATATATATATATATACATATATATTATGAGTGTGTGTGCGTGTGTTTGTGTATATGTATGGTATTTTGCATCACACACACACAAGTACATGAAAAAAAAAATGAATAGTATATACAACACACCCTACACACACACACACAATCACACACACACACTCACATATATAATATATATATATATATATATATATATATATAATATATATATAAATATACTATAATACAATACACATACAATATACATACGTACACGACACATACACATATATCTGTTTTGCGTGTGGTGTGTGATTTATGTTATGTGTATATATGTTATTATATATATATATAAATTATGTATGTATGTATATGTAAATATAATGTATATATAATGTTATATATACATATATATAATATATATATATAGTATATACATATATAAAATATAAATTATATATATAAATATATTATATCATATACATACATACATATTATATATATATATATATATATATATATATACATAATTTATATATATATAAAATAAAATATATAATATATATATATATATATATACATATGTGTGCAATACTCAAAATGACTTACGTGCGTTTTTACATGCAGGCGAGATGCTTGAGAACAAGCACTTAATAGGCAAGCGCAAATGAAAACATCCAAAGACACTTCTAGCAACAGAACTTCAAAATATCATCAAAAACCACTATAAATACAAACACATAACACGGCCACACATGGACTACATCAAACCCCAATTCCTCACACCTGAAAATTCAATCAATCCTCATAATCTTCTTGAAAAAATAGCAACAACAGAGATCAAAGAAATCAGCTGATACATGGAACACAAATCATCCAAGCCAAGAAGTACAAACAAAACAATATTACAAAGCGTCCTAAGAACTACGTCCTTTCGTACACCCAAGAGCCATGATAGTGCGATCGTCTCATCCACCCAAACATATGTTGTAGCTTGAGGTTGCAAACCATGGGTGGAAAAATTGATAAATAAAGATAGGTGTCACAGGCTCAGTCACTCACGACCCTCGGTTAACCTGAGACCCGCGAGAGGGAAGCGATCTCCTTCTTCACAAGATGAACGCCATTCAAAATAAACAAATAACAACAACAACTTCGATTTGGGATAGATATGAAACAGTTATACATCAAAAGAATAGAGATTCAGGTCAACATACGAATCACTGTTATAAATACTCATGACACGGCCAATCATCATTGTCTTGAAAAATATCAGTTTAACATAACAAATAAAAAACATAAACACATCTCAAAATCAAGTATCAAAAATCATTTCCGCATGAATCTATCTAAAAGCACAATTCGATAAAATCCACTAGTCATCCCTTATTAAACACAAACAGCTTATCAGTATCTCCCCCCCACATATTTTTCTTCAACCTATTTGCTTTTTGATTAAGAACTCCGCCCTAGCTCGTATTCTCCCACGCCCACCCAGCGAGTTCACGCTTCAAAGGGGAAAGATTTATCAACTCGTATCCCCCGGCAGCATCGCTCACGTCTGTTTGCGTACCGGAGGACCGAGACTTCTCCGACTGGCATGGTCATATCCCGCTTGCTACTTGGCTTATATATATATGTATATATATATATATATATATATATAAACTATATATATATATAATATATATAAATTATAATATAATATGTATAATATAGTATAAATTATACACTCATGCGCACTACTCCGCACACCTATATACGCCTCACACAGACACACACACATATAGTACACAGACACATTCACAAACACATGTATATATATATATATATGTGTCGTATATATATATATATATATATATATATATAATATATATATATTAAAATATATATATTGTGTTTTGAGTGTGTGTTTGTGTGTGAGTGTGTGTGTGGTTGTGTTGTTGTTGTTTATACAATAGTGTATATGTGTGCACGTATCTCTCTCTCCCTCGATTCGAAACATACGAAAGCCGTATGTATGTAAATGTTAAAGTCTCAGCTCTTATTACCTATAAAAAAAGACAGACGAGACTATGCAAATGTCTTAGGAACAATGGAGCTCATGAAACGATCATTCTTTCCGGCAACTGAATCACTTTATTTTTGAGAAGGAACATGTATTACAGTGAGAAATGTTTTA
>NW_028234403.1:6947010-6949510 GCF_977035675.1 Penaeus japonicus | reverse complement strand
CAAAAATCATAACTGAACTATTCAAAGAATTGTGTGCAAGATTTTTTTCTTTTTACATTAACATCTTCATCACTGCCATCAACCTTCAGTGACACTGTCCTGCTCGGTGAAAAATTACAGTATAGTACAAGCCTAAAAATAAATTATACACACAATTCTCCATTGTAATCAAAATCAGCACTGAACTATGAAAATAAATAATGGACAAGAATTACCATTCTAAACATCACCATAATCACAGTCACTCTTTATGCATCTATCTTGACACTTAGTGCAGTAACTGCAACTCTACTTCATTTGCAATTTCTAGAACAACTTTGGAGGAGGAAGGAACATGCATTACGGGCATCTTTAAGTGATAATGACCAATCCAGGTGGCCACCACCTCCCCTCCTCCCCCTCCCCTATCCCTTCTTTCCATTCCTCTTCCCAGAAAATAAGATAACCTTTCCCCGCATTATTAACACCATAATTACCAATTTCCTTTTTCCTCTCTCTGTCAATACTCTTCATTTTCTTTAAATCATTATTTGGGCATATGCTTTTGGTTTGTTTTCGTTGTTAGTGGTATGGTTTGTGTTTTTTGTCTGTTTATTCTATTTTTATATTATTTGTTGTAACTTAGTTTCTAGTTCTTCGCCTGTCTCTGTCTGCCTGGCTGTTTGTCCCTATACATTTTCCACATCCGCTGTACTATTTTAGAGAAAAAAAATCTTTCCTTGACACTCTAAATACCAAAATAGTAGAAGATAGCCTAGATCCTGCCATAGCCTATCTGGCCCAAATTCGGTACTCATAGATGAATCAGTAAGATCAACCCTTCTTGAGTCCCGTTTTTTAGTCTCTGAATAATGCTCTCACTTAACAATTACTTCAACTCAAGGGAAAAGGCAGCCAGATTAGTACCTCTGATATCTAAATATTCCCTAATTTGAACCAAACAATGCAACTTTAGGAAAAAATAAAAATCAATGAGTATTGTTGTTGTTGAGTTTGGCATTTTTGCTTGATTCAATACCTCTACAACTTTTAAACAAAACCCCATTTTTTCCAGCAGAGTGTGTAGTAGAAAAGTGCTCGGACCAGTATGGGCTGTGCTCATATTCTGCCAGGAATTCTGCTGAGCTCAGCCATTGCTCTTTCCTCTTTCACTCTTGTGTGTCTACCTGTTTCAAACAGCCCCTCCCACTTGTACCATTGACACTGTAGAGGAAGCTATTATGCCCATCATTAGTCCTGCCCATCTATATATGCTGAGCATCCAATACTGAAAATAGATAGGGAAGTTTCTTTTATTTATGCTCTTTTCTCGTTAATATTTCATTATTGTCTCATTTTAAAGTAAAGAATGTGAAATGGGTAATTCTGATATAGGAATACCAGATTAAAATACTATATGAATGATGAAATGAAATAATTTGTTAATGAACCAAAGTTGATATTGTAATTCTTAAATTACATGAAATGTCACAGGACGATAAAGGAATGACAGTCATCTATTTGTTTGATTTCTCTTCTCTCTTCATACAAAGTACACAAATATCAATATAAATACTCAAAAAAAGAATTACTACACATCATTCCATATTGATCCTTGTAATTTAAAAGCCTCCCTACTTTAACTTCTGCAAGACATTTGATGGTGTTTATTTGTTACAATTATTTGTTTACTCTTAATTCCTTATACCACTAAAGTAACATAACTAACTAAACACTGAGAACATCAGAAGCCTTAAGTTTTAAAAGCAGTCAGAAAAGATGTGTGTTTTTTAAGAGACTGATAGCACTCCCCTACAGGAAACTACTTTTGCAATATATTTTTTTTATCATGAAAGAAAATAGCAACTGAAATCCAACAACACCTTTTACCTGTCTATAGACACCTTTGAGCCAGTGGCAATGGCAGCTACTATAAATCATTCATACAGTTTTCAAAACCTCACTTATTCAGGATGTCATGAATAAAATTAATTGTTTTCATTGTTCAATTGTTTATCTTTTTTAAAAGTGTATCTTTTACACAGTACAATATATGATTATATAAAGGGACTTACAAAATATAACAAAAACACCATTATAAAAATACAAAAAAAATCTAAACAGCCAATTGGACATGCCTCTAGAAACAAGGGCACAATATATAATGTACAATCTATTAACAAACAACAAAAGATAAAAATGGGATCTCACAGTATGCATTATTAAATAACTAAATTAAATACATTCTTGACACATTGGTACTTTTTTCCTTTTGTTTTTTTCTACCCTTCATATCATTCCTTTAAACTGTTTGATAACTTCATATCTAATTCTTGATGTGTGTTTCTATGATAAAAAAGGCTTTATAATCTCAGTATCAATAAAAGCACTGTTATAATTTACTTTGTAATTATATAACGAAGAAGCTTTCATTTTTAGAGCCATTTGGTGACATATACATACATCTGGATTTAATTGCCATGAATGAATATATTCAAAGTGAAGTTATCACCTCATACAT
>NW_028234403.1:6929510-6932010 GCF_977035675.1 Penaeus japonicus | reverse complement strand
TAAAGTAATTCTAAATATCATGTTTCATCTTTTGTACAGTATAATCCCATGGTTTCCCTTTTTCTTTCCAGGTTTTAAATCATATATTATTTTAAATGACACTAAAATCAGGGTGCACCAGTCCTTCTGGCAAAATGATAAAGCTGAAACACATCCATTAAAATGAACCTCCTGCTACTGCTGTCAACATAAGCAATTTAGCAGAAAATTTACCAAACATGCCTTCTGTAAAAAACAAAAAATATCAAGAAATTATTTTCATTACCTTATCAATCTCAATGATGTTAGCCAAGACATTTAATGCGCTGGCTCTAACATATCCTTCAACATCTCCAAGGGCAGTCAGCAGTGCATCATTTAGTCTATATCTCAAGAGCCACTCCACAAAGTATGGATACTCTGAAAATACAAGTAACATTCATGTTATTTTGTTATTCCTATATCTGCCTTAACTATAGACTGATCTTTTTTATCTCTTTCATCTACGGTGATGTTTCATGAAAAAATGCTTTAGCCTCTCAAAATACTCAACCCACTGCAAAAGGTGTCACATACAACACTTATAATGCGCCAAATTCTGGGCATCACATATGATCATGGCATATTAACCCACTTACGAGGGGGGCATTCCAGCCCTGAATGTCCCAATGCCAGGCCGTTCGAATTATTAGGCCTAAATCAATTAAATGGCTGGCACAATACTGTGCCGCCCGGCCACTGGGCTTTTAAATGAGTGGTACAGTACTGTACCACCCGTCCAGAGAGGGTTAATCCCTTTGCACCAGATGATGTGACATCACTTCATGGGAATATACCACTCCCGCCAGATGATGTCCCATCACATCATCTCTCCCTCAAAATGCACGTTTTACATTGTTATGTTATGTATTACTCATAGGAATTCCATTTGTATAGGCACATTTTTCTATGTGAAAACAGTGTAAATAAATACAAAAACTTCCTACTATTAACCCGTTGAATCGAGTGGGTGAAAGGCACAGCAAGGCATTTAGTCAATGCATGCGTTTGTTATCTTGCACAAAGCAAGATGGGCAAGATGATCCAATTGGACTTCTGCATACAGGTCATAAGCAAGATCCTCAGCTTCTTAGCTTTTGATTTCCAGAAGTATCCGATGCAGGGGAAGCTGCATGGACTTTTGATTGAGACACAGCATCGTCTCCAAGGCATAGCAAAACATAAAGTGGCAGGAGTGTGATGTGTCTTTGCACTGTGTGTGTGTGTGTGTGTGTGTGTGTGTGTGTGTGTGTGTGTGTGTGTGTGTGTGTGTGTGTGTGTGTGTGTGTGTGTGTGTGTGTGTGTGTGTGTGTGTGTGTGTGTGTGTGTGTGTGTGTGTGTGTGTGTGTGTGTGTGTGTGTGTGTGTGTGTGTATGTGTATGTGTGTGTGTGTATGTGTGTGTGTGTGTGTGTGTGTGTGTGTGTGTGTGTGTGTGTGTGTGTGTGTGTGTGTGTGTATGTGTGTGTTTGTGTGTAGGTGTGTGTGTGTGTGTGTGTATGTGTGTGATATGTGTGTGAGTGAGTGAGTGTGTGCGTGTGAGTGTGAGTGTGAGTGTGAGTGTGAGTGAGTGAGTGAGTGAGTGAGTGAGTGAGTGAGTGAGTGAGTGAGTGAGTGAGTGAGTGAGTGAGTGAGTGAGTGAGTGAGTGAGTGCGTGCGTGCGTGCGTGCGTGCGTGCGTGCGTGCGTGCGTGCGTGCATGCGTGCGTGCGGGTATGCATGTGTGTGTCAGTTTGCGTGTGAGTGTGAGAGTGCGTACGTACGTGCGTGCGTGCGTGCATGCGATTGAGTGTGACTTACTTTCTTTTGCCAACTTCATACATGTGATAAGCAACTCCAAGGCAGAATCCCGAACTTCCCACTCAGTATCTCCAAGGTAAATAGTTAAAATCTGAAACCATCAAAGAGATAGTATTAAGATTACTAACATGAATAAATCAATCAATAAATGATAACAATTATATTCCAAAAAGTAGCAAAATAAGAATGAATGTGAAGCAAATGCAACATAAGATTGAGGCACTGACCTTGCCCATCAGTTCAACACTGTTCTCTTCCATCCTCTCACTGTTGACTAACATGGACATGACAGGTGGTATGAACCCATTAATGCATGAATTCATGGCTTTCAGGATTGACACTTTCACCTGCAAATTTGTTAGATATTTGAAGATATCTTAAGATATGCTTTATCAAAACATAAAAAGATGGATATAGTAACACAAATGTATAAAAAATATAAAAATTCAAACTTTACTGTTTCTAAGCTTAGTTACCCGATTGGTAAAAAGCCTGTTTATATAACCTTTAAGAAAATATTTCATAATACATGACCAATACTAGGACACCAGCATGATATACCTGAGTTGAGATACCAGGCATCTTAACAAGGTCACAGAGTTGACCCATAAGACAAACTGATACATATGACTTCCTCCAATCTATGTTATATCTGTAAGTATCAAGTATAAATGAGACAATTAAA
>NW_028234403.1:6902010-6909510 GCF_977035675.1 Penaeus japonicus | reverse complement strand
CTAAATTCCTTGGTGTGAAAATATAATAAGCACTGATTCCTAATTGCATATTGTTAATTGCCAAATAATGAGAAGGCATAGATATGATTGTACAAATATGATTATTAACGTTGAGCTTCATGTTATCTTTCCTTTAATGATGATATATGATTTGGCTTCAGTTGTTGTTTGTACTGTGATTTTATTTTATCTATTTTTTTTATCTATTTTTTATCATTATTATTATTATTTTTTTTTTTTATGATATTCTGTTCATAGATAAGATCTAAAAATGTCAGACATAAAGCTAAATTAATTTTATTCAATACCCCCTCCAGGTCTCGGTCAGTTTTGTGCACTAGACATGCTTTCAACAGCTGGCTTAGTAAATTATTTTGGACGCACTGGAGATCTCAAGAACATCACCATTAGTCCCGTGTTGCTTGAGAAGGGAACAAACAAATTGGCTTTATTTGGTTTATCTGCAATTAAAGATGAGAGGCTCTTTAGGCTCTTCAAGGAAAATAAGGTGAGATTTTTATGATTATTTTGTCAAAATGAAGAAAAATAAGTTGATAAACAGAGAAAGGGATGAAGAATGATAGATCAGATTAGAAGTGATGAGAGAGACAGTCAAATATAAACCCAAATCTAGTGCTTTACAAGTTTATGAATCACAGAATGATCTATGAATAACAAGCAAAAGTCAACAGACTCCAAATAAAGATTGTTTCAGGGTGTTGAATAGTACTGTGCAATTTCAATTGTATGTTTAATTAACAGGATTATTTTCTTTTGAGTGCTGTGTGTGTTTTGGTGGAAGTTGTATAATTTTTGTTAATAGAATTTCTTATTTACTTTATAGTATGTTCTCATTTTTAGGTTAAAATGATGCGCCCAAAGGAATTCCACGATGAGTGGTTCAACATCATGGTTGTCCATCAAAACCATACAAAACATGGCATGACCAATTACCTACCAGAGGCTTTCCTGGATCCTTTCCTTCATGTTGTCCTCTGGGGGCATGAGCATGAATGTCTTATTCAACCAAGACTTAGTGCTGATAATTCATTCCATGTTGTACAGCCAGGTGAGTATTGTATATTTAACATTTTTAACAATTTACTCTCCTTAAGCCCTTCTTTGCCAAGTTGTACCCCAAGTCATTAACAGAAACCATCTACAAACTATGTTGTAAAAGACTGGGAAGGAACTTAAGTTCAGTTTTGACTTGTAAGGGGTCTGTCACTGTTATGAGTTTTTGAAGAGCTGTCATTGTAACAAGATTTACATTCAGACTGCACATCCTTATAAAGGCCTCTGACATAGTCACTTCTAAATTATCAGTAGATGATAGAAAAATTGAGAAGGTGACTGGTAAAGCTTGAAAAGCTTATAACAAGGTTTGAGTTGTAAGCATCACTGTAATCAGGTTTTAACCCATTGCAGACGGAGATAAATTTGCTTGCCCAGCCTCCAGGATAGGTTTTATTTTAGAAAGAGACCACTTGGAGCAATATAATTTGAATCATCCCACTCTCTTTCAGTCATTCATTGTAAAACTAGATTGTTTTTTGTGTTTTATTTTTTTGTGTGTTTTATTGAGTTTAGAGACTTATATGTGCCATGTGACAGGCTCTGTCAGTGCTGCAGTAGACTAAAATTGTAGTATATTATCCATATTAGCTCATTATTTTCTTTATACTCAATGTGATAGAAGTATTGCTGTTTTATGGGAGGACAAAAGGCAACTTTATTTTTTCGTATTTTTGTGCTGTCATGAACGAATACGAAACATATAACCCACTACAATAAAGATAACAAGAAGAGGTAGGGAAGAGGAATGAAACCTGTGCTTGTGACTGTGAGTGCCACAGTGAAAGGCATCCATATTGGCACAGGAGCACATTTTAGACACTGGGTATGGATTGAGTCACCTTCCTCTTCTTGTTTTGCCTGCACATCTTTCATCGGCGGTACTTTAGAGCAAGGGTTCATCAACTTAGTATGTGCCATCGCTCTATACAGACAGTGCTTGCTAGAGACCGTGGATGGGTGCCATTCAAGGCTCTCTCTCCTGCTGGTGCTAGGAAAAAGTGGTGCCATCTAGGTTTTGGATGTTAAGCTAGCACTATATTACGGTAATTATAGTAATTATGACTGTAGTAGCCATCATCACTCATTCCTTTTTCATAGTACAATAAAATAGCATAGTATTCCAAAATCCCCGAACGTCACATACGTCATGACGCCCGTCGTCAGGCCAAAGCTCCTACGTCATGTATGTCATGACACCCGTACGCAATGAGTTAATCAGTTTACATTCTCTTGTAAGATTCCTATTAAAGGCAGACTAAGTCACATTTATGTCGAGTATGGGTGATAGGGAGATCTATAAAATGACAGATGGTGCTAGTGAATCTTGAAGAATATTCAGTCCACTATTAACCAAAAGCAGTGAGATGTATAAATGGTTGTATTATAAAGTTCTTAACAATTACTATCTCTAAATTCTCAGAGTTACAGGTTTATAGGTCTTTAGCAATTAGTTCTCACTGTGGATATGTGAAAGAATAGTGCCTCCCTTTGAGTTTCCCTTTTTTTCACTGCTACTCTTATGTGATATGGCATTGTACACTTTTGTTTGCTGGTTACTGTCCTGCAATATATCCCAGTAGTTAATGTGTACAAACTCAGATATTTTTCAATGTGATGTAATTGTACCAGTTCCAAACATCTGAGTATGGAATCCTTTATTTAAATGCCATTATCCAGTAAATGTTACACCGTCTAATAACAGTCAAAACAGTAACTAACTTTACGGAGCACTGTTCCTTGATTAGTTTAATTCAGCACTTCATATGCCATTATTACTTCCTTTTAAAATTATGTTTATGATCAAGTGCCAAGGAATGTCACTTTCATATCTTCACCCAAAGCTTTTGATATTAAAACCCTATCCTGTACTCCTCCAAAGAAGTGAATGTTAGATTATACATACTTTTGAATATTTGCTATATCTTTTGTAGAGAGCCAGATTTTCCTTGAAGTGTATTATAGCGATATTGGATGGAAATATATGTTTACTATATTTTATTGATTCAAATGTCCTGAATCATGAGATATGATGGTCATTTATTTAAACATTTATTGTTAAATGTCCTGGATGTGACTATTTTGTATGTATTGATATTCTTTTTTCTCTGTTACAGGGAGTTCAGTCGTAACTTCTCTATGTGCTGGTGAGGCTGTTGAAAAGCATGTTGCTCTACTAGAAGTGAACAACAAACAGCTTTTTAATGTAACTCCTCTTAAGCTAGAGACTGTCCGGCCATTTATATTTGATGTAAGTAGTGCGCAGCATTTATTGATTGATTATTTCATATTGAAAAGAATTTACTTTTTTTAAAAATTAATCATACATTACTTCCTTTACTTTTTCTTAACTTCAATGCTTGAAGGCTTGATGTTTGAAACAGTGAGTTAGCACATCTTGCTCAATGAAAATTATTGATTTTCATTCATACTTCACTCTCCAATATTTTTCAATAGTTATTGTTACAGTTGTAATCATGATGTTAGTACCATAGTTAGTATGATGTTGGATTTACCATTAATATGCATTTGAAATTGCATTTACACTTATGTGTTTCAGCATTTATTTTCTATTAATGCTTAGCTTATCTTGTTATTACGATTTATATAATTCCCTGTCAATTGACAGGATGTATGCTTGGCTGATCAAGATCTGGATTATGTCATTGGGAAGAAAGAAACAAACCCTGTTGAGGAATTTATTGAAGAGCACATCCGAGGAATGCTTATTCGAGCCAAGGAACAGCTCACAGGTATGACTATGTTTAGGTGAAATATTGTTAATCTTTGTCCATGGAGAACAAAAAGTCAATGGAAAGAAAATTCTTGACATTTTTGATGTGGCATGTGATCGATACTTTTGTAATTTGGATTATGGAATTTGTATTTTAAATTAAATATTAGGCAGTATGTTTTGAGCTTTAGATATTAAGTATTATGCTCTTGATCATTATACTGGAAGTCATATTCTTCTGCCAAGCAGGTCATCCAAAACAGCCCAAAAAGCCACTTATCCGTCTTCGAGTTGAGTACACAGATGAGTCTCAGATGTTCAACACAACCCGATTTGGTCACAAGTTCACAGATGAAGTTGCAAATCCTAATGAAATGATCTTGTTCAAAAAGCAGCGCAAGGAAATAAAGAAAAATGATACGGGTATTGATAAAGATGCCATGGATGCAGTTTTTGCTGGAGAAGATGTAAGCTTAGTTTCTATCATTTGATTCTTGTAAAAAAGACATTGCTTTCAAGTGGATATTTGATGGCATGGTTGTAGTATTGACTGTGAAATGCGTCATATATGATACTACAAAGTGATCTTTTTTGTTTTTATTATTGTTAAAAAAACAAAACTTTTTGTATACCTTCAGGTTGCAGAGACAAGAGTTGAGGATCTTGTGGAGCAATATTTTTCAGAGCTGGAGGATCAAAGACAGAAGCTATTCTTGCTTTCGGAACGGGGGTTGGCAAAGGGGGTAAACACCTTTGTCGAGAAAGATGACAGAGATGCCATTAGCACTGTTTTTAAGTAAGATACTTGGAGCTTCTTATTAACTTTAGCACTTTTAGATTTTGTTTCTTTTTGATAGTGATGTTCAAATTTTTTTAAATGTTAAAATTTGATGTTTATCTTGATTATTTATTGAGATGGATGGAGTGCAGATATCATCTGTATACAATTAATAGATGAAATACTGTATTGTGGTTATATTGGGAAAATTATTTATTGGCCAAATTAACTGATGTGTATTTCCTCTTTGACAGGCACCAAATTAACAAGACTATGGCACACATTTTATCTCAAGATATAGATATTAACGAGGATAATATTGTGGATGAAATTATCACTTATCGAGAGGAAAGATTGTCAAAGAATAATCCTCAGTTGGAAGAACAAGAGGTATTTCTTGCACATGCACACTAGTACTTGCAGTTTTGCTCATAATCATACCTGTTCTCACTCTCATGTCCATACTCTTGATCATAGTGCTCATCCTTGTAGTACTAGGTTATTCTTTTAGATGTAAAGAAATAAGTAATCAGATATATTATTGCAATGAAAAAGTGTTTATATCCAACCCAAATACTCACTTATACACACACACATGTATACACTTACACACATATACACAAAGATACACACATGTATACACATATACAAACATGTATACACACACATATGCACACACACACACACACACACACACACACACACACACACACACACACACACACACACACACACACACACACACACACATACACACACAACAACACACACACACATATGCACACACACACAACACACACACACACACACACACACACACACACACACACACACACACAACACACACACACACAACACACACACACACACACACACACACAACACACACACACACACAACACACAATACACAACACAACACAAACACACACAACACAACACACACACACACAATACACAACACACACACACACACACACACACACACACAACACAATGCACAACACAACACAAACACACACACAACACACACACACACACACACACACACACACACACAACACACACACACACACACACACACACACACACACACACACACACACACACACACACACACACACACACACACACACACACACATATACACACACACACACACTCACTCACTCACTCACTCACTCACTCAATCACTCAATCACTCATTAAATCTCAACTTACATTAGTGGTCTTTGTTACAGGCTCAGGTAGCCCTAAGTAGTACAACAAGAGAAAGAAGAAAAGTAAGTGATGAAGACGAAGAGGAGATGGATGACATTGACATGGATGAACTCAGCCCCCCACCAGCCAGGTGAGTGTGCTTTAGGCCTTTATAGATCGTTCCCTTTGATTCGTCTTGGAAATTTCATATTTTTGTATATGAATTTCTATTAAATTGGTAGGGCCACGTTTTAGAATCGACAATTTTTTTCGTTTTTCCAGAGGACGAGGATCACGTGGAGGTCGTGGACGAGGTAGCAGGGGGTCCCGGGCCAGGGCTGGAACCTCATCTGCAAGCACCACTCACTCCTCGAGCAGAAATCAGTTGTCTTTAATTGGGTATGTTTTTATTGAGATTTTAAGTTTTAAGATTGTTTTTGTATGTGGCTTTGCATTATGTGTGTTAGAAATCAGTATGAATGTGTACATGCATGTATGGGACTACATTGTTGTTGTTGCTGTTGTTGTTTTGTGTGTGTGTGTATGTGTGTGTGTGTGTGTGTGTGTGTGTGTGTGTGTGTGTGCTGAGATTAATGCTTTGTGCGCATAGTATTGTATATTTTCCTTTACTGAGATAAGATAAATATTGATAATCTTGATTTTTTCTAGTGATGGATCTCCAAAAGTGTCAGAATCTTCATCTAGGGCACGAGCATCACGAGGAAGAGGAAGAGCTACGGTAATTTGTTTATCCATTTATTAATTAGATATTGCTAATGTTTTATTTATATCTCATATTCATGTTTATAATTTTCCCATTTATACATAGTTCCTGTAATGCTTATTATATATATATATATATTTTTTGCAGACAAGAAATCAAAGTATCATGGAATCATTTTCTCGGGCAAGAACTGCAGCTTCAGGTCGTAAAGGAATTGTCTATGACAGTGATGATGATTAGATCAATTTCAGGAAAATGATAATTACATAATTGTTGATTATTTCAATACAAGAGATTCACTGATGATGACTTTTGAATTTCACATTTTCACAATTAGTGAAAATCTGTTGTGTGTGTATATATATTTCATTTTATTATGATTTACAAAGATAATTATTATGATTGGATATATAAATAGTAATAAGTTCAGTAGATGGAAGAACTCTTCCTGCTTTTGTTTGATGTATGATTACAGCTGACAAAACTAAAGGAAGGTTTGCCATCTGCCATGATTTGGGTATGGCATATCATCCGTTATATTTTGTCATTTACAATTATATATCAGTCAAGAACAGAAACAAGTTTGTCTCATATTGTACATGTGTATACTTATATATTCATCATTTCTTCTCTTCCATCTCTTTAGACTTACTACTATTTTAATCCCTATTATCTCTTTACTCTTCTCTCTTAATTTCCTTCTTTTCCCTCTGGTTCCTTCTTTTCATCCTCCAACACATCCTCTTTCTTTATAAACTTTTATTTTTGATACTTGTAATTTCATTCCAAATAAGAACTGAGAAGTAACAAATCCAGTGTTTATTTGAGAATACTTTTTATATTTATCAGTTATTATCCTTAACATGATTCTTTTTATACCATGGTAGTAGATGTACATGGTATGTTAGAGAAATACAAAGAAATGTTGAAGAGAAAAATAAATGTATACACATATTGCTGATGACTGTATCAGTTGTCATTTATATTTTCA
>NW_028234403.1:6892010-6894510 GCF_977035675.1 Penaeus japonicus | reverse complement strand
CATCAACAAAAGTGATGATTATGATAAGGGTATGGCAGTGATGAAGGTGATGGTGATAATGACGATAGTGATGATACTAATCACGATGATGGTGGTAGTGTAGATGGTAAATTTGATTAATGTAATGATGATGATGAATGTGATGATTATAGTAATAATGAAAAGGATAATCGTTATGATATATAAGATGATGATAATGATAAGGATAACTATAACAATAATAATGATAGTCATATAAGTGATTATCGTGATGATAATAGTAGCCATATGGATAATGCAAGAAAGATTAATAAAATCAATTCTAATTATAATGATAGATCGTGTTAATGATAATGTTAATAAAGCTAATGCTAATACCAATAATACTGATAACGGTAATGATAATAGTAATGATAGTAATAGTGGTATTTGTAGTAGTATTAAGGATGATGATAATAAGGCTAATAATGAGAAATGATAATGCCAAATGATAATAATAATGATAGTAATAATGATAACGATAAAAAACACGATGATAATAACAACCAAGTTGTATTGATATCAGTACTACTAATGATAATGATAAGGGTAATGATCTTCATGATAATGATAATAATGATATGATAATAATGGTATGATTATAATAAAAATGATGATAACAAGAACAATAATAGTAATGATTATTATTATTATTATAATAATGATGACAATAATGATGATGATAGTTATAATGATAACAATAATAAAAATGATAATGATAATGAAAATAATAAAGATAAATGATGATGATGATAATAGCAGTAATAGTAGAAGCAATAATAGTAATAGTACTAATGATAACAATAAGAAAACTGATAATTGATATGGCTGTCCTTCTCAACATACTAACAGATGAACCTTTTGGCCACATGGTTTATCTAAGGAGAATCTCTTCGTCTGAACTTAAAAGAATCAGAGACAGGGAGAAAAAAACAGATAAAAGTGTGGATTCGGGACTTTCTGTGATTAGCTGGCGCGCGCGTAGGAGAGCTGGGTGGGGGGTTGGGGGGTCAAGGGGGAGCTGGGTGTGGGGTGGGGGTTGAGGGAGAGATGGATGGGGATGGGGCGGTTGAGGGAGAGATGTGTGGGGGGTGGGGGTCGGGGGAGAGCTGGGTAGGGGGTGGGGAGTCGGGGGAGAGCTGGCTGGGGGATGGGGGGAAGGGGTTGAGGGAGAACTGGGTGGGGGTGGGGCGGTTGAGGGAGAGCTGGGTGGGGGGTGGGGAGTCGGGGGAGAGATGGGTGGGGGTGGGGAGGTCGGGGGATGGGGATTGGGAGTATCCGTAGCGCCATCTTGTCTGGTGCATGTGACTGTGTCTGTGTGTGTTTGTGTTTGGAGGGGGGGAGGGGTAGTGGGAGTGAGTGTGTTTGTGTATTTGTGTGTTTGTGTGTGTACGTTTGTGTATGGGGGGGGGGGTTGTGAGTGTGAGTCTATGTGCAAGCTTGTTTGTTTGTTTGTATGTGTATTTGAGGATATATATATATAAGTATATATATATATACTTATATATATATATATATACGTATATATATGTGTGTGTGTGTGTGTGTGTGTGTGTGTGTGTGTGCGTGTGTGTGTGTATGTATATATATACATATCAAAGCCATTTGATAACTTTTATTTGTCAAAAATACCGATCATTGCAACCGCAATGAAAAAAAGCCCCTAAAGTCTGAGGTACAATACTTCTAGCGGCCCCTGACGCAAGAAATAATGTCGAAACTGCAAATACCGCTTAACAAGCCGTTGTACCAAGCGATGTTGTTGTTTTTTATGGAGAAATGCCACTAGAGGCATCGCCGGCATTTTCCTAGCGGTCGTAGTAATCATTGTAAGACATTTCCAAAGTGCCTCCCAGCTCGTATACATGAGAGAGAGAAAGAGAGTAAGAAAGACCGCGAGAGACAGAGGTGAGAGTGAGAGAGCGACGTCAACCACGATGTAAATATTGGATCCGAATGGCAGAGTTCCAAGCAGCGGCCACACAAAGACCACACAGAACCACCTCCTCATCAGGAATGGGAATTCTTCAGGACTACTCCTACATTCAACACAAAATAAGACGAAACGCCATGCGGTATGAGCTGAGATTCACCTATTCAATAATATCGTGGTTGTTTGTGAACTCGAACTAAACCTTGACCTTACCTTTCGATCAAATAATAGTATCGACCTTATTGGAAGGTCACGCAAGTTTGTGTATCTCTTATACGTAGTTAGATGAAAATAAAATGAGTCTGTGATGTATGTGGGTATATAGTCAAATGTTGAAAAAAAAGGATGCGTGTGTTTATATGTGAGTAGTTGTGAGTGTATGGGTGTTTATATCTGTGTATGTCATTGTGTATGTATGTGTGTATATATATATATATATATATATATATATATATATATATATATATATATATATATATATATACATTCTTTGGTAATAATGCAAAGAAGTCTGCTATGAATCAGAACTTTTCTGGAATTGTTTCCATA
>NW_028234403.1:6874510-6877010 GCF_977035675.1 Penaeus japonicus | reverse complement strand
TATATATATATATATACATATACATAAACATACATACACACACACACACACACACACACACATATATATACATATATATATATATATATATATATATATATATTATATATATAATATATATATATATATATATATATATATAATATTATATATATATATATATAATTATATATATATATTTATATATATATATATATATATATATATAGATATATATATATATATATATATATATAAACACACACGCACACACACGTACACACACACACACGGAAATATGTATTCCTTTTTTTAGTTTCCTTGTTTCCTCTTCTACACCAGAACGAATCACTGAAGATATAGACAACAGAAAACGTAAATACATTTAAAATAAAAAACAGTCAACTTTTAATAAAATTAATCACAGAATCAAAGGGAAACTTCCTACCCGGACAAAACATCTTCAAACAAGACGGAAATTGAATCGAGAAGTTTCGTAAGAGTTCGATGATGAGGCGCAGGCGAGAAATCATAACTTGGCAACTCAGGCACCCCGCGTAAGAAGCTTTGCTTGTTTGTCGCTTTTCTGCTCGAGACATTTAATGCCTTGTCTTCGGTAGTCCGTGGCATATCTTTTCACCTCTGCTTCGTGTTCTTGACTCGTGTTTAGAAGAAGGTTTAAGTGTTTATTTGTGAAACTGTTAAGAAGAATATGTTAGGGAGTTTTTGTTTTGTTTTGTTCTACTTTTAAATATCACTGTGATCTGAAAACATTTCCCAATCACATGTGACGCGTAAACTCACAGAGCTTTGAAATGCATATCTTGAATATTGCTCTAATTCAACCACGTGATCTAAAGGGATATTGGAAGCCAAATGACTCATCATCATATCTCGGAATATATGACGTATAATGACGTCATAGGTTACTCACCGAGAGTTGCCGGTGAAACGCCAAAACGGCCTCTGATTGGCTGCTCTACTAGAGTGACATAGAAAGTAAACACTTCACCCATTGGACAGGCTTACAGTCAGCTGATAGTGACTTAAGTCTGAATTACTCGGCTGTTTGGACTCCCGTGGGAGTACCGAGGTCTTCAGTTTGTCTGTGATTATTCGTGGGGCATGATAACCAGCTAGTGTCATTTCTTTTTGGTTTATCTCAAGACATCGTCAGTTCAGTTCGAAACGAAAATAGTGAGTATTGGTAAATATTTCTTTTAATAGGCGTGTGACAGAGGTTTGTGGGTATTTATCAAATGATGAAAGGAATTTATTCTAAATTTGTCATGACATTGATGAAGTGAATATTAAGTGTATCTGTGTTTTCTCAGTGAAATACCACAGATAAGAGACTTGGCAATCTTTTAGAAAATTATGCCCACCATTAAGAAATATTTCACACATGTAACACACATGGGCATATCATTAATACTAATATTTTCCACGGACATGTCTCGTTTTGATGTTAAATTGGTACTACAGCGTCAGATATCTGAGTAAATGAGGCCAAAACAGATTCATGAATCATTCCTGATATATATATTCTTACAGATTTATTATTTTTGTATAGTTCTATGTCGTGAAACGTGCAGTATGATGTGAGCGTCATGTGATAACTTTCCGAGCGGCAGCTAATGGGACAATCAACGAAACATCTCCAGCTATTCTTGTATAGGAAACAAAGAATTTAATTACTCTAATTTCCAAACGAAATATGTAACCCCCCCCATTATTTCCTACTTAAGTGTTCATTCACCCATCTCGCCTCTTGCCATAGAACTCGGGGTGGCAAACTCTTTAAGTGGCGAGTCAGATATACGAGCACATGGTATGCGGGTCAGATAGCATAACTATAAAGAGTTCGCGATCATCTTTTTGGGGAACGATATGGCAGAATAAGAAAGCCCTTCAAACAAACAAACAAACAAGCAAAGTCAAGTATCTGTGTACCTTTGTTCAATACAGAGTATAAGGACCAGATAACAGAAATATGAACGTTCCGCGATCTTTTCATAGGTGAGTAATATATAAGAAAAAAAGATGGATTTCGTCAAAAACTTCAATGTTGTTAAAAATTAAAAATTAGTAATTAAAAAGATACCCATTTTAAAATTATTTATAATATATTCAAAATATGTTCAAAATGACTAAAAGGTCATGTGATCCAAATGCAAAGCTAGAAGTATAAGCAAATCATGTAAAACACAAGGTATGGCTAAAGCAGCAATTGGAACACGAGCTGCATACAAGAGTGACCGTTACTCCTGTTTTATTAGATGTACATGAGTCCTCTGGATGTTTCCCAGTCCTTATGTTGTCTAGTTTAGGGTATGATATGCTAGGTTTGAGTAGGTTATATTATTTTTTATGTCATGCTTCTGTCATGCGAAACTATGCTAGGTTAGGTTAGGCTAGCTTAGATTAAGTCAGATTAGGTTAGGGGGCATAAGTACACATCCGTCCGTATGCATGAAACATTTTACTTACAGGAAATGACAACTTAAGATTTTACACACAA
>NW_028234403.1:6837010-6857010 GCF_977035675.1 Penaeus japonicus | reverse complement strand
CGTCTGCGGGCGGGTAACAGGGCGTCATGTCATTTCAGGCAGGAGCGGGGAAAGGAGGAAGATGAAAGGGGGAATTGGTGGCAGGAGGAGGAGAAGGAGGAGGAGGAGGAGAAGGAGGAGAAGGAGAAGGAGAAGGAGAAGGAGAAGGAGAAGGAGAAGGAGGAGGAGGAGGAGGAGGAGGAGGAGGAGGAGGAGGAGGAGGAGGAGGAGGAGGAGGAGAAGGAGAAGGAGAAGGAGAAGGAGAAGGAGAAGGAGAAGGAGAAGGAGAAGGAGAAGGAGAAGGAGAAGGAGAAGGAGAAGGAGAAGGAGAAGGAGAAGGAGAAGGAGAAGGAGAAGGAGAAGGAGGAGGAGGAGGAGGAGGAGGAGGAGGAGGAGGAGGAGGAGAAGAAGAAGAATAAGAATAAGATGGGGGAGAAGAGGAGCATGAGGGTGGGAGGAGGGGGATGCTAAAAGAAAGGTTAAGGCGGAATGTAGAGGAGTAGGTAGGAAAGGAAGAGGGGAAGGCAGGTCTGCGTGATTGGCATAGATACTCGCATAATCACTGCGTCACGTGAACTCGCTTTTGTACTTTTATGCTATGGAGCGGAAGTCTCTTCTCTCCCCCTTCCTCCCTCCCCCCCCCTCCCCTTCCCTTCCCTCCGTCTCCCCATCCCTCGCTTCTTGCCCAGCTTCTCTTTTTCGTCATTTAATCGTATGCTCACCGTTACACATTTGGACTTGTTTTCACAATTTAAGTATACATTGTTTGGTTGAGGTTGTTTCGTACCGTGATTTTGATCCATGATCCACTTTTGTCGGTTGAGGTTGTTATGTACCGTGATTTTGATCTATGATTTTTCTGTCGTCCGCAGGTGCACGAAAGAGGGCGGTCACCACTTCCCCAGTCTACCCGTCTGACCCTACGTACATCACTTCGGCCTAGCCTGCAAGCCGAAACGTCGACAGCACTAACAAGCGGCAACCGATATCTTGTGCGTGTATTTAATGGAATAAACATCTCTTCGATCTTTTTTTTTTTAAACATCGCTATGTCGTCCGGACGTTTTCCATCGTTTACCTGAGGAAACTTGTCGGTTTCTCCTCAAGGATCGTCTTTTTTTCTGATTATATAATCGACATTCCGGAACCATTGGTTACTCCAACTGTGTGCTTTTGAACTTTAGTAATTCGATTGTGAACGAAACCGGACTCCACCGGAACTTTAACGACAATAACGGACATAGTATCGTACTGACTTTCACTTGGACGCTAGTGAGAATAGCTGCCATAATAACGTGTTTTAGTGGTTGTGTATATATTTATTGGCAAATCGAAATCCGGACGGCGGAAAAGTGTGTGTGTGTGTACGTGTGTGTGTGAGACCTTGCGTTATTCCGTTCGGTGTCTCGCGGCGCCGGGAGTGCAGTGCCGCGGGCGTGGATTCCCTTGGCCGTCGCAGTTCTTCGCCGGTGACCCCGCCCGCACCTCCGCCCGCGAGCCAGTTCGATGTTGAGCCCGGCGCGGCGGGTGGGCGCATGGATATCGGAAAAAGACTGGGCGTGGGCCTTCAGTAGCACTGCTTATCGGTCTTGGGCTTGGAACGTGGGCGTCTTGCTCCTGGTCTCCTCCGCCGCCCACCACAACCTCCCGACCACAAGCTCCTCGGTCGTTACTCCCTCCTCCCCTTCCTCCCCCTCCCCCTCCCTAGCACACCCCTCCTCCTCCCCCTCCTCCTCCCCTGCTCACCCTCCACCCCCGCCCTTCCTCCCCGCCACACTTGCAAGTGCGACATCCTCCTACGACTCGCAAGGACCACTGCTGAGTCGCAAGCTCGCCGATCTCGAACGCGTCGGAATCCGCAGCAGCAGCAGCAGCAGCCAGAACAGCATCTTCAACGGCAGCAGCAGCAGCAGTAGCACCATGCTGGACACTCAGCTGCTCAAGGTGCTAGTGGCCATCTTCATCCTGGTGTTCTGGACGGTGTTCTGGATCATACACGTCATCAGCATCATTTACGGGTGAGTGTTGTGTTTCTCAGGCGCCACACCTGCCCCGCCAAGTCACACCTGTACGCGTGTTGACTCACTGGGGAGCAGATGTGCCACACCGTGTCTTTTTTTTTAGATTTTCTTATGAGTTGATATACATATGCATATATATATATATATATATATATATATATATATATATATATATATATATATATATATATTTATTTGTTTATTTATTTATTTATTTATTTATTTATTTATTTATTTATTTATTTATTTATTTATTTACTTATTTATTTATTTATATGTATTTATATAATGAATAGTATAGGTATATTTATATATATGATAAATGTTATATATAATATTGGTAAATATGATGAATAATATTTAATATTTATATATATATTTATATAATATTATATATATATAATATATATATAATATATATATATATATATTTATATATTATATTATATATAATATATATATATATATATATATATATATATATATATAATATATATATATATATATTATATAAATATATATATATATATAATATAATATAATATATATATATATATAATAATTATATATTATATATATATATATATATATATAATATAATATATATATATATATAATCGATATATATCTATATATTATAATATATATATATATATATATATATATATATGTATAATATAAATATATATATAAATATTATATATAATCTATATATGTATAATATATATATATATATGTATAATATATATATGTATATATATGTATAATATATATATATATATGTATAATATATATATATATATGTATAATATATATATATGTATAATATATATATATGTATAATATATATATATGTATAATATATATATATATATATATATATTTTTTTTTTTATGTATATGGATTTGTGTAATGTTCTATGTTTAATGAAAATTTATAACCTCTATATATGTACAAATAACTGTATATACTTATATACAAAAGTATATATTTATGTATATACTTATGATGTACACCAGTTTTTAAGATATATGTATGTTACTACTCGTGCATGCATACTAGCTCGTGTGCACTCTCATACGCATACACCCACACACACCCACACATAACCACACATACCCCCACACAACCACACATACCCCCCCCCCCCCCCACACACACACCCACACCCACACACACACCCTCTCTCTCACTTTCTCTCACTCACTCTTACTCACACTCACTCTCACTCACTCACTCTCACTCACTCACTCTCACTCACACTCTCTCACTCACACTCACTCTTACTCACACTCACTCACTCACTCTCACTCACTCCCACTCACTCCCACTCACACACTCAGTCACTCTCACTCACTCACTCACTTGATTAGTTGCTCTTTAAATAGGCCGAGATCTTGGCTCCTCCTTGCCAACATTACAGTCCCCTTCCCGCCTGGCTCCAAACGGCCAGGTTATTGATAACAGCCCTCATCAATGTATTTACGCACGCCCTGTTTCCCCCCACCCACCCCCGTTGTGTTTACGCGGAAAACGGCGCTTGGTGAAAATCCGGTTAGTCCAAGTTGTCAAGTTGAAAATTTTGAATTTTTTTGTTAGGATGATAAGAGACGATAATTTTTGGAATAGGAGTAGCCGAATTGCCAGTTAGAAATTGATAGTCCCGGAGTGCCCTTGTCCTAGAATCTTTAAACAGAAACTATGAATCGAAATTTTGCTAGCCTAGAATATCTGTGCCCAGAACGTTTCGCGTTACCAGTGACCCTGTCCCTCCCTCGCTCGCCTCCACCTACCATAGCTCTCTCCTATCAAGGCATCTGCTCACCCTACCCTGTCCCGAGTCCCCTTGTCTGCTCGTAATTGCCTCTCCGCTAGCCTCGGCGCTCCTCTTTGTTTGTTCCCGAGGACATAGGTTCCCTCTGGCCCGGGCGTTATAAGCGCGTCTCTACTGCGCTACCTACCCGTCCGCACTCGCTCTGCCCAGGATGATGATGAGCCTGATTATGATATAGCGGTAGATGAGGGCAACGCGGTTAAGATAAGGTTGCTAGTAATCGTGGAGCGATCACGTTCCAGCCTTAGTTGATTAGCTAATTGGCTTTTTGGGGAGGCGTATTTTAAACCGCAATTATGTTGAATGAGAATAAATGAGTTCAGGTCCTGACGTGACCTTTTAGGCGTCTAGGGGAGGATCGGGAGAGAGAGAGGGTGCAGGGCCAGGTGGTAGGTTGCAAGGTTGTTTGCCGAACGATTGTTAACGAGAGTTCCGGTTTTGTGTGTGGACCACGTCCGACTCCTCGCCGTAATCCGTGTTCGAGCGTCTGCTGTAGGTGGAAGTAGGTTTGCATTCGTGTGATTAACCTGTGCGTGCGTGCGTGCGTGTACACTATGCACATGTGCCTGTGTGTGGAGGCAGCAAGCAGGAATGAAACAGGTGTGCGATTATCGAGCTTGGTGGGTGTTGCGTCTATTAAGTCAGCACCCGGAACGTTATCATCTTGGGCGAAGTCAAAGAGGGTTTTCTGCCTAGTGCTTGCCGTTGTTTGTATCTGTCTGTCTGTCTGTCTGCGGTCGTGTTTTTATGTGTGGTTTTCCATGTGCGTGTGTGGGCGTGTAGTAAGATTGTGTGTTTAAGTTTTTGTTTTCCCATTTAAAAAGTTATGAGCATACTTTGAAGTTTTCCTTGTAAAACTACATCTTTACAGGAAAACCATGCCAGTGATGTAATATGAATTGACTGGGCTTAAGTTGGCTTGACGGAAGACATCACGCTGGGACAAACTTTTGTTACCTGATTCGTAACCATGGAAACCAGGTAATGACAGTGGTACGGCGGGGGTGGTGCTAGGGTCAAATGACCTCGGGTTGAATATATCATTTTGTAAACTGGGAAGACCCCCCCTCCCCCTCCCCCACACGTACTACATCACCACCCTCATCCTGCCCTACCTCCCGCCCGCACTATAGGGAGTGTGGGCAGGTGCCAAAACGTGTTTGTTATTGACTGGTGGGTCTTTGACGTCACGGTTCTGCTTCGCTTGCCCCTCCCCCTTTCCCTCCTTCCCCTGACCTATAGCCCCGGCCCCTTCCCCCGAATCCCTGCCACCTGCCACCCGTGCCAGGACACACTCATCGCCCGGCCTTACTTGTACCCCCCCCCACTCCTTCCCCTCTCTTCTCTTCCCTTCCCCTTACCTGCCTCAATTCCGTACTCCCCCATCCCCCTCCCCTTCCCACACCCTTCCCTTACTGTCTTGTCCCCTGTCCTCTACCCCCCTTCACCTGCGTCGCCTACCCTTCCCCCCCCCTCCCTCTCTTTTCCCTTCCTCTATTTCTCTCTCCTTCTTCTCCTTCCCCTCCTCCCCTTTCCCCTCCTCCACTTTCCCTCCCTCTCCCTTCCCTCCCTCCCCTTTCCCTTCCCCTTCTCCCCTTTCCCCTCCCCCTTCCCTTTCTCTCTCATCCCTTCTTTCCCCTCCCCCCCTCCCAGTCCCCTCCTCCTCCCCCACTCGTTCCCCAACCCCCTGCACCATTCACCCACTGTCTCTCTCCCTCTCCCCCTCCCCCTCTTCCGCCCCCACACCGCCGTCGCTAGCGGCGCTCGCGGCTGTGAACAACAAACAACAATGTCCCGGTCGTTAAGGACTCCAACCTCTCCGTTCCCTGGTGGTGTCGGTGCCCAGCGGGTATTGGGACGTAACAGCGGAGGTGGTGCTGGGAGAGGGAAACATACTAGGACACCTCGGGCAAGATACTGGGATATATATATATATATATATATATATATATATATATATATATATATATATATATATATACATATACATGCACATGTACATGTACATGTACATATACATGTACATATACATACATATATATATATATATATATATATATATATATATATATATATATATATATACATATATATATACATATACATACATATATATATATATACATATATACATATATACATATATATATATACATATATACATATGTATATATATATTTTATTCATATATACATATATATATATATAATATAATATATATATATATACATATATATATATATATATATATATATATTTATTTATATATTTATATATATTCTATTCTATTCTATCATATATCATATCATGTTATACCTCCCACCTCTATTTTCTCCCTCTCCCTCTCCCTCTCCCTCTCCCTCTCCTCCTCTCCCTCCCTCTCCCTCTCCCTCTCCCTCTCCCTCTCCCCCCCCTCTCCCTCTCCTCCCTCTCCCTCCCTCTCTCTCTCTCTCTCTCTCTCTCTCTCTCTCTCTCTCTCTCTCTCTCTCTGTCCTCTCTCTCTCTCTCTCTCTCTCTCTCTCTCTCTCTCCTCCTCCCCTCTCCCCTCTCCCCCTCTCCCCCTCTCCCCCTCCCTCCTCTCTCCCCCTCTCCTCTCCCTCCTCTCCCCCCCCTCTCTCTCCTCTCCATCTCTCTCTCCTCTCTCTCTCTCTCTTCTCTCTCTCTCCCCTCCCCTCCTCCTCCCTCTCCCTCCTCCTCCTCCCCCCCCTCTCTCCCTCTCCCTCCCCCTCTCCCCCTCCCCCCCTCCCCCTCTCCCTCTCCCTCTCCCTCCTCTCTCCCCCCTCCCCCCTTCTCCCCCTTGCGTTGATTTGCTTCACGTAAGTGAGTGAAAGGTTTTAGGTGAATGGAGGCGGTTTATTAGGGGAAAAAACGGCGACAGAGCGTTTTGTGCGAGTTGCGTGTTTTTTTTTTTTTTTTTTTTTTTTTTTGTCGTAAAAAAATTGACCTCTTCTCGTAAGAGCTGAGTGGATTTTTTTTTCATAGCGCACTGGTCTTGTTCTTTTATTTCGTAATTGTATTCGAGTTTTTTTTTTCTTGTAATTATGATGATTGTATATGATACATACCTACCACCACCCACCGGATTTATTTTATTTGTTTATTTTTTATTGTTTATCTATTTTTTCGTTTGGTTGTTTATTAGGTATAATTACCGATTTATTATTTTTTGTATATTTATATACCATATTTGTTTTTTACGTTTGTTTATTTTTTATTTACGTATTTTTTCTCTTCATTATTTTATATATGCATTTATTTATACAGGCCTATGTATGATATGTATATATATCTATATATGTGTGAGTGTGAGTGTGAGTGTGTGTGTGTGTGTGTGTGTGTGTGTGCGTCTTTCCACCCTAAGAGAGGAATAGGTCCCTAGCTAGAATCGAAAACCTAGTTTTTTTTTAGACGTAAGCCTACTTGTGTTTGGCAGTAGGAACAGGTTCTTCGACAGGCCACAGGTTGAAGGGTTGTAGAGTGGTTGGTGGAACGAATATGATAGCGAAGAGGTAGATGAAAGGAGGAAGAGGAAGAGAAAGAGCAACTGGAATATCTGTAAGGCAGGAAAGATAGGGAGAGAGGGTGTTAGGATGGTATCAAGCAGAGGGAAGTGGAAGTGAGAAGGAATGGAGAAAGGGTTTGGGAGAGGAGGAGAGAGGAAGGGAGAGGAGAGAGGAAGGGAAAGGAGAGAGGAAGGGAGAGGAGAGAGGAAGGGAAAGGAGAGAGATGACAATTGCATAATGATTCGCCCTTCATGACATGCCACTATAGTCGCCATGGACACGACTTGCACTAAAATATACCCTATTTACAAGGAGAGGAGCTGTCATATTTCCAAATAAACTTAGGATCTCCTTATCTGCCCTTATCCTTATTAATCATCAATCATAGCTATTATTATTATTGTTGTTGTTGTTGTTTTTGTTGTTAGTAAAACATGTTGTTTCTCTTAATCAACGCGACACACTTGCTACTCCTCACAGCCGCATTTCAGACCGAAAGGTTGTATCCACGGTCGCATGCGGCGAAATATAAATGTCGAGAAGTGCGGGGCTGCGGCCTGCCCTTACTCTCTCTATTACCGGGTGAAATGGTTGGTGCTAGTGTTGAAAGTGTCCGCAGAAAAACCAATAAGGTAGATTCATGTTGTTGTGGCAGGCAACAATGGGAGGCGGAGGGGTAGGGGTGGGGGTGGGGGGGTGATGATGCCGGTGCGCTTGGGGGTTGAGGCATAATTGTCCTAGCTCGTACTTTTATTGACTTATTCTGTTTTTTTTTTATTGTTTTTTTTGTCATGATTATCTGATAGTTCGACATTTGAATAATGGATGCGAACCGCGGATGTTGTGGCATTACCTTAGTAACACACGCACATAAATTCACACGTAAACGCACACGTGACTCTCATACGTACGATGTACGTACAGACACAGATTGTGGAAGTAAAAAATAAAAATCCCGAGGACGTGTCATGATTTCTGTGCTCTATTTCTTCATTATAGGATTACAATCAAAAGTAATTGATTCGAGGGTAAATAGCTTTCATTATGACGAATGTAGAAGTATGAATGCAAATGAATGACTTGGCAAAGCAAAGTATATCTTCACTAGAATTACGTGTTATTGTGGTGAAGATGTGATGTAATTGGGATAATGATATGAATATAACCTCGTTAATCGCAATTCGCATCATACGTTTTCTACATTTGTCAAGTATATCAAGTGTGAGATGTGGTGAAGGTACATAAAATACTAGGTGATTTAGGGTTGTGGTGTGTGTGGTGTTGGTGTGTGTCGGTGGGGAGAGTATGGTGTGATAATTAGTGTCGTGAATGTGGTTTATTCCAGTGGTAATGACTTTCTAAATAATAGCGACACCCGTTTTGATAGATACGGGTCTTCGTCTCCGTTTTCAACAGGGAGAAAAAAATATATTTAAAAAAATGAATCTGCTAAGAATCTATCCCAAAGCGCTCGTCTTTCGAATGCCTGTTCGAACGAATGTCAAAGCAAGTAGTGCCAAGGTTCGCAAACACCAAAGTTTACCGACCTTGGTTGAACAATAACTGCCGGAGTATCCAAGGCTGTTTATCTGCGTTGCTAGGGACGCCTCAGAAGGAAAGGGCTTCGTGGTAAGGGAATGTCATGCTAGGAGTGTTTTAATTGAGGTGTCATAAGGAGACTCTTAGGAGAGTGCTAAGCCAAGTCATGGGACCGTCATTCAGTGAGCGCTATGCAAGGAGAGTTCACGGCAGAGGATTGTCATGCAAGGATGTTGCCATGACTGGGGAATGTTGTGTATGGCAGGAAAATGTCGTGCAAGGATGTTGCCTTGACTGGGGAATGTTGTATGGCAGGAAAATGTCGTGCAAGGAGTGTGTTGATTGAGGTGTTATGCAAGGAGAGCCAAGTCAAGATTGTTGTTCGGTGAGTGTCATGCAAATAGCATGCCATGGCAGGGGAGTGCCGTAACAAGTGCCATGAAGGAAGAGCGACATGACAGGGGGTCGTCATGACACTCTTGCCATGGGAGGGGAATGCCGTGGGAGGGAGCGCGCGGAGTATGGAATTAGCGGCGGTCGGGTTTGAGGTTACACAAGCCTAGTTAAGTCTCTGCGTCAAGGCCCCATTCCTACCGAAGTTTGTTTGTTTCGGCGCGGTCACATCTCGCATCGCGCTGACGATGTGTGTTTGTGTTTTGATCATGAAGAGATGACGTTGATTTTAGTAATGATGATGTAATGCACGGAAAATTATTTATGATGATAATCGTGATGGTAAGAAGAGTAGTAATAATCATGATAAATTGATAACCATGGTGATAATGAGATGATGATGATGATACTACTAATAACGAGTGTGATGAACATAATGACATGAATATAGGAAAAGAAATGAAGAAAAAAGGATTCCACGGGCCGACAGTCCTCCCCTATTCTGCCACCGGCTTTGGGAAGTTATATTAATAGGCCTACTTGACCTTTCCATTTGTTAGTGTCCCTTGATCCTCATCTCGCCGTCTTCATCTTCAAACTGGCTGTCAACCAGAAAGTCCGCTCTCTCGCTCTCTTCATTTTTCCTGTCTGTCTGTCTGTCAGTCTGCATCTGTCTCGCTCAGGAAAGGGTATATGAATACAGATATTAACAGATATATTTTTAGATATACAGACATTAGAGATATGTATATAAATAGATCAGCCACACTTAGTCGCTGGTGTGGGACAGGTGTAAGGCGGTATGGATGCTGTTATTCAAGGGAGACGTTGCTAGAAATTCCTTGCAACCGACAACGCCTTTCTTTGCTCAAGATATTAAGGCGTTGGCGTTTTGCTTGTTCACTTGTTGCTCTTTGGCATTTGCACATTTTGGCATTTGTACATTTTATTTATATGTCTTTATTTAGTTTGACTGTTGTGCGTTTTACGAGGCATTTGCGTTGTTGGTGTGTTGCAATTTCGCCATTGAGAATTTACCGACATTGTCCTATATTTGATTTTGAAGTTTTATTGTTTTTGTTTAATAACTGTTGTTGATGTGAGATGTAGTGCAATGTAGACCTGCAGGAAGGGAAGGGAGAAAGGAAAGGAAGGGAAGGGAAGGAAAGGAAAGGAATGATAGTAGAAAAGAAATGACAGTAGGAAAGAAATGACAGTAGGGAAGAAATGACAGTAGGAAAGAAATGACAGTAGGAAAGAAATGACAGTAGGAAAGAAATGACAGTAGGAAAGAAATGACAGTAGGAAAGAAATGACAGTAGGAAAGAAATGACAGTAGGAAAGAAATGACAGTAGGAAAGAAATGACAGTAGAAAAGAGAGGACAGTAAGAAAGAAAGAAGGAAGGACAGAGGAAAGAAGGGACATTAGGAAAGGAAGGACAGTAGGAGAGAATGACAGTAGGAAAGAAATGACAGTAGAAAGAAATGACAGTAGGAAAGAATGACAGTAGGAAAGAATGACAGTAGGAAAGAATGACAGTAGGAAAGAAATGACAGTAGAAAGAAATGACAGTAGAAAGAAATGACAGTAGGAAAGAAATGACAGTAGGAAAGAATGACAGTAGGAAAGAATGACAGTAGGAAAGAAATGACAGTAGGAAAGAATGACAGTAGGAAAGAATGACAGTAGGAAAGAAATGACAGTAGGAAAGAATGACAGTAGGAAAGAATGACAGTAGGAAAGAATGACAGTAGGAAAGAATGACAGTAGGAAAGAATGACAGTAGGAAAGAATGACAGTAGGAAAGAAATGACAGTAGAAAGAAATGACAGTAGAAAGAAATGACAGTAGGAAAGAATGACAGTAGGAAAGAATGACAGTAGGAAAGAATGACAGTAGGAAAGAATGACAGTAGGAAAGAATGACAGTAGGAAAGAAATGACAGTAGAAAGAAATGACAGTAGGAAAGAATGACAGTAGGAAAGAATGACAGTAGGAAAGAATGACAGTAGGAAAGAATGACAGTAGGAAAGAATGACAGTAGGAAAGAATGACAGTAGGAAAGAAATGACAGTAGGAAAGAATGACAGTAGGAAAGAATGACAGTAGGAAAGAATGACAGTAGGAAAGAATGACAGTAGGAAAGAATGACAGTAGGAAAGAATGACAGTAGGAAAGAATGACAGTAGGAAAGAATGACAGTAGGAAAGAATGACAGTAGGAAAGAATGACAGTAGGAAAGAATGACAGTAGGAAAGAATGACAGTAGGAAAGAAATGACAGTAGAAAGAAATGACAGTAGAAAGAAATGACAGTAGGAAAGAATGACAGTAGGAAAGAAATGACAGTAGAAAGAAATGACAGTAGAAAGAAATGACAGTAGAAAGAAATGACAGTAGAAAGAAATGACAGTAGAAAGAAATGACAGTAGGAAAGAATGACAGTAGGAAAGAATGACAGTAGGAAAGAATGACAGTAGGAAAGAATGACAGTAGGAAAGAATGACAGTAGGAAAGAATGACAGTAGGAAAGAATGACAGTAGGAAAGAATGACAGTAGGAAAGAATGACAGTAGGAAAGAATGACAGTAGGAAAGAATGACAGTAGGAAAGAATGACAGTAGGAAAGAATGACAGTAGGAAAGAAATGACAGTAGGAAAGAATGACAGTAGGAAAGAATGACAGTAGGAAAGAATGACAGTAGGAAAGAATGACAGTAGGAAAGAATGACAGTAGGAAAGAATGACAGTAGGAAAGAATGACAGTAGGAAAGAATGACAGTAGGAAAGAATGACAGTAGGAAAGAATGACAGTAGGAAAGAAATGACAGTAGAAAGAAATGACAGTAGGAAAGAATGACAGTAGGAAAGAAATGACAGTAGGAAAGAATGACAGTAGGAAAGAATGACAGTAGGAAAGAATGACAGTAGGAAAGAATGACAGTAGGAAAGAATGACAGTAGGAAAGGAATGATAGTAGGAACGACATGACAGTAGAAGAGAAATGACAGTAGGAAAGAAGTGACAGTAGGAAAGAAATGACAGTAGAAAGAAATGACAGTAGGAAAGAATGACAGTAGGAAAGAATGACAGTAGGAAAGAATGACAGTAGGAAAGAATGACAGTAGGAAAGAAATGACAGTAGGAAAGAATGACAGTAGGAAAGAAATGACAGTAGAAAGAAATGACAGTAGGAAAGAAATGACAGTAGAAAGAAATGACAGTAGAAAGAAATGACAGTAGAAAGAAATGACAGTAGAAAGAAATGACAGTAGAAAGAAATGACAGTAGGAAAGAATGACAGTAGGAAAGAAATGACAGTAGAAAGAAATGACAGTAGAAAGAAATGACAGTAGAAAGAAATGACAGTAGGAAAGAATGACAGTAGGAAAGAATGACAGTAGGAAAGAATGACAGTAGGAAAGAATGACAGTAGGAAAGAATGACAGTAGGAAAGAATGACAGTAGGAAAGAAATGACAGTAGAAAGAAATGACAGTAGAAAGAAATGACAGTAGGAAAGAAATGACAGTAGAAAGAAATGACAGTAGAAAGAAATGACAGTAGAAAGAAATGACAGTAGGAAAGAAATGACAGTAGAAAGAAATGACAGTAGAAAGAAATGACAGTAGAAAGAAATGACAGTAGGAAAGAAATGACAGTAGAAAGAAATGACAGTAGGAAAGAAATGACAGTAGAAAGAAATGACAGTAGGAAAGAATGACAGTAGGAAAGAATGACAGTAGGAAAGAATGACAGTAGGAAAGAATGACAGTAGGAAAGAATGACAGTAGGAAAGAATGACAGTAGGAAAGAAATGACAGTAGGAAAGAATGACAGTAGGAAAGAATGACAGTAGGAAAGAATGACAGTAGGAAAGAATGACAGTAGGAAAGAAATGACAGTAGAAAGAAATGACAGTAGAAAGAAATGACAGTAGAAAGAAATGACAGTAGGAAAGAATGACAGTAGGAAAGAATGACAGTAGGAAAGAATGACAGTAGGAAAGAATGACAGTAGGAAAGAAATGACAGTAGGAAAGAATGACAGTAGGAAAGAAATGACAGTAGAAAGAAATGACAGTAGAAAGAAATGACAGTAGAAAGAAATGACAGTAGAAAGAAATGACAGTAGAAAGAAATGACAGTAGAAAGAAATGACAGTAGGAAAGAATGACAGTAGGAAAGAATGACAGTAGGAAAGAATGACAGTAGGAAAGAATGACAGTAGGAAAGAATGACAGTAGGAAAGAAATGACAGTAGAAAGAAATGACAGTAGGAAAGAATGACAGTAGGAAAGAATGACAGTAGGAAAGAATGACAGTAGGAAAGAAATGACAGTAGGAAAGAAATGACAGTAGGAAAGAAATGACAGTAATTTTAGCCGGTTACGTGGGGGGGGGGGGTGGGGGGGGAAACCTTCGTCCAGCCCACTCTGTAAGAGGGCGGGGAGGGGGAGGGGGGGAGGTGGATAGGCACGAGGCTGGTAGGGAAGGGGTAGGGATTGGAGGCTGACAGGGTATAGGAGATGGGGCTAAGGACGGGATGTGTTACCAGGGGAAGGGGGGGGGGGCTAGGGGAGAGGGACGACAGGCGGCAGGGAGTAGAAGGGGGTATCCAGCATACCAAAGCCACGGGCATATAACCGGATAGGGGTCCTAGGAGGGCGTCGAGTGTGATAATCCCGCTCTGGAATGCGGTGGAGGGTCATGAGAGACGGCACGAAAAAAAAGCACTCGGAGGCGGTTGCGGTTTTCAGGGAAGGGAAGGGAAGGGGTGGAGTGGGGACGCATCGAGGGCGACCAGCCGAGGAGCTGAGGAAAGAGGTCGAGTTGTAGTACCTCCATGGCTTCTGGTCTCTCACCCTGACTTGGCCTTTGGGGGTTTCTGGTATTGAGTGTCGACACAAGTAGGCGCCGGCGAATTTGTCTGAGCATAAGACCTGCCCCCTCCCCCCCTCTCTCACACGCGGGAACCCTGGCTTGGGACTTATCATGAGGATAATCTGTGTCTTTGATATGTAACCTCTTGTGGCGATAGACCTGTCAGTCAACAAAAATTATATCTCTCTCCCTCCCTCCTTCTCCTTCTCCTTTTCCTCTTTCTCTTGATCTTTCTCTCTCTCAGCTAGATCGGCAACATTTTCTGTTTCTAGCTGGCCATTTAATCATAATGTAAACAATTTTTCAATGTGGGTCAGTCCATTTTTTTCCCTCCCTTCTGTTTACATTTCCCCTTTCTCAACGTTGTGCTCTTCTCCTCTCCTCTCTTCGCTAACTTGCCTCGTATGAACCTGCATTCTTCAAGGCGATGTCCTTTCAAGGCTGAGACATGCTCTTGAAGGTGTGGCTTGGGCGCTCTTCATTAACTCGTGTCTTCAGGGCTCGCAGCAGACACTCAGGCGTGTTGCGTCATCATCGACTTGCGTGCGGGTGCTGTGTGAGGTAATTTTACGCGGGGGCTCTCTTGCTCGGCTTGATGGGAGTGCCACTGTTTGCCACCTCGCTCTGGTTTCTCTGCGGGCGGTTCTTAGAAGCAGTGGGTTTGAATATTTCATTACCTCGGAGCTCACTGATTGGTATTATTGTTGTGAAAGGATATATTAACGCTCCGTGGTTTTATTTGGCTTTTCCAAAGGAAATAGCACACAGAATTCATCCTCAAAGTACTCCTGTTTAGGCTTTATTCTAGCCCCACCGTAGTTGTTCGGTACTGCAGCACAGGGAAATATATATATGTATGTATGTATGTATATATATATATATATATATATATATATATATATATATATATATATATATATATATATATTATATATGTATGTATGTATGTATATATATATGCGTATGTGTATGTGTATGTATGGGTTTGATATTAGAGAAGAATAAGCACTAGAAGATATTTAATCCGGTTTTGTATAACTAATGGCCCTCTTAAATCAAAAGTCTTGCCACTTTCGGTAGACGGCCAAGAATCTTTCCCTGTTTTTTTTCCAGTGCGAGGAAAATGTTTTGTAAATAAATATGACCTCACCCGTCAGATTACAATAACGATATAAGGATTTATTTTTTAATTTGGAAATTCATCTACAGTAAGTCATGGCACTGTTTTAAAGAAATCGCGGTGAATATTTGCCACCAACAGCACCGTTTGGTCTTTTATAAGCGGCGCAACTGTGACCAACTAAACATGGTCACGTAAAAGTGACAACGAGTACTACAAACAGTTACGCGAAACTGTCTGGCGCAGAGTGAGTAAGCGAAGATGACTTGCGACTGTGTCAAGGTAGCAGTCGTTGAGTCAAGGGCGCATGGTAAAGGATGAGACATACCGAGACACCTGCAATTATGCTGCATAAAGAAGGGATAGGGGTTGGAGTGAGGCGAGGGATATCAAGAGGCAAGTAGAGGCGTGGAAATAGTTTCAAGGAGCTTGATATGACTCAGATTGCAGTCGAAAGAAGAGAGATGGAGTGGGGATGTAGTTGGTTACCTGCAATGCAATGATCGGAATGTTGATAGAGAGCCGTAACCGGTGGTCAAACGAAGCATTGCATCCGCCGATACAGGATGGTACAAAGTAAGTTCCGTAGTAATTAGCAGCAAACTGGTCATGGCGCACACATTGCGGCTCGGTTATCCGCACGAGCCATGCGGTCTGTGGCGGTGGACAGTCTGTTTGTGCTTATTAGGCGGCAGATGGGAAGTGGAGGGTCATTCTAGAAAGGGCAGGGAGAGAGGGGGAGAGGGGCATACCTTATTCACGCTTTTGTCCGTATCTCACCCAAAGAAGGGGGAAAAGAAAAAGGAAATATATTTCCACAGTCTTTCTTTACGCAATCATCCACACCAAGGTGCACAGTTGCAGAACCTTGTGGCCGTGGCAGAGCAGTTGCGCTGCATTTCCTAGTGTTTGTCCTTGCAATTGCTGCTTGATTGCATAGTCATGTCACTTCTGAGGAAACTGACCTTGAATATGAATTATTGACTGAAATTCCTCATTATTCTTAGCTTTGGGATTACTGCTATACCCTGGTCCCTTTGGCTTAGTAACTTACTGCAGGTATAACCATGGTAGTTAAGGCGGAAAAGAACTACCAAAACAACAGTTTATTCGTAAGCTCTTCCCAGTTTTCGCAAAGGAACGAGGCGGACTTTCGTTTGTTAGTGGTGTACTAATGGTACAGGTGTGGCGGCGGTGGAGTTGTGGTGAAGCTGTGGTGTGGCATAAGTTTACGGCAGCTGGTGTGAGCAAGAGAAGGTGCGGTGGAGGTTCCAACTGGTTTGACTGGTAGCCATAGCATACCGTTCTCCTTATCACGATGCTAAACGATTCACTCCATCGTTATCTGTCATAAACCGTCTAGGTTCAGGCCCCACTAGTACCACCTTCTGGGGCTGACTGATGCGGATTCTTGAAATCCTTACTGCTTTTATCACTCATGCCATCGCCGCAAGGACTGCCAAATAGCTAATTCTACTTTTCGGAACTCATTCATAAACTTATAAAGAAAACCGAAGAATCATTCGAAAAAAAAAAAAAAAGAGTATACGCAGTCAGAAAGACCCTCCGTGGTATTCTTTGCCAAGACTCCTCTTTCTTTTTTGTGTGTGTATTGTTGAAGCAATGTGCGGCGTGTGACGGCTTGTGTTTACACCTTGCATGACTGCCACAGATTTAAACGGATGGGGGTTGGGGAGGGGAGGGGAGGGGAGGATTGTCCTAGCCCGTGCAAGGTAATGGCATTGCGTGGTATTTTGCGCTATGTAGCTGTTGCGTTACATCAACCGAAGTATTAACGTTCCAGGCTAAATGCATTTGTTAAACTGATTTATTTCAGAATGGACTGCTTTACTGCAGATTATTTTATTGTGAAGTAGAATTTGGTTATTCATTGTAGAAAATGGTAACTTCACAATGATGTGTAGTGTAGGTTCAGTCAGGAACATTTGCATACGATTTAGTAGTTCTTCCGGGATTTATGAGTGTAGGTGATGTTTCTCGCTCTCTCTCGCGCTCTCTCTCTCTCTCTCTCTCTCTCTCTCTCTCTCTCTCTCTCTCTCTCTCTCTCTCTCTCTCTCTCTCTCTCTCTCTCTCTCTCTCTCTGGGTGTTTGTGTTTGCAAATACGTCTCATATTTTATGTTCCTGTTTCCGTGAACACCCATTCCCGTACAAGTAGAACATATTAGTTGATGAGTTTTACTGCCAAAGTGGCTGCTCTGGTCTTGGGTAAGCCTCCTTGTGACTCATTGTGATTCATTGTGGTGAATAATTCATGGGAGGCGTTCGGGTTACTGTGCCGCCTGAGAGCAAAGACGCCAGAGGGTGGCAGCTGCGAATTGAGTGCCACAAGTGTAGCCTGCCGGAAGAAAAAAACAAACAAAAAAAACAGGCGACCAGATACCCTCACGGAGTCCTACGCGGGTCTCGTTTAGACTCGTTACGACCATGGACGTTGTCATGGACTGAAGGCGCGAGGGTGCTGTCTTAGGGGGCCGGTAGTGTAGGAATAAGAGAACATCACTCTTGTGTTTGGAATAGTAGTAGTATGTTACGGTAGACGTCTGTTCGCGTCAGGGGTGAGTCGCGGCTGGACGAATGCAGTATTGCTCCTACGCCTACCTGGGAGCGACCCTGCGCTGACGAACGCCGGGTTGTGGGCGGTGATGTTTTGGTAATTTTTTTAAATTATTAATATTTTTTTGCTTTCCACTTCTTTCTTTTTTTTTTTTTTTTGCTTTCCACTTCTTTCTTACTGTTAAGTTAACTTTAATTTCTCTGTGGCACTCTCTCTTTGTTGTTTTTGTGTGTTATATTGCTTTGTATTTTTCTGAAGGAGTGTTATCATTCCGACGCATTAAGTAAGCGCTAGTTAATTAAGTTTAAATGCAACACTACCCAACGCAGCTGCAGGGACTCTGGCAACATGGAAGAAGCAACCGAGGAAGAAAGATGATAGGAGAGACAGCAAAAATAATAAGGATGCGTTGCGTAGACAAATAGTGATATTACGGCACTCTTCCTTGATCGCGACGTCATAAGCATCTTTCCCCTCATTCCACCATAGTACCATATCCATCTCATCACCGACAGCCTCATCATCACTTCTCGCTCCTCCTCCTCCTCTTCCTCTTCCTCTTCCTCTTCCTCTTCCTCTTCCTCCTCCTCGTCCTCGTCTGCTTTGTCTCTTTGTCTGCTCTTTCCCTCTCAGATGTTCCCTTGAGACATAGAGGCCCTTGCATTACTAAATTACTAAATAAGCCTCCGTTTGTGTGTGTGTGTATGTGTGTGTGAGTGAGTGAGTTTGTGAGTGAGTGAGTTTGTGAGTGAGTGAGTTTGTGAGTGAGTGAGTGAGTGAGTGAGTAAGTGAGTGAGTGAGTGAGTGAGTGTGTGTGTGTGTGTGTGTGTGTGTGTGTGTGTGTGTGTGTGTGTGTGTGTGTGTGAGTGATTGAGTGATTGAGTGAGTAAGTGCGCGTGCATAAGTATATATGAGTGCATTTATGCGCATTCGCTTGGGTGGGTGTACCTGTGTACGCCCACGAGCATGAGCTCGTGCGTAACAACACACATAGAGGACCGGGGCAAAAAAGGGTAGGGGGCAGGAAATAGCATGGGAATCCTTTTCATTTGAACCCTCCCACGTCTTGCACCGATAAATAAAAACGAAGTTCAAACACGCTAAGGAAAGGGAACGCGAGAATTCGGACTCGCTCCTTGCTCCAACGTGACGGGAGGAAGAGGGGCGTGAAAGTGTGGTAGAATAATTTATAAAGAGGAGGAGGAGGAGGAGGAGGAGGAGAAGGAGGAGGAGGAGGAGGAGGAGGAGGAGGAGAAGGAGAAGGAGAAGGAGAAGGAGAAGGAGAAGGAGAAGGAGAAGGAGAAGGAGAAGGAGAAGGAGAAGGAGAAGGAGAAGGAGGAGAAGGAGAAGGAGAAGGAGAAGGAGAAGGAGAAGGAGAAGGAGAAGGAGAAGGAGAAGGAGAAGGAGAAGGAGAAGGAGAAGGAGAAGGAGAAGGAGAAGGAGAAGGAGAAGGAGAAGGAGAAGGAGAAGGAGAAGGAAGAACACGAGGAAGGAGAAGGAGAAGGAAGAACACGAGGAAGGAGAAGGAGAAGGAAGAACACGAGGAAGGAGAAGGAGAAGGAAGAACACGAGGAAGGAGAAGGAGAAGGAAGAACACGAGGAAGGAGAAGGAGAAGGAAGAACACGAGGAAGGAGAAGGAGAAGGAAGAACACGAGGAAGGAGAAGGAGAAGGAAGAACACGAGGAAGGAGAAGGAGAAGGAAGAACACGAGGAAGGAGAAGGAGAAGGAAGAACACGAGGAAGGAGAAGGAGAAGGAAGAACACGGAGAAGGAGAAGGAGAAGGAAGAAAAAGAGGAAGGAGAAGGAGAAGGAAGAACACGAGGAAGGAGAAGGAGAAGGAAGAACACGAGGAAGGAGAAGGAGAAGGAAGAACACGAGGAAGGAGAAGGAGAAGGAAGAACACGAGGAAGGAGAAGGAGAAGGAAGAACACGAGGAAGGAGAAGGAGAAGGAAGAACACGAGGAAGGAGAAGGAGAAGGAAGAACACGAGGAAGGAGAAGTTTAGAAACGTGAGAAGTGATAAGAGGAAGCGAACACTAGGGAGATAAGGAAAGAGGAAGCGGACACTAGGGAGATAAGGAAAGAGGAAGCGGACACAAGGGAGACAAGAACAACAAAAACAAAAACAAAAACAAAAGATGATAGAATAA
>NW_028234403.1:6817010-6827010 GCF_977035675.1 Penaeus japonicus | reverse complement strand
CCCTCCTCCTCCTTCCTCCTCTTCCCTCCTTTTCCCTCCTCCTTCCACCTCCCTCGCTCTTCCTCCCTCCTCCCTCCTCCTCCCTTCTCCTCCCTCCTGCCTCCTCCTCCTCCTCCTCCTCCTCCTCCTCCTCCTCCTCTTTCCTCCTTCTTCATCATCTTCCTCTTCCTCTTCCTCCTCCCTCTCCTCCTCCTCCTCCCTCTTTCCTCCTCCTTCATCATCTTCCTCTTCCTCTTCCTCTTCCTCTTCTCTCTTCTCCCCCCCTCATCCTCCTCCGTAATTATCATTGTCGCTCATTGCATTGTAACTTTTTTGTCATTGTCGGGGAGCATTTAATGCATTACTCGAAGGCACATTAACGCGTCCCCCCAAAAAAAATCTATATATTTTTTCTTTCTCTTATTTCTCTACTCTCTCTCTCTCTCTCTCTCTCTCTCTCTCTCTCTCTCTCTCTCTCTCTCTCTCTCTCTCTCTCTCTCTCTCTCTCTCTCTCTCTCTCTCTCTCTCTCTCTCTCTCTCTCTTATCTCATCTCATCTCTCTTATCTTATGCTAGAAATCCTTTTAAACAGCTGGTGGGTGGGGGAGCTGTTAACTTTGGGAATGTTAATAATATCGATGATAGGATTATAGTGATTATGCGGAGGACGATAATGGCCACGATAGTTCGGTGTTATAGGAGACAAATGTTTTGCATAGTAATGACGATAGTGTTGAACGGCGCATACATAAAAAATGAGTGGGAGAGAAGAAATGAATGCAGATGTGGACGCCGATTTTTTCAATCCTAGTTTCATAGTTGCTTATTTATAAGTTGATTAGAGTCGTCTTTCACGCAAGTAAGAATAAGTCGTGATGCTTTTTGTGCATGTGTATGTTTTATTATATCGTAATTACACCCTCGTTTAGGATTTAAAGATCAGAAAGTCAGAAAGGGACCATGTGTGGTTGAAATTTAACATCTGGAGAGCACCTGTGGCAAAGTTACCACATGCATTCTTAAACACTAGGAAAACATTTACGAGCTAGATTCTGTCTTCATGTTTCCACTCCTACTAAAGTTTGAAATATAAGGGTAAGAAAAAAAAAAAAAGTTCGGAGCTAGACTATATGTTTCTATGAGATTGTATGAATCTTGAGGGTCAAAGGTCAGAGAAAAAAGACCTGACCCTCAAAATCACTCGCTTAAACGAGGTTGTTCTGGAAGGCTTGCTAACTAATGATAACTCTGCTTTAGAATGTGCTAAGGAGACATGACGTAATAAATTGAGACGGGGTGGTGGTGAAGGGTGTCTGCTTGGGCAAAATGTGGGTTTTACTTTTTTTTGTTGTGTTTTGTTCTGTCGTTTTGTCAGCTCAGTAGGGTGTTTTCTTATTCATGGACTTTGCTATTTTTATTATTTGTAGTGTTATCGTTATTGTTGTTATTATTATCATTATTATTATTATTAGTAGTAGTAGTAGAAGTAGTAGAATTTATAATATTAATATATTTGTTGTTGTTTATTTTTGTTATTATTATAATGGTATTCTCGATATGCTCCTCTTATTAATATCATCATTATCATTTTATCATTATTATTATTATTACTATTACTTAATGAATTGGTCATGTATGTTGGCACTCTGTGCTCTTCGTTCTTCGACTAGTGCACATTAAGTATGTTCTTTGTAACAATTGCGTGGGTGACTCAAGGCAGGGAAAGGAGAGATAGCAGGGGGCAGGGGGGTTGGTGGGGGATTGGGAGGTGGAGGAGACCCACTCTCTTGCAGTCCCAGAAGAAGAAGAAGAAGAAGAAGAAGAAGAAGAAGAAAAAGAAAGTACTTTCACCTACTCGTTTTGCAGCAAAGATTGATCAGAAGAAAGAAAGAAAGAAAGAAAAAACTGTTCAAACGTCCGGCAGAAGTGTGTGTGAGGGGGATGGGGGAAGGGGGGGGTGAGAGAGAGAATACCTGAAGGCGGAACACCGAAGTCTTTCTGAAGTTTCCGATGAAAGAGAATCGGCAAGTTACCGACGCCCGCGCCGTCTGATCTTATTGCCGGCCATTGTCGGTGGTGTCGATCGGGAACAGGGTTGCAAACGTCGTCCCCGCTCGTCATTACGGGCGTTAATAAAAGTGTTGCAAAGTCGAGAATGAAGTGGTAATGGTGCTGTGAAATTGACGTGGTTTGGTAATGTGTGCGGGGTGGGGGTGGGGGGAGGGGAGGGGGTGGGGTGGGGTGTTAGGGTGGAGGGGGAAGACCAAGGGAGGGGTGGGGGGAGGGGAGGGGGTGGGGTGTTAGGGTGGAGGGGGAAGACCAGGGGGGGAAGAGGGGGGTGAGGTAGGTATCGAACGGAGCGAAGGATAGAGCGAGTGAATAGGGAACTGGAGGAGGGAGAAGAGCTGCAAAGTGAAGTAAATATTCGGAAGGGGGAAGAAAGAGTGGAAGAGGAGATACAATGAGAGAGGAGAGAGATAGAGATAGAGATAGAGATAGAGGGAGAGGGAGAGAAATGAGAAAAAGGAAAGAGAAAATAATAAGAGAGACCTTTTACCTGGGCAAGGTGCGGCGAGATCCCCCCCCCCCCCAGTCGGTTCAGCTATCCGTTAGCCGCCATCAATCATGCAGGTCCATCGATTCCCCCGCAAATGGGTTTTATTTGTCGGGAAGGAAGCGGCACCGGGAAAGGGGAGGGGAGAGGAGGGGAGGGGGTAGGGGAGGACGGGGGGGAAAGGGGTAGATGAAAGGAAATAAAAAAAAAAAACGGAGGGGTTGGGGGGGTTGGGTAAGTTTATGTGGATAACAAGGAAGCTCAAATTTGAGTCCTTGTTGGACAGGGAAGAGGAAGGTGGATCTGGGTGGATTTCTGATGTGAAGGGGGTTTAGTTTTCTCAGCGTGGGGGTGGATTTGGGTTATAGATAACTCGTGTTCGTCTATGGTGATTCTGTTTTGTTATTGATTATACTCACTCCCCACCCCCTCTCCTTCTCCTGTCCAACCTCCCATGCTCCGTCACTACACCCTGCTAGACTCTATCCCCCCTCCCTCTCCCGCCTCTTCCCCCTTCCCCTATTCCCCCTCTTTCCCTCGTTCCCCCTTTTCGTTTCCTTTTCTTCCCCTCGCACCCCCCTTCTCCCTTTCCCCCTTTCCCCTTCTCCCTCCCCCCCTTTCCCCCTTTCCCCTTCTCCCTCTCCCCCCTTTCCCCTTCTCCCTCTCCCCCTTTCCCTTTCTCCCTTCTCCCTCTCCCCCCTTTCCCCTTCTCCCTCTCCCCCGTTTCCCCCCTTACCCTTCTCCCTCTCCTCCCTTTCCCCTTCTCCCTCTCCCCCCTTTCCCCCCCTACCCTCCTGTCCTCCTGCCCAGGTAGCACGAAATAGTATATGCTGCAGTGGAAGGATCGATAAGTGGGTTGACGAAGGCGTGGCGTACATCACTCATTAGCGCCATGCTGGTGAGGGTTGAATGTGGGGGGGGAGGGGGGCAGGAGGGCAGGGGGATAATTGGAGAGGGGGTATGAGATGGGGGTGGGGGTTGGAGGGAAGAGACGGAACAGGAGAAGAAGAATAAAGAGGAAAGAGAAAGGGGGATAAGCTAGTTGAAAAAGAAGTGTTTGGGTCAGATGGATGGAAATGGGTTTAGGGAAGGTCGGTGTGAAGGAGAGGGGGGTAGGGGAGATAGGAGGGAGAGCAAAGAAGAAGAAAAGGTACGATAAAAAGAAAAGAAAAATGCGGATAAGAGGATGGGAAAGAAGTAACTTTGAAGATCATAGCTATTGAGTCAGAATTCAGCGTTTCATGTGGTGTGATCATGCACGTTCTAGACATCGACCCAGCATGCACCAGCGAGGACGCCGCATGGCAGTGGGCCCACGACTGTGCTTGAATGTTGGGTGGAGGGGAGGGGAGAAGGGGGGATAAGAGGAAGTCTTGGCAATAGAGAATTCAAAGTTAATTTTGATATGAACTGGGGGATGTCAGAGCAGAGCTGTTTTTTTTCTCTTGGTTTGGTGGGAAGTAAAGTAGGGCGTGGTAGATATGTTGGGTTTGATAGCTGTTCATGTTGAGAAACAGATAGATAGATAAAGAATGTCGGTGTGATGCGAATGGATGACGTATGTCGATACAGGGGGGTATTTTTTATTTTCAAAAGGTGCATATTATCGAATGCCAAAAGGGTTGGTTCAAAACTTGACAAACGCATGACTCAGGTTTCATATATTTTACATTCTCTTGGAACTGAATCCCTGCATCTGCAATATGCATTCGCTCGTGATGCAGCTTCGCGGCAAGAAGGGCGCAACAGTCTCGCACTCGGATTGCCGCTGGTTTACGCAACGGCACGGCCACAGGGGCACCGATCAAACCGTGGATGCGGAAACGAAACTTCATGGGAGAGGGGAGGGGAGGGGAGGGTGCGTTGTGTCCTCGGTTAAAATTCTACACGTCCGGACCCTGCGTATGTCGCCCTCTCGTTATCAGGACAGGCTATCGGGCCCCGTTCTGAAAAATTAACCTCGTGAGTGAGTCAGTTGACCTTATCTCCGGCGCCGTCAGGGTGGGGTAGGGTGGGGTGAGGGAGAGGGAGAGGGGATCGATTCCGTGAAAAAGACGCTAAGGACGCGAGCATCCTTACGGGTCAGAGGCAGATCATGCATAGCTCTCTGTTAGGGTACTTTTTTACGGCAACGAAACAAAGGAATGATAAGTATTACTCGGCGCTGCGCTGCGTCACGCTTTCGTTATTTAGTTAATGGTCATAGGATAGTTAGGTGATGGATCATTATGCCGGGTCGGACATACGCTGCAGAAGTAATGGGATGTTCATATGCCTATTAATAGCTGTGTACATTAGGGGGCATACGGGCCTATTGATAGATCTATTGACAGGGCTGTTAAGGAGGGACGTGGGGGGCTAATGGATGAAAGGAACGAGAGACAAGAGGGAGAGAGAGGATAAGGGTAGAGGATAAATGGGGGGAGGGGAGGGGAGGGGGGATTTGAGAAAAATATATAAGAATGAAAGTAAGATACCTTGGGATGTGAATGGGAAGATGTCTGGTGTTCTGCATGGCTTTCTGGGAACCGTTAAGAGCCATCGGTGTCGAGGGAGAAGACACTAATGAACCTTGTGGGGGAAGGGCAAATTGGGCCATCCACCCCCCTGCCACTCCCCCCTCCCCCTCCCCAGCTCTTGCCTGTATAGACATACATATATGTGGATATTTCTGTACATACATACATACATGCATACATATACACATGGATATATGTATATATGAATACATGGATACATATATAAATGTATGCGTACATACATGTATACGTACATACATATGCGTCTATACACGTTCACGTACATACGTGTATATGTACATAAATGTATACGTACATACATGTAGGCATACGTATTTATACAAATATTGAGATACACACACACGCTCACACACACACACACACACACACACACACACACACACACACACACACACACACACACACACACACACACATATATATATCTATATAGATAGACCTATAAATCGACAGGGAGATATTGATTAATAGTTCGAGTTTCATAAATCTGTGAATATCAAGTAAACTGATAAAATAAACCAGAATATAAGAGATGAATGCACAGGCCTTCATGAATACATACGAACTAATATGTGTGTGTGTTTGTTTGTCTGTGTGTGTATGTGTGTGTGTCTGTCTGTCTGTCTGTCTGTCTGCCTGAATATTTGTATAAATACGTATGCCTACATGTATGTACGATGTATGTATGCATAAATGTTTTATATGTGTATGTGTATACATATACATATGCATATGCAAGTTCATGCATGTACGTATACAGTTGAGAAATTTGTGAATAGGAGCGTTGGGGAAAACCGCATACCCTAATCCTCGCATATGCATTTCCCCTCTCGTGTTGGGGAGGACGAGGGGAGGTGGGAAGACGAGGGGAGGGGGAAGCCTGCTGGCACCGCACAGCAGCAGCAGTAACAGCAGACACACTCGATCATCGTAGGAGGACGCTCTTCTGCTGTGTGGGCCAAGGCATGTCAGAGTGAGCTCCACTTTAAAGGGTGGCGGAAAAGGGGGAAAGGGGGAGATTGATGGATTGATTCCAGGTATGGAAACTTTTGTGCGTGCTTTAAAGCGTAGGTGATGATGGACTTGACGTGTGTTTCCGATTTGGCTGGACGTGCGTGGCAGAGGTAGCGATGTTTGATGGCATTTAGGAGACCATAGATACAGGCAGGCAGGCCTTGAACCCGCAGGTCTCCATTCCCCGTTCATTTTTTTTTTTTTTTTTTTTTTTTTTTTTTTTCCCCGAGTAATCAAGTGGAGGTTAGCGTCTTGTTGTTTGGTTGTTTTTGTTTTTTGTTTTGTTTTGTTTTGTTGTGTTGGTGGAGTTTGCTTTAGTTCTGTAGGTTTTTTAATTTGATTTGGAGGAAAAGGTTTTGGGCTTTAGAGGAATCACTGTTGACGGAAATTGGTTGTTCGGTCCTATAAGTGTGACTTTGATCGGAGAAAATTGGCTGTCTATTTTACAAGACTGAGTTGGTGATTTTGGCAGAGGAATATTGATGGTTTGGTACGACAAGTCTGAATTGGGGGTTTTGGCTGAAGTATCATTGTTTCTTTGGCACTACAAGGCTAAATTGGTGACTTAGGTGGCCGTACACGACTCGCTTGCCGACCAGACACCCTCACACCCACGAGACACACACACACACACCACACCCACGCGTCACGCACCACGCCCACACTATGACGTAGTATTGATCTTCAGTGGGTTAGGAAGAGAGGAGGGGAGGGGAGGGGAAGGGAAGGAAGAGGTTGAACTAGTGAAAATAGGACTAGTCACCCCTAGAATGACGACTGTTGCTAAGGGTGTATAGTTGAGTCAGAGTGAATAGAAGTAGCCGAGTGTGACCAAAAGCCAAGGGATTAGGGTTGATTAGGTAATCGCCCGGGGGAATGTAGAAAGACTCGCGGGTCAAGTGGCGAAACGAGGTCGTTCGAGGAGGTGGTAAGGGATTCCCCGTAGAACGAAGATAGATCCAGGGAGTGAGAGGGGAGGGGGGGGGGACTAAGTCGTTCGGGGAATAACGGAGAACCTGATGAAAGATATGTAAAAGAAATAAAAAAAAGGGAAATCAGGTGGCTCGACAGAATGGTTTTCATCAACAAATTGCAACCGTATTGGCGCGTGGACATCTGCGTGAGCACCAGGCATCGCGTGACCGAGTGGTATGCACTGCTTTGTGTGTGCTTCCCATTACCCTAGATATCCTTGCTGTCCAGGTATACTGTGACCTCATTTCTCCGTTCCTTCCTCCTCCCTTCCCTTCCCTTCCTCCCTATTTCTCCCTTCCTCCTCCCTTCCCTTCCCTTCCTCCCTATTTCTCCCTTCCTTCCTCCCTTCCCTTCCCTTCCTCCCTATTTCTCCCTTCCTTCCTCCTCCCTTCCCTTCCCTTCCTCCCTATTTCTCCCTTCCTTCCTCCTCCCTTCCCTTCCCTTCCTCCCTATTTCTCCCACTGACCTTCTCCTTCGCATTGCCTTTCGCCTTCCCTCCTCTCTTCCTTTCTCCAATTGTCTCCTTACCTTCCTTTCTCCCAACTGCCTTCCCTTTTCTCCCCTCTTCCTTCCCTTTTCTCCCCTCTTCCTTCCCTTTTCTCCCCTCTTCCTTCCCTTTTCTCCCCTCTTCCTTCCCTTTTCTCCCCTCTTCCTTCCCTTTTCTCCCCTCTTCCTTCCCTTTTCTCCCCTCTTCCTTCCCTTTTCTCCCCTCTCCCGTTCCTTTTCTCCCCTCTCCCGTTCCTTTTCTCCCCTCTCCCGTTCCTTTTCTCCCCTCTCCCGTTCCTTTTCTCCCCTCTCCCGTTCCTTTTTCCCCCTCTTCCTTCCCTTTTTCCCCTCTTCCTTCCCTTTCCCCCCCTCTTCCTTCCCTTTTCCACTCTTCCTTCCCATTTTCCCCTCTTCCTTCCCATTTTCCCCTCTTCCTTCCCATTTTCCCCTCTTCCCGTTTCCCCCTCTTCCTTCCCTTCTCCCTTCTCCCGTTCCTTTTCTCCCTTCTCCCGTTCCTTTTCTCCCTTCTCCCGTTCCTTTTCTCCCCTCTCCCGTTCCTTTTCTCCCTTCTCATCTCTCTCCCCCTCCCATTTCCTTTCCCTCACCTCTCCCTTCTCCTTTTCCTCCCCTCTACATTCCACTCTCTCCCCTTCTGTATCCCTCCCTTTCCCTTTCCCTCACCTCCCTTCTCCCCTCTCCCTCCTCTCCCCCTACTCCTTTTCCTCCCCTTTACATTCCCCTCTCTTCCCTTCTCTACCCCTCCCTTCCCCTCCCCTCCCCTCCCCTCCCCTTCCTTCTCCCCTCTCGTTTCCCCTCTCCCTCATTCCCCCTTCCCTAGTCACGCGCACATGACCTCACTCATTGATTTATCTTTGTGTCCTGGTGACCGCTCGAGAAGTCTATATTACCCCGAAGTGTGTTCATATTAAGGTTGCATGATTAGAGGGGGAGGGGGAGATGGAGGTGGAGGAGGGGGGAGGGGGGAGGGGGTCACGGGTCACTAGCAGCAGCAGCAGCGTCGCGTGTCCGTCGGTCAACCTTCATGCGAGGGCGTTTGATGCCACGATCCTTCACACTCTGTTAGTATGTTAGAAACTAGTGTGCATCGTGGGTACAGAGAAGGATAATTTTGAGTGGGTGTGCATGCGTGTCTTAAGGTTTTACTTGTCCTATACAACACTTGTTATAGGGCGATGGTCGTTCCTTGTTGCTATGTTGCCGTAGGAATGTTGCACTTGTCCTGTGTCGTTATCTGTGAATGGTCATGCAGCAGAACTGAACTCCGAATCCGGTGACCTCTCTATCTGTACGCGTGCACTCCTTTAGAAAAGCTGATCGTTTCTCTCTCTCTCTCTCTCTCTCTCTCTCTCTCTCTCTCTCTCTCTCTCTCTCTCTCTCTCTCTCTCTCTCTCTCTCTCTCTCCCTCTCTCCCTCTCTCTCCCTCTCTCTCCCTCTCTCTCCCTCTCTCTCCCTCTCTCTCCCTCTCTCCCTCTCTCTCTCTCTCTCTCTCTCTCTCTCTCTCTCTCTCTCTCTCTCTCTCTCTCTCTCTCTCTCTCTCTCTCTCTCTCTCTCTCTCTCTCCCCCTCCCCTTCTCTGTTTCTTTCCTTCCTGACTCTCCGACGCATTATGAACTAGACCGCCACCATCTCTTCTTCTAGCACTATAGTCCCTCGAAGTAAGCTTAAATCCGGAAGCGCAGTGTATGGTCAGCGTTTAAGCGCCGTCATAACAACAACCAGAATGCCTATGGTAGAAGTGCCCAAGTTGCAGCTACCGTTGCAGATTGCTCGACACGTCAAATGTTGTCTCCAAGGAGTGATGATGGCACCTGTCTCCCTGCCTGCTCTTCGCCCAGTTAACCGGCCGGTTTAGCCAGGGACGCTATACATGTTGAGCTCTGAACGACATTAAGGAATCCAGAATGAATTACTAATGGGCGTGAGAGATTGGCCAGGGCGTGTAAGGAAGCTGGGGGATTGGAGGGGGGGTGGGGGGGTGTCTTGTGTGAATATGTTGTCGCCTTTCGTAGTTTCCGTAGTTCATATGTATTTTATTATGCTTCCGTAATTTCTTCAGTGCATCGTTTGGATTATTTTTGGTTAAAGGTCCTAGGTACTGGCCGGTGCGGTGACGTCTTGGCTTTTGTTTGTTTGGATTAAATTCTGACGGGAGAGCTGTAGAGTGGCCTCGGCTTGTCCAGTCCCCGGCAGCGTTTTTCGACTTTGCCCATTCCTTCATCATCATCGTTATCATCATCATCATCATCATCATCATCAATAGTCATCATCATCATCATCATCATCATCATCATCATCATCAATCATCATCAATCATCATCAATCATCATCATCATCAATCATCATCATCATCAATCATCATCATCATCATCATCATCATCACCATCATCATCATCGTCATCATCAATAATCATCAATAATCATAAATAATGATGG
>NW_028234403.1:6797010-6812010 GCF_977035675.1 Penaeus japonicus | reverse complement strand
AAAGCGTCGCGGCGGAAATCTTAGTCGCACGAAAGATACTTGTTCCTCGAGTTTATGTATGATACGTATTTTGTGTGGATGCTGAACGTAGATTGACATTGGAGTCTCGTTGTCGGATCTCTCTTACGCCGTAGATGGTGATTGATGGAATGGAGTGGCTTGAATTGCCCTGCGAACGAGATCATGACTCCGCATTTTTTTGTCAATTTGTCCACACTATGATTGTTATTACTGCGGTTGCGAATTCGTTAAATGCAGGTAATGGATATTGGTCGTTGAAGTCTATTGTTGTTGGGAGATCCGTATTGCCAACATCCAACGTAGCAGAGTGTTGCTAGTCGCACTTACCCGATCGTGTGTCCAATTATAGTTTCTTACCGTAGTCGCTATGGGACTGGGGCTGCCGCCAAACGACAACCGCCTCTACTAGCAAGGTAGTAACAGGAAAAGGACTTAGGTATGCGGAGTTGCCCTGATTTTTTTTGTGGGAACGCGGCGTCTCACTGTCGGCCACTCACTCGGCAGACCCGTGAAGTCCCGATGTTTCTCCTCGCATGTCGGGCGTCGAGAGCGAGCGGGCGCGATGAAGATTGTGGGGAGCTTGCAGCCGGAGAACGCTCGTGTCCCCTCCCCGTCATCCGGAGCAGATGACGTCGCCCGGGATGTGTGTCCGTTGACGGGCGAGGAGGAAACTAGGGGAGGTAGTTTAAATTTAGATCGTGTTTCTCTCGGGAGGGAATGGCAGTGCGAGGGCGAGGGCGAGGCCGGGATAAGAACGAGGGAGGGGGAAGGAAGAAGGAGAAGAGAGGGAAGAGGGAAAGTGTTGATAACCGGGCCGGAGGGAGGGGGAGGAGGAGGCATGGAGCCACTAGTAGGGGCCTGGTGGTGAGTCACGTGACCACGCCGCCGCGCCAGAGGAACCGGTTTCGGTGTCAATGGCGAGACTTTCGGTTGTATTATGACGCAAGCACGCAGGCAAGGAAAGGCGGGTAGGAAATGTTAACCTTGACCCAGATTGGAGGAACGGGATAGAGGCGCTGTAGCCCGGCATGACCTTGGCGATGGTAGTAGGCGAGGGAGGGATTTTGTGATCACGTGGCCACGGCCGGCCTTCCACTCGGCCCTCTCGTGAGCACCACTTTTACTTGGCGCCGCCCCACTGCCCTGCCTCCTCCTCCTCCTCCTCCTTCACTGCATCCTTCGTCAGTTCTGTCCCTCATGGTCTCTCTTCCCGTCGCGCTTGTCGCTTTTTCTTCCTTTCTCTTTACTCTCCCTTTCGCATTTCTTCACGTCCTACCTTTTTTATTCCCCTTCCCAATCCCATCCCCCGCCCCCTTTATCTCTCACTCTCACTCTCTCTTTGTCATTCTCTCTCCCTTCTCTCACCACTTCTCCTACCCCCCCCCTTTCACTTTCTCTTTGTTCTTTTCCTTTCCTCTTTGTCTTATTCTATGCCCCCCCCTCTCCCTCCCATCCGCCCTCCCTTCCATCCGCCCTCCCTCCCTTCCGCCCTCCCTCCCTTCCGCCTTCCCTCCCTTTTCTCTGTTTCTCCACTGCTGAAAAGGTGGCTTTACCAACGGCGGCATGAGAGACGGGATGAGAGGCAGCTGTCGCGAAGTTGTAAAAGACGAGGACCTCCCACGCACGGAACGGAACCCTTCTTTAGTATCCATGAGGCAAGGCGCAGATAGCGTTGTCGTAGGTCGCGAGGTAGGGTGGGACGGTGGGTTGGCGGGCGGAGGGACGGTTGAATAGGGAAGATGGGTGGGCAGAGGGGGACGGTTGACTAGGGAGGGAGGGAGGGTAGAGGGACGGTTGACTAGGGAGGGAAGGAGGGTAGAGGGGGACGGTTGACTAGGGAAGGTGGGCGGGTGGAGGGACGGTTGAATAGGGTAGGGGAGAAGGGATATATGTGGGTAATGGAAGACTGAAAAGGAGGCCCCTTTTGCCAGTGAAGAGGATCCCTGAGTTCAAGTGAGAATGCAAAGAAAGACCTGTTTGTGATTTTGGGTTATTCTTTTGTTTTGAGCCACCTTGCCACTAATTAGGCGAGTGATAAACGGCATTTTCTGACCTTGTGTTAATCTGCCGTTGCAGTCATGATATATATTTTTTTTATCCAAACGAGTTTATGAATTTATTGTTGGTGCTGCTGTTGGGTTATTGATATCATAGCGATTATAGCCTACAAAATTTTATCGGGAATAGCCTGTTCATCAGCCGCTAGTAGTATTCAGCTTAAATACTGAATTTCTTATTGAATTACAAGGGATGAAAGCGAAAAGTATGACAAGTCCGCTATTTGGATTATAGATAAACAATATATTTGCATCGTAAAATACCAATTACCCTGGGGTGTTAGGGTACAAATAACTGCTGATACACTATTAGCCATGTCTTTGCCAAGAAAAAAAAAACGGGTTTAATGGGTCAGTAAATTAACACACGAATACTATATATTGAGGCATACGATTCGACTTGCTGGACAACAACGACTTCAAGTTCATGGGAAGACGACACGGACCAGGTCGAGACCGGGCTTGAACTTGCATCGTTTGTGGTTGACGTAAGGAAAGGACAGGACGGCTTTTGACTATTGTGAGATCTCGCTGATGCGTCTGTCCCCAGTGCGATTTAATAAATGTATCTTTTTCTTTTGAATTCCTCTTTGCGGGTATCGTTTCGGAATTATGGGAGTAGTAATTGATATATTTACCTGCTTGTCTGTCCCCAGTTCGAGCTCCTCTTCTGCATTCAGGAAGAGGGCGATCCAAGCATCATGATCGTGCAGCAGCTTATGAAGAAACACCCGCATGTCGACGCTTCGTACTTCACAGGTGAGGAACCTCTTGTCATTCCTTCCTTATTTTTAATCTGGCTTCTTTATTCTATTTCATTTTATTTTTGGTCTCACATGGGCTGTAACTTTGATATTGCTTAAAGGGAAACCATGATGGTTATTATTTTCATCCCTGTTGTTGTTATTGTCATTTGATGGACTATTGTGTCTAGGGTTGAATCCGTTTTATTTTATTCTCATGTCAAACATATATGATTGTCCTGTGCTCTTTTACATGCTTTAGATTTTATCATAACGGTTCGCCATTGACTACATCTGTGGTGCAGCTGCGACGAATCTCAAACATGCTGTTGATCCGCAGGTGGCGTGGAAGTCGGCGTTAACCCCAAGATCAACAACATGCAGCCTGGCTACCTTGCGGCCAAGCATGAATTGGTGCTGGTGTCGGACTCGGGCCTCCTCATGAAGGAGGACACACTCACGGACATGGTGGCCCACATGACGCCCGACGTGGGCATCGTCCACCAAATGCCCTTCACTTGCGACAGGAAGGGCTGGCCTGCTATACTAGAAAAGGTGAGCTTTGTGAGAGAGTGAGGGAGGGAGAGAGATATAGAGCTTGAGCTCTCCGTCCTAATATTTTTAAAAAAATTATTAGGGCCTCGGAGAATATTTCTTTTGAGAAAAGTTGTTATGGAAGACGTGAAAATCAATAAAAAAAATTCAAGTAAAATCAGAATGCGAATGAGGAAGCAGTGATAAAACTATTAGAAGAAAAGGAATGGCTTGTTTCTTTTGTATACATCGGAGTTGTGAAAAGTACCCGCATTCCTCTTAGGTATTACCATATTTTTCCCGTGTTTTTTTGGGAGCTTGTGTTGAACTACGTATCGGTCGGGGCCACGCGCTGTAGCTAGGCAGAGGCCAGAGTGCCCCGGGCAAGGTGATCGGGTTGCACATCCAGTATTGGCAGAGCAGCTTGACACAGGCGGGCACTAGGGGCCGCAAACACTTCGAATACCCCATACCACATTTCGAATATTCGAATATATACTTCCAAAAGGCAGAAGTTCACCAGGAAAGGACGCAAATAATGCGTGAGGTGTTAACTTGTAAGGACAGGGCTTCGGAAAATTAATTCCTGTCTTGAACATAGGGCTTAGCAGTTTTCTGAAGCTATGCTTATGTGGTTATATTCAGATTTTGAAATTAAGTTGGCTTCTGAAGTTTATATTTGTGTTCTTAAACGGTATGTTTATTCCAGTGCATCATTTCTTTTCATTTCTGTATGAACTACCGAGTTGGAAAACATACCTCAGTATATGCACATGCGAATGCACACCGTATACATGCATACACACACCGTATACATGCATACACACCCCGTATACATGCATACACACCCCGTATACATGCATACACACCCCGTATACATGCATACACACCGTACACATGCATACACACACACACACACACACACACACACACACACACACACACACACACACACACACACACACACACACACACACACACACACACACACACTGACACACACTGACACACACTGACACACACACACGCTGACACATACACTGACACACACACTGACTGACACACACACACACTCACTGACACACACATACATACACTGACACACACACATACACTGACACACACACACTGACACATACACTTACACACACACACTGACGCACACACACTGACACATACACTTACACACACACACTGACACATACACTTACACACACACACACACTGACGCACACACACACTGACGCACACACACACTGACGCACACACACACACTGACACACACACACACTGACACACACACACACACTGACACACACACATTGACACACACACACTGAAACACATACACGGACACACACACACTGAAACACATACACTGACACACACATACATACACTGACACACACACATACATACACTGACACACACACATACATACACTGACACACACACATACATACACTGACACACACACATACATACACTGACACACACACATACATACACTGACACACACACATACATACACTGACACACACACATACATACACTGACACACACACATACATACACTGACACACACACATACATACACTGACACACACAGTGACACACACACACAGTGACACACACACACGCAGTGACACACATACACAGTGACACACACACACGCAGTGACACACACACACGCAGTGACACACATACACACTGACGCACACACACACACTGACGCACACACACACACACTGACGCACACACACACTGACGCACACACACACTGACGCACACACACACACTGACGCACACACACACACTGACACACACACACACTGACACACACACACACACTGACACGCACACACTGACACACACACACTGACACACACACACTGACACACACACACACTGGCACACACACACTGGCACACACACATACACTGGCACACACACATACACTGACACACACACTGACACACACACACACACACACTGACACACACACACACACACTGACACACACACACACACACTGACACACACATACATATACTGACACACACACATACACTGACACACACTGACACACACTGACACATACACTTACACACACACACTGACTCACACACACACATTGACACACACACACTGACACACACACACTGACACACACACACTGACACACACACACTTACACACACATGCACTTACACACACATTTATAAACAAACAAACAAACAAACATTGTGAGTATCTGATTTTATAGCCCTGGTGTCATATGATGATAGACTCCAGATAAGCGTCTGATAAGCAGTGGGCGTGACTGGTAGATTTCAGGTGACAGTTGTAATGATAAGTGGCTCCTAACATAAACTCCTTTGTAATATTTCCTCTTGTGGTGTCTGAGGGGGGATGGGGGTAAAGAAAGGGTTGGAATGAAGAGGGTCTTTGAGAAACTTAATAAACTTTGCATGTTAATTACTTAAGGGCAGTTGAAGATAAGGCTTCTGCATACTTTAAGGCTTCTTTTTAGCTATTTTGTTTCTTGTTTCTTTTTTTTTCACCCAGTTTTGTTTCTTTTATATATGTATCTGCCTATCTGCTTACTCATGAATATAATGGATATATTTGTTTATAGGTTGTTGTAGATTATTTCTTGGTATTTATTATGAGTAAATTCATAGATTCATTATAGAGGGAACATATACCAAAACCTGAGAACATTGAATATAAACATGAAGTCAATCTAATATTGATATAGAATATGATCATTTTTAGCTTTTTATTTGTATGTATGTAATTTTTTCTTTCATTTTACCAATCCCTATGTTCTCCCATTTTTTTTTCTTATTTCCTTTCTCATATTCACAAAAATTGTTTCTTTTGATTTAGGGACAGGGATTCCCAGCTGTCAACTAGAATCATATGGTCATGGAATATCAGTACCTAGTAAATTTATATATTTCACACACACACACACACACACACACACACACACACACACACACACACACACACACACACACACACACACACACACACACACACACACAAATAATGCATGTGTATGTATGTATGTATTCATTATATATATATAAAAGATACACATGAAAGGGAATTAAGCAGCCTTGTTCCATTTGCTTTTTAGGTATACTTTGGGACTAGTCATGCAAGGATGTACCTTTTCCTTGGACTCTTGGACGCTTTTGGCTTTGGAGTCAACTGCTGTACCGGCATGTCCTGCCTGATGAGGAAGAAGGTCCTGGATGAGGATGGAGGTGAGTTTTGTACCCTTTGAACTGAGAATCACCTGTATGGATAAGCAAGTATTACGAAAGTTGATTTGTGTTTAATCTAATATGTGCAATAAGTGATTAATTCATTGACATTTCCTCTTCAGGCATTAGTGCTTTTGGCGTATACTTAGCTGAGGACTACTTCTTTGCTAAGTACATTCAGGACCGAGGATGGGGCATTCGTATCTCTTCGCAGCCAGCATGTCAGAATGCTGGAACAACCCGAGTAAAGGGTTTTCTGTCAAGATTAACAAGGTATAGAGTTGCAATTTTTCATCCTTTTTATATGATTTTTTTTAGACAACTCTTTAATGCTTCTGAGACATATTGTGTGTGTTTTCTATTATTTTCCAGACTTACGGTATGAAATATGAGTATATATGATATGTTAGCAAAGTGATACTAATTAATATTTAATATAATGGGTCATCACAACTGAAGGAATAAATATCTTGTAATTTTAACCCATTCACAATGGGGCTTATATATGTGTAATGCTGCTCTTGCCTGCTAGATAATAAAAGCGCGCAGTGACTAAGCGGGAGACTTCTCCCTGTGTAATGCCGCGCTGTGCCTCCCAGAGCGCTTTCCACCCGCCCCATTGAACGGGGTGATAATTGGAGGTTTTTGTATTTGTTTACATTATTTTCACAAGTGAATAAAAATCTGTCTATACAAATGGAATCCCGATGCTGATGTCCATATATAACGATGTAAAGCATACATATTAAGGGAGAGATCTTAACGTTCTAGGATGTCACCTGGGGAGAGCGAGATATTACACTAAGGTGACAACACGTCAACCGGCGCAAATGTGTTAACAAACAAAAATGCTGTACAAAAGTGATCCAACCCAATGAGAATGCCTGTCATGGAAGATCAACCTCTCATTGGGATTGGATCACTTGGTACTGTGTTTTTCTTTTTTGGTTGAAAATTACAAGCTTTTTATTCCTTTAGTTGTGATACCCTATCATACCAAATGCTGAATAATATCACTTTGCTAATATATCATATATAGACTCATAAAAGTCTAGAAAATAATAGATCACACACATGCTGTACCCACTGCAGACAGGTCTATGCAATAGTTGCAGGGCTGCCATTGGCTAGGTTTTGTGGAATGAGGAAGACTCTAGCTTTGCTGTCTTTTTGCCCTATTCCTGATCATTTAACTATTTTAGAGTATAGAAAATCTCCACTTTTTTGTTTCATCATGTTGTGAGGCTTATAGTAGGTACTGATATAGATATGACATTGTTTAGACAAGTAATTCATTTAGTTTAGTCCTTTTAGTCTTCATAAAGGAGGAATATATACTGTACACGCTGTGTAACATCAATATCACTAAGTTATGGAGAAGTCTTCAAGTTTGGCAAAACACTTTCTTCATCGTAACAAAGAAAAAACAAAATATTAACAACTGTTTACACTCATCCTCCTTCTCACTGCTAGTGCCACTAAGCAAAACAGCCAAACTGGCAGTGGCACCTCACATGCCTTGCATATGCTAAAAAATGCTAATGGCATCAACTTGTTGTCTGCAATGGGTTAAGATACCCAGCCCAGGCTTCTGTGTCATAAGATGTGGCCTGTCCTGGAAGGGTTAAGGCTTACAGAAAATATTCTTTTACTTCACTACATTGCTGTCAATGATATGAATAACTTTGTCATTATCATGTTATCATTGTGATTATGATTATCTTATTATTTACTTTCAGAAAAGCTTAGAAATTCTTCGTCTTTTAGAATAAGTTAATTATGTTAGGTGTGAGATATATTTAAGAATTTTAATTAAGGACTCCAGAGTTGTGAATGTTTTGAGATGTAATTCCATATGATTACATTTTTTCTTCTTTTTTTATTTGCAGATGGTGTAAATTACGTATAGCCATGGTACCACACACCTTGCTTCTGGAGCCAGTCAGTGAATGTATGGTGCTGGGGCTTATAGCATCTTGGGCGGGTGCTGTTTTACTGCATGCAGACTACCTCACCTTCTTTTTGTTCCACACTCTTACGTGGTCCCTTGCTGACTGGATTATGCTCAATATAGTGCAAGTAAGTTCTGAGGTAGTGTTGTTTCCTTTGACCCATATCACTATAACGAGATTTCAAAAAAGTAAATTTTGCTTAACCATGCGATTCATTTCAAATACAATAGGAAATAAGCAGACCTTGATATTATTATTGTCATCACTTTTATATTCTTTTCTGTTGCAATTCTTTAAGTGCTAACATTAATTTTGAGGTTTGGCATGCAATAGAGCACAAGATTGCATATTGACAGAGTTTCACTGTCATGATTCTGACATTCAGACAACTATTTTGCTTGTGTTGAATTATCAATTTAAGAGATTTATTTTTTCTTTCCAGAATGGGCCTCCTCCCTTCAGCAAGTTCGAATTTGTGATCAGCTGGTTGTTCCGAGAAATAAGCGCTATCTTTATTTTTGTGCACGCCGTTTGGAACCCTGTTATCAGCTGGCGTCACAAGTCATTCAAGCTTCGCTGGGGTGGTATAGCGGAGCCTGTCAACACAAAAGTTGCTGTTATGTGAGGAAGTTATGATACAGGACTCCGCTTACAGTTGGCTGCTAAACTGACCATAATACCTTCATAATATCTTTTAAAACTTTCTTCAAGGAAGTTTATAGGCATTAGTTCATTAGGTGCAGTAAGTGTATGCAAGGTTTTTGTATGAGGACAGGAGTTTAGAAATCACCATATATTAGCAGCATCAGCAGAAAATTGGTTTACTTTGAAGCTTATAAAAATTGAAATGATTTGATACACAAATATATAATTTGCAAAGTTAAACAGAGAGAGAGAGAGAACTAATTTTGAGTAGATAAACATTTGGACTTCTACTAACTGCCCTTATGCTGGAACCTGATTTTCCCAGGTGTGTGGTTACTAGTTTATTAACTAGTGTCATTTTATCTCCTGTTGGTCCATATTGTGACACTAATGAGCTATTGCTTAACATTTTTGTATGCTGATATTTGGCAGTGATATGTGTGGGTACGCTTCTTACAGCGATTGCAGGAAAACTAGAATCCAGAGACATTTTCAATAAAGACTTTTCATATTGTTAGGCACTTCTCTGAGGAATAAATTCCTTCAAGGTTATAATTGGCATCTGTACACTGTAGATTATTTAATTACAGGTGGACCAGATATTTTTAAGAAGCTTTCAATCTTGTACTCCAACAGACTAGCTTATTATAATGGCTCCTTGTTGTAGAGCTCAGCTGAGTGTAATTTTGATTCACGGCTAAGCTGCTTGAATTTTGACTTTTTAATATGAAACCCATTTGTTTAAGATCATGAGAAGCATCTCGGTCTCTTTGAAAGAAACAACATTAATGTTAATGCCATATTCCGTCCCACATAAAGCAGGCTGCCATGTGTGAAGTTTGAATATCTGTTTATCTTTACAATAAAGATGTAATGGGGAGGTAGCCTTAAATAATTCCTCTTGCATGGTATTTCCAAAAGAGGTTGATGTGTGTAAGGTGATCAAATAGTGTGGAGAATCATGCTTATTGCTAGAATTTTGTTTGACTTGTTTATACTTATTATGTATAAATACATCAGTTAGTGATCGGAACTTCATAATTTATGTTATATCAGTCACAGTTTACAAAGGAACATGTATGACAGTGAAAATATTAGATGTACAAAATTTATTAGCCCACCATAGTGAGTGAATGACTATTTATGTGTGTGTATTTGTGTTTGTGGATACATGTCTTTTGTTTCAGATATGTTTATAATGTGGGGGGGCAGATACGAGAGGGAGCATTGTAAATATATTGAACCAAATCTCTTTGTATTAAGCTGTAGATGTCCAGAAATTAGGAATGCTTGAAATAGTGCTTGCATTCTGTGCCTTTTACAGAAGTAGCATTCACTTGCATTTACATTTTGTATATATGTATTATATATAAAGAAGTAACTCATGCATTTTTAGCTTTTTCTAAGTGAAAGGAACCAAAGGTTTTGCTCAAGACACAAGTGAATAGATGTTTTTTGGTGTCCTTAGTTGTGTTAAAATATGCACATGGTAGAAGACAAATTTATGGAGTAACTAATTATTTTTGATTTATTGTTTTTTTTTAAGTATTTGTTATATTGTGAGCACAGGTCATTGTGCAGGTGAATTAAACAAAGAAATTCTTTAAGGAGCATTATTATAGTGAGATATGACACATGTTGGTAGTGCATTTTTTTTTTTTAAGACAAATGAATGTAGAAACTGTTGATTCATAAATTGTTACAGAGGAACAATAATGATAATAATGAAAGAAATATGGATTGATCTGGAATAAAAAAAAATATTGACATTGAACAAACTATGTAAGAAATTTATTGGCAAGGTTAGCAAATTTGAATAACATTGTTTAACTCATTTGTCCTGTCTGATGTGATCATAGTTGTTAAGGAAAATTCAATAGAACTCAGATGGTATTAATATAACTATTTGTACAAAGCTAATGTAAGTGCTATCCAAAGATCAGTCAGTAATAAAATGTTTATTATCATATGTTTTAGTATATAAAAGTCAATATAATTTTTAGACATTATTCCTCACAAAATTTGTGTATATGTTCAGATATGTTTGGAATGTACTCAATATTCAGAATCCTTCAGATTTAAACCTTTATGAGTGTTGAACACTGGAGATATGTTTGTTTGTAAGCAAGTTGTATCAGTAGGTTATGTTAGCTGGTTAATTAAAAGTGTTTTTTATATATGTCATTTTTTTAACACCTACAAATAACATTTGTGATTCCGGGCTTATTCTTATGATATATACACATGACCAACGGTCGTCATGGTATATTTGATATTAGAGAAACAGTGATCCACTCTCCCCTATTATACTATGAGTGGGAACTATTTAATGACTGATGATTCCAATAGCAATATTAATTACTATAATTGCAATAATATTTACCAAAATAAGTATCATTTAAATCCCAAACATAGATGATACTACTTGCTCCTAGCACCAGCTGCAAAGAAAACCACGAAGGGTGCCTATCCATGGTCACTATAAAGCACAATCTTCAGAGAGGGATGAGATGAAGGAGTTAATGCAAATCATGTGTATTGTCTGCAATTTGCCCTTGTGCAAGTATGGCTGCTTTGTGATGTGACACTCACAGCATTAGTACAGGTCTCCTTACCCATCTGTTCATTTATGATCAGTAGGGATTTTTTTTTTTTTTTTTTTTTTTACATTTGTTTATAAAAGTAGAAAATTAAGAGAAGATAAAGTTGCTTTCTGTCCTTTCATAAAACTAATACTTCTATCACACGGATTCTAAAGAAAACAGTGAGCTGGTATGGACCCTATACTTCAATTTTAGTCCACTAAAACATTGTTAAGCATTGTTAGATGGCTCACATAGGTCTCACAAGACAGTAAAACAAAAGATGATAAACACCAATATGGCTCCAATATTATAACAAATGGATGAAAGCGAACAGGAAAAGTTGTGTAAGACCAGGCTCCCTGTCAAGCAATTTTATCCTTGTCTTCATTGGGTTCATATTGTAAATATTCTGAGACAGTATTATATGAGGTTCTCCATTAGAAAGAAAACAATAAATGAGAGGGAAACAAAAAGTTGTTTTTGTTTCAAAGTAAAAGATAAATGCCAAGTTGTGCATACAAGTCATACTTTTTTTTTCTTCAGATCCTAAATAATCTTATCCAATGACCCAGCAAGTAAACCTCAATAATCATTAATAGATAATACAAATTAGGTTGGCAGATCTGCAAAGAAAATTATGTCATGGCATATTTGATGTAAAGCGAGAGTAAATCTCTGTGTATCTCTATTACAATATGAGTAATAACTAGTGACATATAATACCAATTGCAATTATTTCTAAATTGCCATAATTGCCATCTCATCAAAGTAGATTTAGTCTAAAATCCCAAACAAGACCCTCTCCTAGCAGCTGCAGGAAAGAAAGCCTTGAAGGGCATCCTCCCAATCTCTATCAAACACTATCTCTAGAGAGCAATGAAACACCGCAAGATACCAACGTCTGGATCTATAGTAGCAGTAAAGTAGTTTTGTGTTCCTTCCATGGATTGTAAATACTGTGGGTGAGAGGACAAGAGACCTGTGATATCTGTTGGGTATATGCAGCTTAAACAATATTTTACCACTTCACTGAATTTTCTATGATCAGCAATATTGTGACAATTTCATTATTAGTTCATTGTCATTGGAATAGACACAGGAGAGTTCAGAGACATGAAATGACAACAGAAATCAAGTCTGAAACACTGGATATGTCTTGACTTGGGACATGTTCAAGCAAGGTCAGTTAGAGCTTGGATATGTGATTTTTTTTTTTGCCCATACAACTTTATGGCTGCTCACCATTAGAGAAATAAACCAATCAATGCATTTTTGTGTTCTGTGTTCCCATCACTACGTTCATGCATCTTGCCGCAGAAATAATAAATAATAAATAATTGGCTTATTAGATTCATGTGGGCCTGAAAAAAAAAACATAATTGTGCATATGCATGCACAGATATCTAGCTTAACCCATCCACGACGGGGGCATTCTAGCCTTGAATGTCACAATGCCGGGGCGTTCGAATTATTAGGCCTAAATCAATTGAATGGCTGGCACAATACTGTGCCACCCGGCCACTGGGCTTTTGAATGCACGGTACAGTACTGTACCATCCGTCCAGAGAGGGTCAAGTCTGTAGCACAAAAATACCCTCATTTAGCGTACATCAGCTCTAACCCCTGATTCACTAGCAACTGAACTTGTCTGTCAAAAACATCAGATTCTGATATCTTAACAAATCATTGGAACTTAAAAGAAATAATAAAAGTAAGTCATTTATTACAAACAGAAGGTAGAACTAACAATGCCCAATGAGTATAAATGAAAATGAGAAGTGTGTGTGTGTGTGTGTGTGTGTGTGTGTGTGTGTGTGTGTGTGTGTGTGTGTGTGTGTGTGTGTGTGTGTGTGTGTGTGTGTGTGTGTGTGTGTGAGTGAATGTGTGTGTTTTATTTGTAAACAAACAAACATACATTTACTTCCCTTAAATCTTTATGGCTATATATTTTGACTGTGACCTTGTTCCTTCTTTCATGAAAATGATTTTTTTTCCTTGTCTTACAAAGCTGTTCATGAGACAACCAGAAAGCTAATTCACACCACCTTGTTTTCTTCCCACCATTGCTTTGTAATACATCACTAAAAATTATTTAAGTGAAAATAAGTTAATATCTGGCTCTATGAATCCAAAATGGAAAAAAAAATACTAATTATCAACCAACTGACAATTAATGCACATGCAATTTTATTGCAACTTAGACAAAGCTCCTGTTCCTCCTGAAAAGCCAATCTTTTCCTTCATTCATGGTTCAGAGACACTTAGGGAGAAGGCCCATTGCGGACGGGGATAGATTCGCTTGCCCAGTCTTTAGGATAGGTTTTATTTTACAGTGAGGCAGCTTGAAGCAACAATATTTGAATCTTCCCACTCTCTTTCAGTCCCTCATTGTAAAACTAGAGCCATTTTTGCGTTTTATTGAGTTTAGAGACTTATATGTGCCATATGACAGGCTCTATCAATGCTGCAGTTGACTAAAATTGTAGTATATGATCCATATTAGCTCATCATTTTCTTTATACTTAGTGTGATAGAACTATTGCTGTTTTATGGGAGGACAAAAGGCAACTTTATTTTTTCGTATACAAATAAGAAACATATAACCACCTACAATGAAGATAACATGAAAAGGTAGGGAAGAGAAAGGAAACCTGTGCTTGTGACTGTGAGTGCCACAGTGAAAGGCATCCATATAGGCACAGGAGCATATTTTTCACTTCATAATAATGTAACAGGCTTTTAGTTTTCCTTGGGGTAAAATGAAAAAACAAAGTTCTAATACAGTTTTATTTAGGCTCTGTGATATGAAATCACAATAATCATGGGAGCAATCAGGCACTGTAAGACATAAACCCAAGTAATAAGTACATAAAAAAGGGTAAAGGATGTATATTTTATCTACAACATACAATTTTCAAATACATACAAATGAAAGAACTCAGCTATTACATAAATCAGAAGTTTATTCTTTTCATTTCCCATTCTATTTTCTGCAAGTGAAATATAATCTATAGCTTTGCACTAAATTGTCAGTACTACTGTATTGCAGCCTGTTCTTGGAACACCCGTTTTTTCTGTATATTTCAGGCTGCAATGTTTACTCACATGCACTAAACTCATACCTATAAATATTGTATATTCTCTTTATAAACTTATCTTTCTATCTATTTTTCTATAAGTACGAC
>NW_028234403.1:6784510-6792010 GCF_977035675.1 Penaeus japonicus | reverse complement strand
GATGATAAGAACAGGTGAGAAGTGAGAGAAAGATGATAAGGCAATACAAACTGTAAAAATTATGAGAAAACGGCAATACCGTGCTAGTCATGGCAGGAGAACACAAGGTCCTGAAGCAACACTTGACAATTTTTCCTTAAAACGACTATAAAACAACATTCTGGCTATAGATGAAATGTGAACTGTAGCTATCATTTTCCACTATTTCTGAAACTATGTTATCTGAAAATATAAGAATCAACACACCTGAAAGGTTCGTTGTCCAGATCCAGGAGACGGCTGAGGAACATACATGTATGTGATGTATTGCTGCATACATGTAAAGTCAGCCTGAAATTATATTTGCAAAATAATAATGAGAAGGGGGAAGGGGGAAAGGGTGGTAGGAGGGAGTAAGGGAGAAGGAAAGAAACAAGGAAGGGAGGAAGGGAGAAAGGAAGGTGGGAAGGAAGGAAGGAAGGAAGGAGGGGGAGAGAGAGAGAGAGAGAGAGAGAGAGAGAGAGAGAGAGAGAGAGAGAGAGAGAGAGAGAGAGAGAGAGAGAGAGAGAGAGAGAGAGAGAGAGAGAGAGAGAGGGAGAGAGAGAAGAGAAGAGAGGACAGAGAGGAGAGAAAAGAGAAGAGAGAGAGGAGAGGAGAGGAGAGAGGAGATACAAGAGGGAGGAGAGAAGAGAAGAGAGGAGAGATAAAAGATAGGAGAGAGGAGAGAGACAGAAAAGAGAGATAAATAGAAAGAGAGAGAGAGAGAGAGAGAGAGAGAGAGAGAGATATGAGAGAGAGGGGGAGGGAGGGAGAGAGTGAGAGAAGGAGTGAGAGAAGGAGTGAGAGTGAGAGTGAGAGAGAGAGAGAGAGAGAGAGAGAGAGAGAGAGAGAGAGAGAGAAGAGAGAGAGAGGATAGAGAGAGAGAGGAGTGAAAGAGAGAGGAGAGAGGAGAGAGAGAGAGAGTTAGTTAGTTTTGTGAATGTGTTTCTTACGGCAAATACCATATACGTCAATGTTATGAAATTGAATATGAATGTTTGACATACCACCCAAATGCAGAGGTCATCTTGTAAATCAACCTCCAAACCAATGATGGTGAACAGTTGAGAACACAACTATCATCCTATAATTTTCTAGAAGTACAACACACTTCTGTTCTTTAGGTATGGAGTTATAAATAATGAAACAATCATCAAATCTCCTTAAACCATGTAATGTATCTAATTCTGTGGCTATGTGGGAAATGGAGAGGGAAAGGGAAAAGATATTTTATCATATTCAGAGATTAATCCTTGTGATAAATGAATCTCTAGATCAACTTCCAAACCTTCTAATGTGAGATCTTGATAACGATATCCCTATTCTAAGGATTTTAGTAAGTTGTCAATATCTAAAATATCACAGCATTGCTGACGGGTGTAATGATGTACATAACAGCTGGGTTTTTGGCTTGATGACAAGGCTGACCAGTTTGTGATTTAGAATACATTCATCAACAAATGCTGTTGCATCTGCATCTACATGCGGTGATAAAGCTTCCAAAGTTGGCTTAAAACTTTCTGTGAATAATTGTCAGAAAATGGATGCACAGTGACAAAACAAAAATCATCAAATGAGCAGTGTGTGCCCTTATGAATGGCTGTGGTGCTTGGGCTACAATGTGATTTAGGCACCCCATGGGTCAAATAAACATGGCACCCCACGTATATCCCATTCGTACGGGGTGATGTCCTATCATGTCATTGTAATATTTTGCTCTCTCTGGGTGACATCCTATGTCATGGTCTCTCCCTCAAAACATATGTTTTATATCGTTACATATGCACATAATCATAGGAGTTCCATTTGTGTAGACAGATTTTTATTCACTTGTGAAAATGATATAAACAAATACAAAAACCTCTGATTATCACCCTATTGAAGTGGGTGAATGAAAAACGCTTATAGAGATGCAGTGAGGCTTCACGATGGGAGAGATCTTGTGCATAGTTACTTTGCACACTTGTTATTTAGCCGGTGGGAGCGGAATTATGCAAATATAAAAACCAGTGTGAATGGGATATATGATATATGATAGTATACAAATAGTATAAAAATAAAAATATAAGAAATTACCAGAGATAGAAAACCAGTGAATGCAGAACTAACATGAGCAGGTTAAGTTCATATATATTAGTGCACATGGTCATGTAGCATCTGTACCTTTCCAGATCTCATCTGCATCAGCTGTTGGCTCTTAATTTTGTGCTCAGTATTTGGCTCTTACTCATGTGCTTAGTACTTTTATGCTTGTTTGACAAAGTGGGCTCAAAGTGATGGTACTAATGAATAAAAGTGTTTGGCAAACTCTAGGAAGGAATGTGCTGGCACTGCAAGTTTAACCCATTGCGGACAGGGGATAGATTCGCCAGCCCAGTCTCCAGGATGGGTTTTATTTCAGAGTGAGGCAGCTTCACACAACATACCTTGACTTTTCCCACTCTCATTCAGTCACTGATTGTATAACTAGAGCCATTTTTGTGTTCTGATTTTTGTGTGTATTATTGTGTTTAGAGACTTATATCTGTCATATCACAGGCTCTATCAACGTTGCAGCTGACTAAAATTATAGTATATGATCCATATTAGCTCATTATTTTCTTTATTCTCAGTGTGATAGAAGTAACATATACCCATCTAAAATGAAGATAACATGAAGAGGTCGGGAAGAGGAAGGGAACCTGTGCCTATGACTGTGAGTGGCACAGTAAAAGGCATCCTTACTGGCACAGGGGCACATTTGAGACACTGGGCATAGTTTGAGTCACCTTTCTCTTCTTGTTCTGCTTGCAAATCTTTCATCGGAGGTAGCTTGCTGTATGCAACCATTTTATAAAGACAGTGCTATCTGGGGACTGTAGATGGGTGCCATTCAAGGGTCTCTCTCCTACTGGTGCTAGAAGAGTGTGGTGCCATCTAGGTTTTAGATGTTAGGTTTGCTTGATACTAGGGTAATTATAGTAATTATGACTGCAACTGTCATCATCGCTAACTCCTTACTCATAGCCCAATAAAATAGCACAGTGATCCAAAATCTCCGAACGCCATGTATGTCATAACTCCTATCATCAGGCCAAAGCTCCTGTGTCATATATGTCCTGACACCTGTCCACAATGGGTTAATGTGGAAGGGTCAAAAGTGAAAACCCAAGAAAAGAGAGAAAGGATCATACAGGAGGTTATTCAAGCTAGTCTACCTGCCACTGCAAGAGCTTGGGATTATACAGGATATAAACGCATCCTCATGAGGAAAATGCAGTCATTATTTGGATGAAATACTCCTAAGGGTATAAAAAGGAAATATAATATTTTTGTAATGTTTCTTTGTCTCTAAATATGACTTTCCTCAATTCCTAATACTTACAACAGCAAAAACTATATTGACCTTAGATCAGTGTTTCTCAACCAGGGATCTGCAGACAACAATCAAGTAGTCTGCAGGATGGGGATTCAACATATTACAATTGCTCCTGTCATGGTTCTTTTTTTTTTGTATCACGCTTGCACAATGAAAAAAAAGAAGATAGTAAACACCACTTCCTATGAAAAGGAAACCTTCTATTAACCATTCTTACATACAAATGTAAAATGACTATATCCTATTCAATCCCCAAGGGGCCCCCTGAATATATAAGTGGGTGTAAGGGGTCCACAAAGCTTGAAAGGTTGAGAAACACGGCCTTAGATGATCGTCATTAACCCATTCACGTTATAGCACTGTTTTTTTAGTGTTATTTTTTTTTCATTTTTTTTTTTCTTCCTTTTTTTTTTTTTTTTTTTATTTTAAATGAGGAATACCTGCATGCATTATATTCTGTGAAACTGAGCAGGCTGAGGAATGTTCTTTCTTTTACTTTTACCAATATTGATTTATCTATCAGATTTTTCAACTATTTGAAAGTATAAAAAACGCCAAAAAAGAACATGCAAATGTCAGGATACCTTGTAAAGAGCGACGTAATCCCACGTTGACATTACAACATCTGAGTCTATAGTGAACTTCACTGGGCCACCTTCGCCTACCAACCATGTTCCTGTGCAGGTGAATCGGACACACCTTTCCTCATGATTGGCAAATACCTAAATAAGGGAGATATAAAGAATAACATAGATGAACGGTAGCATATTACAACAGCTTTCCTACAGACATTGAAGGGAAAAGAAAGGGCAGTTTGTATTACTTTCATCCTAATCACTTACCCAAAGTCATCTCAACAAAATTCCACCCATTTGTTACACTATTTTCTTTATTGACATATATAGAGGAAATGTCATTCAAGAATTAAACAAGATACCAAAAATCTGTGAAAACCTATTTAACTCGATTTGTTCCTCATATCAGATTCCAATCTTCAGACTGTCTTGGCATTCAAACTCTGGGATCTATTAACATATGAAAATTCATGGACAAAAGATTCCAATCTCTGTACAATGAAAAGAGGAAGAAAATAATCAAGACATTCTTGTTAAATACACGGTAAAATTCTGTAAAAAAAAGAAAAGAAAAAAAGTAAAGAAAAAAAAAAAGCATATATACTTCCTATTGCAATGGAGAAATCCTAAAACAAGATAAATAATGGAAAGATAACAGACTAATACTAGTAAAGCTTATCTACATCATCAGACTTCCAAACATTGAAGATTAAATAGTAAGCATCTGGTCAACTGCAAAAGAGAACTGATGCAATGTGGAGAAAATAATGCAACATATTTCCAGCATCATATAATGGACTACATACCTTGATCCTAAAATTGGCTTTGACTGGCTTATGATCAGATTGAGTGTAGAAGCTAGAATGGGTATAAGAAGTCTGCTCCACCCCAAGTTTTACATTTTCATAGGCATCCACATGAACTTGGTGGAGGATGCGATCTGTCCACGCTGGTCTTCTTCTGTAATTTGAGAAAGCAATTACTTTTCAAATAATAATGATAATGATAATGATAATGATAATAATAATAATGATAATGAAGACAAACATATTCAAAAAGGGAAAAATACAAAAAGAATAAGAAAAAGATGTCTGCTACCATCTATACCTATAATAAAAGGCAAGGGTATCAATCTTGTCACACAAAATACTACATACAACCCAAGGCCTATTTGCTAATCCTGCCATAAATGGTATTTTACATGATTAAACTGGTATATTGTCTTTTAAGAATATCACTTATATAATATTCTTGGTTCTTTAAATGACTCCCCTGGCCACTTTTCATTTATATACATTTATATTTATATTTCATTTATTATTCTTTATCATGCTTTAAACAATTTATAAATGTTTTTTTTAATCTCTTGCACTTATCATGTTATCTGGCCCATATATGAAGTATACAAATTACAGCTGGCCAGCTGGAGTAAACGAATTTGACACCCCTGATATATGAAACATAAAAAGGGTATATCATCTATTGAAATGTATGAAGAATAACACGAAAACAATTTTGAATGCACCTTCTGATCTATAACAATAGGGTGAATATGATCTATAATAATAGGGTGAATATCTTTCTGTTCAAATATCAATCTTTCCACTGTGGGCACTCTTTGCGGGGTCGGATCACTTTCACATTGCATTTTTTTGTTAAAAATACAAGCTAATTATTATTCAAGCTGTGTAACTAATGCATCATACCAAATGCTAATTTGTATCACTTTGCTAATATATCATGTCTAAACTCATATATCATACTATACGAAGGGTTAAAGAATTTTTTGTAATTGATCACTTACGCTAAATCATAGGTGGAAGTTCCCTCCTTGTATTTATATGTTGGTGGGAAGGACAGCTTTTCTTCTTTTAACATGGAAAAGGCATCTCCACTTCTCTGAGCTTTAATCAACTCATCTGCTTCCATTAGACTTCCCCAGTCATTCGCTTTTATTAGCTGGACAATGTCTTCACCTGTTAAGTGGCTTTCAAAACGGAAGTTCAGGTCACCCATCCAGAAGACATAACTAAAAGGAGAGAACAAATAATGAAAGCTCCTGATATAAGCTACCAGGAAAGAATGATGATTTACAGTAATACAGTGTTCAACATATCTGCAACCTAAATATTAAGAAACCTGTTAATTCCAAGTTAAAGTTTACTATCCACCCCCCCAAAAAAACACAAAAAAAAAACACAATTATGTTTGTACACACACACTTTAACTCTCACTCTCTCTCATATGAAGTGAGATAAGCAACATGGACAAAAATTCAAAGTGGAGGTGGCATTATGGCAGCAGCACCAAATTTCTGGCAATATTGAAGCAAAGATATTGAGAGTATTAACAAAACAAATAGTTCAATGTTATGAGACCCTCCCAAGCAATTAGTAAGTAGATCAAATCAGTTTCCACATCTTTGACTGAGGGACTGAATCAAAGTAAATCTGTTCCTGAAACAGCAATGATCACCCATATTCAATCTCTATTTTCTTTCTTTCTTACCTCATCCCCTATAGTTAAATATAATTGTACAATAATATATATTCCTGTCTACATTTCTCTGTTTACCTATATATCTATATCAATATATCAGCATTGGATAAACCATAAAGCAATATACAAACATGTATGGGGCAGCAAGTGAAGGGGGTACCACAGAGTACCAATACCATAAATGTAGCAAATGATTTTGAATGAATATCAATTATAGAAGAGACATTAAAATTATTGTGCTTTATCTATTTACACCCAAGAAAGCGGTTTTATGCTCCACATGTCCAAAGATGTCTAACATCTGAGATATGTGGAAGGGACACCATTCCCAGGCTGTACTTAAAGTATATGCTGGCCTTAATCTGGCCTTGTTGTAATTCACTCACTTGCTCTATATACACACACACACACACATACATACATACATACATATACATATATATATATATATATATATATATATATATATATATATATATATATATATAGATAGATAGATAGATATAGATATCTATGCAAATACTTATATCTATATCTATGTCCATCTATCAATATACATACAAAGACAAACAAATAAGTGAGTATACATACACAAACAAAAAAGAAAAGAAAAGAAAAAAAAAGGCCAAAAAAATATCTTACTCATGGAAAAGAATGTTGCTAGTCTCCGGTACAGGGAAGGTGGAGTAATCAATAATTGCGTTGAAATTCTCTACTCGTTCCTTGTAACCATTATCATGTGCTGCCAAATGACAGTTGACAACGCAAACAGAGCAGCCATACAAGGAGAACCTAATGCTTGCTGCTCCTTTGTTTCCCTGTAATCAAGAATCATATAAAGAGTTTTAAAACTACACAACAAAATGTGAAAATCTGGAATGTTTGTATAATTTTTTTTGTTATTATATTGCAAAGGCCCAAGTTTTAAATTGAAAGCTACACAAAGGAATTTGCAAAAACAAATATAATCTAACAAGATATTGTCACTAATACCACCACAACAGTAAAATCATGAAACAAACAACAAATGTTCCAATCCCCAAACAAAAT
>NW_028234403.1:6744510-6759510 GCF_977035675.1 Penaeus japonicus | reverse complement strand
AAATGGCAGAAAAACCCACTATACACAAAACATACTTTTCCCCTTATATACCTGCTTCCCTCCTCTCTCCTTAGACCTGAAGATGGATTTCGAAACTGTAGTCTCATCTTCTAATAAATATGTTTTGTGTATAGTGGGTTTATCTGCCATATTATATTCTTTTTATAGATTTTATTATCTATCATTGCATTATCATGAATATTTGTATTATACTTGTATTATCATCATTATAAGTAAATGTATAATTGATATTATAAATGAAGTAGATCATTAAAAGTCATAATTATAAACATTATTATCATCATTATAAACAAATTATTATAAATGTTATGATAATCATTAATATAGATCAATTATCACATTATGTTACATTCTAGTGCTTTAATCAGTACTTTCATAAATAAATGACAGTATTATGGAAAATGCGTGAATAATGGTAATAATGGTGTCTTGATCACAGCCAAGCCCAGACTCAAGATTACGGTTGAACTGATCCAAAATGAATCTGCCAGAATGATTTTGGGTGAAGGTTCACAACCTGTAATAATAACTAGAACTAGTAATAAACTCCACAAAACATTATAAAAAAGTCGACAGTAAAATGCTAGATCCTCAAGATTCTTCAGTTAATACTAATTTATGGAAAGTCACAATACGTTAATAATTGGTAAGTCTTCGACTGTTGACCATAAAATGATACTGATTAAAAAAAATGTATTACGAATATCCATAATAATAATAATAATAATAATAATAAAATGGACACACACACACACAAAGTTGCTTTGGGAAAATAACTGCATCTATGTAATATATGAGAGATAAAAAATGCATATTGATTGAATTGCATAATCTTATGAACGGAATTTTCAAGTTTGTTCCTTCTTTTACGTATATATTTGCTAAAAAAAGGGGGGATCGAAATTCAAGGTTCTTTCATACTTGTGCAGTGTCCTTAATTTTTCAGTTGAATTATATTATGAATTATCATAAATATTCTTATATTATTACTATAAATTGTTATAGATACCAACGTCTATTATTGTATTATTATAAATAAATGTATTGTTATTATCATACAGAAATGTATTATTGATATAAATAAATTATATTGTCATGATTATAAACATTATCATTATCATTATAAATCATCCTTATAAACAAATGATTTTAAACGTTATGATAATCATTATTATAGATTAATTATTACATTATATTACATTCTAGTGTTTTGATCAGTGCTCTTATAAATAAATGACACTATTATAGTAAATTCGTGAATAATGGAATAATGGTGAGAATAGGTAACACATTCACGGATAACTGCATATTATATGACGTAGGATGAGGTAAAACGCCCATGACTTGATATTAAAGTTAATGTTTTGGGAAGGGGGCGTGAGTTATAACAAATAAGTTTGCAAAATATTCCACAAATGTTATCGATGTACTCTTTGACACAATTACTTACAGTTGTAATGCATTGTGACCTAGATTCTTGTATGGACTCTTGCTATGGGTTTTTGTTGAAGAGGTGACATCTAACAATTATTATTTAGTAACTGCTAGCTGGAGCACAATTGTGGCGGTTCTTGGCAACCCTTTGTAACAATGTTAACAGGTGCAGAAAACACTTGAAATATGAAATACATTTTATATGTATTCAACTGTACGTGTATCTACGGTTTTTCTTATAAATTGCATAATAATTCCTTACACGATGGCGATGTACAACATTTTTGTTCTTAATTTCATATGTTTTTTTCTTTCCTATTGACATTAATTTTTTTTTTTTAAATTAAATAACTCTCCTCTTGCTCAGGTCATAATTTTTGGAATGTTGATAATGGGTATATTCCCATCACATGAATAAAAAATAATGATCAGAATATGTTTGTTCTACTAATTTTCAGCTTTGCGTATTTTCTGGTGACAGTGAGAAGTATGAGAATAATGAACATTTCTAACGAAAAATAGGCCTAACATTTAGGAGAGCTTGATTAGAATAAAAAGTGGAATGTACAGGCACAGGGTATTCTCTTTTCGAATGAAATGAGACAATTTTCACCTTCATCGTTGATACAGGTGGATATATGCAATGCAGGAAGACCATTTCTCTCTCTCTCTCTCCCTAATATATATGTATATATATATATCGATATAAATATGTATATGTAATGCATATATATATATATATATATATATATATATATATATATATATATATATATATATATATATATTGTTTTTCTCTTTTTTTCAGAGCACTTGCCAATCAAAAAAGGAATACCACAGGTTAGGATTCTTAGTCCATATCTAAAATCCTGATGATCGGTATCACCATCCACCTCCCACTTGTGGTCCGAAAGAGCACGTCTGAGGGATGCTGCATGGCAGGACTTGAGATCTCTGTGGCCAAAATGGCCACGGTGCAAGACTGCGTGCTCGGGGACTGGAAACGGCGGTTTTCAATACCTTGGGGGATAGGTTGACCAAAATCTTAATTGCCAAACTTATGACAAAGTCAGGCAAGGATCTCTGACGTGAGAGCAATGCCATGGAGAAATACTCGACATCGAGCAGTAAGATAATTTTCTTTGGTCTGTCCCATCATGGACTGTGCTTCTGGTGCCTTGATCATAGTCAAGCCCAGACTCAAGATTAGGGTTGAACTAATCCAAAATGAATCTGCCAGGATGATTTTGGGTGAAGGTTCACAACCTGTGCATGGCGGCCGTTGGATTCTCAACTTGGTCTCATGACAGTGCAACACTTTGCCAAGGTCATCAAGACGCCACTGGACTCGCACCTTAGACCGAAAGCACTAAGATGTCTTTGCAAACACTTCCTGGTTGTCCCATGCAGCTAGAGTGCTCACGCTATCATTTTAAAGAGCATTACTAACAAAGGGCATGGGCTCCCCCGAACCCTGGCTCTGTTACTCTTCCCTCGTGCCCCGACTAAGGAAAAGGGCGAAGGCGAAAGGGAGCATCACAGAGATCACTCCTCCGGTGGGATAGCTGTAAAAGCAGTCGATCCCATTATCTGCACTGCGGCCACATGTTTTGCGGGAATTCATTATGCGGTGGAAGTTTGTGGCGGAAGGACGCCTGCCTTCAAAAAAATGCCAACTAGTCAGGCATGTGTGAAAATTCCCTCTATCTGAATGATTATTTGGGTATTTCATTGTCAAAATAAAGTAAGCTCTCATAGTCTATACAAGACCATGTCTGCATCCTCCATACATTAATAGATATTTCAAATTAAAATAGTTTTTCGTCATATATCTTATTTTTCTTTTTATGAGAGGAAAACTGCGTAGTCAGTACAGTAGTATGCCTCTATGTTATAGCTTTCCGTAAAGAATAAACATAATTTTCAATCCTATTTCATGTCCGATTAAAACGAGCGGGCGGGTTAGAATTAGAAGCACTCCTATATAAGCCTAACCCAAACAAAGAAAACTAGTAATAAACTCCACAAAACATTATAAAAAAGTCGACAGTAAAATGCTAGATCCTCAAGATTCTTCAGTCAATAATAATTTATGGAAATCCACAATACGTTAATACTTGTTAAGTCTTCGACTGTTGACCATAAAAGGATACTGATAAGAAAAAGTATTACTATCCATAATAATAATAATAATAAAAACAATGAACACACACACAATCTGATTTGGGAAAATAACTGCATTTTTGTAATATATGAGAAAGATGAAAAACGCATATTGATTGAATTGCATAATCTTATGGACGGTATTTTCAAATTTGTTCGTTCTTTTACGTATATATTTGCTAAAAAATAGGGATAGACATTTAAGGTTCCCTTTCATACTTGTCCAGTGTCCTTATTTTTTCAGTTGAATTATATTATGAATTATCATAAATATTCTTATATTATAACTATAAATTGTTATAGATATCAACGTCTATTGTAATATTATTATAAATAAATGTATTGTAATTATCATACAGAAATGTATTATTAATATAAATAAATTATATTACGTCATGATTATAAACATTATCATTATAATTATAAATCATCCTCTTAAACAAATTATTATAAACGTTATGATAATCATTATTATAGATTACTTATCACATTATATTACATTCTAGTGCTTTGATCAGCACTCTTATAAATAAATGACTCTATTATAGTAAATGCGTGAATAATGGAATAATGGTGGGAATAGGTAACACATTAACGGATAACTGCATATTCTATGACGCAGGCTGAGGTAAAACGCCCATGACTTGATATTAACGTCGGTGTTTTGGGAAGGGGGCGTGAGTTATAACAAATAAGTTTGCAAAATATTCCACGAATGTTATCAATGTACTCTTTGACACAATTACTTCAGTTGTAATGAATTGTGACTCAGATTCTTGTATGGACTCTTGCTATGGTTTTTTGTTGAAGAGGTGACATCTAACATAATTATTATGTAGTAACTGCTAGATGGAGCACAATGGTGGCGGTTCTTGGCAACCTTTTGTAACAATGTTAACAGGTGCAGAAAACACTTGAAATATGGGTTGTTGACTTTTTATCTGTATTTAACTGTACGTATATCTACGGTTTCTCTTATAAATTGTTTAATAATTCCTTACACGATGGCGATGTATTGTTCCTAATTTCATTTTTTTTTCTTTCCTATTGGTATTAAATAATTTTAAAATTAAATAGCTTTCCCCTTGCTCTTGTTCAGGTCATAACGTTTAGAATGTTAATGATGGGTATGTTCCCATCACATAAATAAAAAATAATGATCAGAATATTTTTAGTTTTACTAATTTTCAGCTTTGCATATTTTCTCGTGAAAGTGAGAAGTATGAGAATATTGAATATTTCTAACGAAAAATAGGCCTAACATTTTGAAGAGCTATATTAGAATAAAAAGTGGAATGTACAGGCACTGGGTATTCTCTTTTCGAATGAAATGAGTCAATTTTCACCTTCATCGTTGATACAGTTGGATGTATGCAAATGCAGTAAGACCATTTCTTCGAATGTGCAATATATATATATATATATATATATATATATATATATATATATATATATATATATATACGTATATGTATATATATTATTTTTATTTTTTTCAGAGCACTTGCCAGCCAAAAAGGAATACCACAGGTTATGATTCTTAGTCCATATCTAAAATCCTGATGACCGGTATCACCATCCACCTCCCACTTGTGGTCCGAAAGAGCAGCCTATGCAAATGATCTTGCAGTCTTCTCCATCGTACGTAACATCCTAAGGACCTCACGTCTGAGGGATGCTGCATGGCAGGACTTGAGATCTCTGTGGCCAAAATGGCCACGGTGCAAGACTGCGTGCTCGGGGACTGGAACCGGCGGTTTTCAGTACCTTGGGGGATAGGTTGACCAAAATCTTAATTGCCAAAAGGAGGGACAAACTTATGACAAAGTCAGGCAAGGATCTCTGACGTGAGAGCAATGTCATGGAGAAATGCTCGACATCAAGCAGTAAGATAGTTTTCTTTGGTCTGTCCCATCATGGACTGTGCTTCTGGTGCCTTGATCACAGCCAAGACCAGACTCAAGATTAGGGTTGAACTGATCCAAAACGAATCTGCCAGGATAATTTTGGGTGAAGGTTCACATCCATCAATGTATGGAGGATGCAGACATTGTTTTGTATGGACACTGAGAGCTTACTTTATTTTGACAATGAAATCCCCAAATAAACAATTATTCGATAATCATTCAGATAGAGGGAATTTTCACACATGCCTGACTAGTTGGCATTTTTTTTAAGGCAGGTGTACGTCCGCCACAAACTTCCACCGCATAATGAATTCCCGCAAAACCTGTGCCCGCAGTGCAGATAATGGGATCGACTGCTTTTACAGCTATCCCACCGGAGGAATGATCTCTGGGGAGGAGAGGTGTCAGTCAAGTTATGACAAACTATTATGTCTAGGACTAAGCTTTTGTAGACACTCAAAGTAAGTATCTTTATCCTAACATATGAGAAAATGAGACGAAACATGCATATGCTTGAGTAAACTAACGACAAAATTATTTATTGTAGAGAAAAAAATCTTTAAATAGGATATATATATAATACATACATATATGTATACATACATATATTATACATATATGTAATACATACCTATATGTATACATACATATATTATACATATAAATAATACATACAATTATGTATACATACATATATTATCTATATATATATATACATACATATATGTATACATACATATATTATATAATATATATATATATATATATATACATCTATCATGCATATATATAATACATATATGTATACATACATATATATACAATACATCTATGTATACATACATATATATACAATACATCTATGTATACATACATATATATACAATACATCTATGTATACATACATATATATACAATACATCTATGTATACATACATATATATACAATACATCTATGTATACATACATATATATACAATACATCTATGTATACATACATATATATACAATACATCTATGTATACATACATATATATACAATACATCTATGTATACATACATATATATACAATACATCTATGTATACATACATATATATACAATACATCTATGTATACATACATATATATACAATACATCTATGTATACATACATATATATACAATACATTATGTATACATACATATATACAATACATCTATGTATACATACATATATATACAATACATCTATGTATACATACATATATATACAATACATCTATGTATACATACATATATATACAATACATCTATGTATACATACATATATATACAATACATACATGTATACATACATATATATACAATACATATATGTATACATACATATATATACAATACATATATGTATACATACATATATATACAATACATATATGTATACATACATATATATACAATACATATATGTATACATACATATATATACAATACATATATGTATACATACATATATATACAATACATATATATATATATATATATATATATATATATATATATATATATAATACATATATGTAGACATACATACATATATATAATACATATATGTATACATACATATATATAATACATATATGTATACATACATATATATAATACATATATGTATATACATATATATTATACATATATGCATAATATACAGCGCAAAGCGGCATAAATAAAAAAAAGATGGATAAACGTTTCATTTATTCTATAATTAGGTAATTATCTCTGTCCAAATATCATCTTAATTTACACGAATTATCTATTCCCTTTCTACTTAAAAGAAACATCACCTTGCGTTTAATTGACCACAAACCAGGAATAAGTTTTAGTTGCTCCTCATTTTATCCTCAAAAAGGTCAATGATTGCGCGTTGCATGTGCGACGTTTATTTCTGAAAACAGGTGTTTGTCTTAGATTGGAACTTGTTAATGAATATCTTATCGATATTAATAAATACCCTAACGAGTAAATATGTTCCTTCGCCCCCGTGTTCACAAAGTAACACAGGCACAAATATGATAAAAATGAATATAAAGAGGATTATAAAAAGGCAGAAGAGCCAGGGTGAATGCATGCGTGTCTTATGTTATGAGAAAACAAGTGTTCGCTTTAAATGTTTATAAATATTGATACAATTATAAGTATTCACGTCGGTGGGAAAGAAAAGCTATTTCATTCTAACTCGTTCTCATTTTGTGTCGGTTTTTGTCTTTACACTTGTACGTAGTCGACCAAAATTGTTGTAGAGAGTCTATATAAACTCATTATGCTATCCAGATTCACTTTATGGGAGGACTAAGAGTAAATTTACTTTTTCGTATACTTGAACTTACGTAAACAAATACGAAAGAAATATCCTTTCTCAACGAAAACAATAACAACATGAGAAGATGAAGAGAAAGAAGAAGGCGACCTATCCTTACGGCTGCGTGTGTCATTGCACAGACCAGCCATACTGGCACAGGGGCACATTGCAGACGGTGCATATGGTCTGGTTCACCTTCCTCTTCTCATTCTATCTAAACATCCTGTCCCGTCGGTATTTTAGAGGCGGCGTGTCATCGCTATCTGACATAAGTGCTTGGAGAGACCGTGGATAAGGGGCATTCAAGGCTTTCTTCCCTGCTGATGCTAGGGGAAAGTGGTGCCATCTATGTTTGGGATTGTAAATTAAACCTATATTACGGTAATTATAGTATTTATGATATATTTAGTGGTAACTGATAGAAATTAACTATTACTATTAGTAATGATAATGAGTTAATATCTGTTTATTTCTATAACACTTAAACCCTTTGCGGACGGGTGTCATGACATGCATGACGGAGGAGCTTTGGCTTGACGACGGGCATCATGACGGGGATTTTGGATCACAGTCCTATTTTATTGTGCTATGAGAAAGGAGTGTTATGATGGCAATTACAGTCATGATTACTGTAATTACCATAATATTAAGCCAACTTAACGTCCAAGACCTGGCACCACATTCTTCTAGCACTAGCAGGAGAGAGAGCCTTGAATGGCACCCATCCACGGTCTCTAGCAAGCACTATCTTTATAGAGCGATGGCACAACCTCTTGTTCTAAAGTACCGTCGATGAAGGATGTGCAGGCAGAACGAAAAGAGGAAGGTGACTTAATCCATAACTAGTGTCAAAAATATGCCCCTGTGCCTATATGGATGCCTTTCACTGTGGCACTCACAGTCACAAGCACAGGTTTCGTTTCTCTTCCCTACCTTTTCATGTTATCTTCATTGTAGGTGGTTATGTTTCTTATTCGTTCATGACAGCACAAAAATGCGAAAAGATAAAGCTGCCTTTTGTCCTCCCATAAAACAGCAATACTTCTATCAAATTGAGTATAAAGAAAATAATGAGCTAATATGGATCATATGCTACAATTTTAGTCAACCGCAGCGTTGGTAGAGGCTGTCATATGGCACATATAAGTCTCTAAACTCAATAAAAAAAAAAAATAAAGATAAAAAAAATAAATAAATAAAATAAAATAAAATAAAACACAAAAACGGCTCTAGTCTTAAAATGAGTGACTGAAAGAGAGTGAGAAGATTCAAATTATGTTGCTTCCAGCTGTCTCGATCTAAAATAAAACCTATCCTGGAGACTGGGCAAGCGAATCTATCCCCATCCGCAATGGGATAATCATCTATTTACTGGATAACTGACTTCCAGTTGGATCCTTCAGGAGCAGTGTCAAAAAGCTATCCCCATATCATAACCTTACGAAGACCCAAAAGGGACTTCCGGGTTAATTTGTGTTACCACTTTGATACACAAGTCGATGAGAAAAATAGGCAACTTCAGATCGATGCCGGAATTATTACTCCATGAGGGATAATGTCTGTTTCAATCGCATCAAGTAAAGAGGAACAAGAGACATCGTCCAAGAGACTTACACGATGTACAAAAGACAAACTACATTTACCAGGTTATGCAAAAGATTGCGTAAACATAGCTTCAAGTTCATGCTAAATAATTCTGTCCGTCGTCATAGAAACAACCTCACTATGTTTTGCCTGGGATCAAACAATGGACAATCGCTACTATTCCGGTGCAGTGCGAACTAAACAACTCTCATAGGGTTTACTAGCAAAAGTTTCTAGAATCTGCAAAACATTTCATTTACACGCATTTCCTATGCTAAAAGTGAAGAACCATGCATATAAAGTCTGATTAAACGTTTTGTAGATTATTAAACTTTTCCACTTGGTTTTACCTTGACTTTTCATCAACCACTGCTAATCTAGCGAGACTACATTCACAATATTTTCAAAGTCGATCTTTCATTTTCTGAAGTCAAAATTGTTAAATTCAACAGTCAATCCGCTCAAACTTGATGCTAACTGCAACACCTATATCTGGTTTTCCTTCGATGGTTATCAAACAAATCTAATCTTAGAAAATCAATAGATTAATTCTGATCATATGCTAATTACCTTCAAACTAATCCAACGCACTAGAAATATGAAATTAACAAGATAATTTTTTTTTTTTTTTTTTTTTTTTTTTTTTATCGATGCAGAGCTAGAGAGAGTGTCCGTTTTCCTCCTCTATCATCCTCAGTATTTTCAAAGTTTATCCATCCTGCAATATGGATGGGGGTACGACCTATTATTTTGTGTCACTCTCAAAGCGTGCTATTGTTGAATACTTACACTTTTGGAGAGCCGAGCGACCGTTCAGCTGGGCGTTTGGAGCACAAGTGTCACGCTTTCTGTAGCTTACACTAGTCTCCTGCCTTTCGTGAAAACATAGGCTGCAGGTGTTGGATATGTACAATAACATACGGCATATCAGCCCATACTCATTTAATAAAACAGAAACGTGCAATTAACTTTTATATATGGCTGTTTCGATTCCAATACGCACTAGACATGATGAATTGTATTTTGATTTTGTTCATAAAATCATAGACGGTATACATACATACATATATACGACACAAACACACATTTGTATATATACTGTATATATATATATATATATATATATATATATATATATATATATATATATATATGTATGTATACATATGTATATATACACATATGTATACATATATTTATATATATGTATACATACATACATATATATATATTATATATTATATATTATATATATATATATATATATATATATATATATATATATATATATATATATATATATAATATGTATGCATACATACATATATATATAGATATAAATATAAATATATAATATATATATATATATATATATATATATATATATACATATATATATATATATATATATATTTATATATGTATACATACATACATACATATATACATATATATATATATATATATATATATATAATTTATATATATATAATATAATTTATGTATATATAATTTATATATATATAATTTATATATATATTATACACAGACACAGACGTGTGTGTGTGTAAAACATTTTATATATACATATATTGTACATATGATATGATATATGTAAAAGATTACGTGACTGCACATCACCTCAAGTGTTGTGGAAATGTTCGTTTGATAACATCACAACTCACTTTTTGTGCTCTAAGGAAAAAAAAAAAAAAAAAAAAAAAAAAAAAAAAAAAAACACAATATATGTTCAAACGCGCATATATATTTTTAGCAGCAACAAAAAGAACGATGTTAGATTAGAATTGAGCTAAAGTAAAATAATGGCGAACGCTTTACGAACGATGAACTATGGGATATGTCATTTCGGCTCGAGTTTTTCATGAGTTTTTACTTCTATTGCAAACCTTATCTTTGAATATGCAAAACTTTTTATTGCCATTTTCATTATGATATGTTATTTATATTATTATTTCAGCTTGTGAATGCCAACAAATTTATATATATAAAAGAAATAGTATTTCAACTCATAGATACCAATTATTTACTTTTGACATATTTTAATTACAGCTCATCACATTGGCATTTCACATCTTAAATTCACAATCTTAAATCATGAAACCTTTTCGAACTTAATCAAATCAATCTAAACTTGTATGGCATGTCGACGCAATGTCACCGACTCTGTGCCAAAGTATGTGCTTTAAAACGTCTTAAGTAATACAATCATAAAAATAATAAAACTTACATCTATGTAAAGGAGTTTCACTGTCGCTTGAATATATACTCCCTGAACTCCTCGTCTAGTACCGGCACTAAACCTCACTGTTGCCAAGAGTTGAATTACAATTGATAAAGATTGCAGAATTAATCCATGAAGTATCTCGAACCTTTACTCGAAATTCTCTAACCTGCATCCCCTTCTTTCGCCTATTCACACTCCTAATCTTAGTCTTCCATCTCTTTTATATTAGATTCTATATCAAATCAAGTTTATATCAACTTTATATTAAATTGTGATACCTTAGAAATAATGCTTCTCGGTCATATCTTACTAAATCATAAATTTTATCTGTTCGGAATGGAAATCACTTATCATTCCGATAAAAGGAAAAACAAAAAAGTATGGACATTGAAATAACAAGTAAAAAATATTACATCTATTACTATTAATCGCAAAATAGAAAAAAACACATAATCTTTGCTTCTTAATCACCCAAATACAGCCATTACATCATGCAACAAGTCTCTCTCGCAATCGGTGACTGTAACGGTTTCCTGTCTCGTCTGCGTCTCTTGCAGAAGCATCGTTTCCTTTGCAGTCTGCCACACGGTATGCCACACTTCAACTACCTGGAATAGAAAGAATAGGAATATGCCTTCAAATGTCATCTGTATTATTCCCTGGTGTTATGAATAATTGAAGCGGTACAACGATACCCACCTGCGTGAGATATACAAGTGTTCTTTTCTTGTACAAGTGTTGGAACTCTACCATGAATACAATATGAAAATACAAGTGTTTTGTTTAACATACGGGCGGCCACATATGTTCGCAAGCTACATGCACACCAATATTTCATCCGAGTAAACAAATACTAGTAATATCTTCTGACTCACCGTCGTATCTGTCTCTACCACTTGCACAATATCGTGGTATGTGCTTGTGACCGTCATTGTAGACACGGAAGGGACGACCTCTGTAGTGCTGCTGGTCGTTAAAGAAACTACAGTAGATCTCGTAGTCTCGAACTCGGGTCGTGTTGATGTCACAGTGACAACCTCCGTAATGGCAGCCACCTGAAAAAAACAACAACACGCAAATAATTGGAAAATTGCAATAAAAACGAAGATGGAAGAGAGTCATCATCAGTTTAAAGTGACGACTAACCTCTGTGACAGTCTTCGGTGCGGCTACAGTGACTGGCAAGGATTCGGTTATGTGTTCTTCTTTCGTCCAGACATTGGTGTCCGTGAGGTAGACGGTTTCTATCTCTGTTCCGGGAGCGCCAGTCATCGTAACCACTTCTGCCAGGTATCAAAAGTAAGATGAGGTGAGGATAAAGGGTATGTATACTATTGCCCATTCACAAATTCAGGAGTCGATTCACCAGATCGATAAATTGAAACAGGACAAAGATGAATTTAGTATTTTGCTTAATAGTTTAAATATATATATGTATATATATGAATATATATATATATATGTATATATATAATTATATATATATGTATATATATGAATATATATATCAAATTGTATATACACCTACACACACACACACACTATATATATATATATATATATATATATATATATATATATATATATATATATATATATATATATATATATATATATATACATATATTTATGTAGAACATACTTACCTGACCCGGAGTCGAACCTCTGCCGCCCTCAGGTATAGGTATTAACCCGATAGTGCAGTATGTTATATCTATATCAATGTGGCAGTGCATTATGTGCGCGTATGTTTGTGTGTGTGTATGTGTGTGTGTGTGTTTGTGTATGTTTGTGTGCGCGTGTGTGTTTGTGTGTGTTTGTGTGTGTTTGTGTGCATGTGTGTTTCTGTGTGTTTGTGTGCATGTGTGTTTCTGTGTGTTTGTGTGCGTGTCCGTGTATGTGCGCGCGCGGCGTGTGTCGCATTCGAAGAGTTTTTTTCATTTTATATATCTACCTATTTCTTGTTAATTCAAAGTTTAGAAATCAACAAAAAACACTTCTCCTTCTCTCTCACACGTCTAACCTTGACCCACCTACATTATATAATCAATCGCTAATAAAACTGATAATTTCCCAAAAATGCCCAGGCATACGAACTATAAAACAATTGTGAACTACATGTCCTCACACTCTCCCCACTATTAGATAGGTTTCAACTAATATCTTGAAATTGACTGAAAAATTATGATAGATTTCAATCTTTGTCATTTGATTATTTAACATTCGCGAAACATTACTTTTCAATATGCCCGTGTCACTGCATCTATAATATAATAAATCTAATCGCTGAATTAAAAAAAAGAAAAAAAAATGTAATTAGAGATAACTCGGTAACTGAAAAACTGAGCATTAATTAAAGCACAAGCATCGTAGTGAATACTGATAACAGCGGTAATGTATACATTCACACTGACAGAAAAAGTTATCAAATAAATAAAATAAAATACCGATTATAATGTAACAAAACAATTGTGATCATAATGATGATGATTACTTTATCAATGTTGTTTACTGCTATTGCTAAAATTATCGTAATAGCATTTATATGTACAATACCGCTATCCATATCAAGAATATCCTCTTAAAAGACAATACTAAAAACAATAATAACGGCAATCAAAAGAATTCATAATGAAGTTTCCAGCAGTACACTAGCTATTACAGTCTTACTCAAACAAACACCACTGTAATTCCTCACCTTCAATGAACACCTCTGACGTAAGAAATACAGTAGACGTTATAGATGACGTCATGACTGAAACGTTTATTTCGGTGTGTTGGGCGACGTTTGTGTTGGTCATGACAAACGTTTGTGTCGCCGTCACCCGCGAGGTTGCCTTCCCACATGTGGTAACTTTTTGGGGTTCTTTCTGGTAAAAGGGAATGAGAGGAATGAAGGAAAATAAGCAGAAAGAGAGGAGGGAAGGTAGGAGGAGTGGAAGGGAGGGAAATTATATATAAACACATATATGATATAAATCATATATATCATATTTATCATATACATATCATATCATATATATGATACATAATATATCATATATATCATATATTTATGATATATATGATATATATATGGCATATATCATATGAATGTAATACGAATATCATATATATGTGATATATACGATATATATGATATACATCATATATAAATCATATATATATATATATATATATATATATATATATATATATATATATATATATATATATCGTATATATCATATATTTATATATATCATATATTTATATACATCATATATTTATATACATCATATATTTATATACATTATATATTTATAT
>NW_028234403.1:6724510-6727010 GCF_977035675.1 Penaeus japonicus | reverse complement strand
TCTTTCCCATCATTTCCCTCTCTCTGTCTCCCCTCTTCCTTCCTCATTCCTCTTCCTACCTTCATCTTTCTCCCCTCCTTCTCCCCATCCCTCTTCCTGCCTTTATCCTCCTCCCCTCCTCTTTCTCGTCATCCCCCTCCCTCTCCCTACCTTTATCCTCCTCCCCTCCCCCCTCCTCCTCCTCCTCCCCCCCTCCTCCATCTCCTCCCCCTCTCCCCACCCTGCTAACCTACCCCCTACTGTTCAATACAGAACAACAAGAGCTCCAGCAAATGTTCCGCCTAATGGTTTTGGGGCTAAAGGAACACTGTAAAACACTCCAGCTAACAATATCCCGCGTCCCTCTTGCCATTATATTCCTATCATATGAAATTACTTTAATACTCTTTGCACGCACAATAGACGTGCCCGAAGCAGGCGAGGTTTGTTTACGCCGTGTCGCCTCGCCCCGTTTCGACTCTGCCGCCCCTCGTTCTCCTTATTTTCCTTCTCTTTTCCCCCCTCTTTCGTCCTTTTCTTTGCTAATCCTGCTTTCTTTTACCTCTGCTGTGCCCCTGCTTACTCGTTTTTTTTCTTTCTGTTTCTTTTTGTTTCCCTGTGTTTTGTTTTCATCTCTTTTTGTTCTCGTTTTCAGTCTGTCGTATTTCATCAGAGGTTGTGACATCTTACTCAAATTTACTATGCTCATCTCACTACAATCTATGATTATCCTCTCACTACAATTTACTCCGACCTGCGACCTCTAGATCCCTGCTATCATATCAAGGAGATAACACGAGGTGGCATGTCATTAAACAACCAAGCGAGAAAACAAGCTAATTGAGTGTGTTAGGCTACACGCACTCCCGTAGAGAAACAAAATTTCCAATCTTTCTCAATTCCAGGAGAAGACGCCACGCCTCAAAACAGATAAGGAGTATCTCTTGTGAATGTGGAAAGATCCAGGGCAACGGCTCTCTCGCTGGGATGGGAAGATCTTTTCTAAAATGTGTAACCCATTAGTTCGGACAGCAAGTTGGCCGTCCACGCTTGACGATATTGACAAGTTGGTTTGCTGTGGTAAGTGAGGGAGGAAGCCGTATGGGGGAGATAGAAAGAGGAGGTGGGGGTGGGGGAAGGGGAGGGGAGGGGAGAGGGGAAGAAGGGGAGGCGAGAAAAGGAGGACGAAAGGGGAGGTGGGGGGGAGGGAAGACGGGGAAGTAGAGAGGGGAAGTGAGGGGGAAGGCGAGAAAGGGAGATGAGGGGGAGAGGGAAAAAAGGGGAGGCGAGAAAGGGAGGACGGAAGGGGAGGTGGGGGGAGGTAGAAAGGGGAAGTGAGGGGGAAGGCGAGAAAGGGAGGTGAGGGGGAGAGGGGAAGAAAGGGAGGCGAGAAAGGGAAGACGGAAGGGGAGGTGGGGGGGAAGTGAGATGGGGAGGTAGAGAGGGAAAGTGAGGGGGAAGGCGAGAAGGGGAGATGAGGGCGAGGGGGGATGAAGGGGATGCAAGAAAAGGAGCACGAAAGGGGAGGTGGGGGGAGGTGAGATGGGGAAGTAGAGAGGGGGAGTGAGGGGGAAGACCAGAAAGGGAGTTGAGAGTGAGAAGGGAAGAAGGGGAGGCGAGAAAGGGAGGTAAAAAGGGGGGTTGGGGGAGGTGAGATGGGAAGGTAGAGAGGGAAAATAAGGGGGAAGACCAGAAGGGGAAGTGAGGGGGAAAGGGGAAGAAGGGGAGGCGAGAAAAGGAGGACGAAAGGAGAGGTGGGGGGAGATGAGACGGGAAGATAGAGGGGAGAAGTGAGGGGGAAGGCGAGAAGGGGAGGTGAGGGGGAAAGGGAAAGAAGGGGAGGCAAAAAAGGGATATAGAAAGTGGAGGTTGGGGGGAGGGAAAAAAGATGAGGTGAGGGGAGGGAGGCGAGGGAGAAGACTAAGGGGAAGAGAGGGGAAGGCAACAAAGGGGAGGATAGGAGGTAGGAAAAGGGGGGGTGAGAGGGGTGGACGGGTAGACGTGAAGCGAGGGGATTCAAATAGCGGCGAATAGGGTGGGAGGAGAGAGGAAGGGGGTGAGCTGGAGGGGGGAAAACAGCTGTTATTCCGATGGAAAAGATTTTTCCATGATGTGTCACCATATATATACATATGTATATATATATATATATATATATATATAATATATACATATATAATATATATGTATATATCTATATATACATATCTATTCATATATATATACATACATACATACATATATATATATATATATATGTATATATATATATATATGTATATATATATATATATATATATATATATATATATATTTATATGTATGTGTGTGTGTGCGTGTGTGTGTGTGTAAGAGAGAGAGAGAGAGAGAGAGAGAGAGAGAGAGAGAGAAAGGGAGAAAGATATAGAAAGAGAAAGAAAGAAAGAGAGAGAAAGCGAAAGAAAGAGAAAAGAGGGAAATAAAAAAATAGTCATGATACCAACCCAGAACGAAGGATTCCGACCCCAACGTCACCAAGGGC
>NW_028234403.1:6712010-6717010 GCF_977035675.1 Penaeus japonicus | reverse complement strand
AACATTTAACGTCTAACATTTTGTAGGAAGGTTTATCTCTAACAAATAAAAGCTTCCAATTAAGGTATCTTCAGAGTACCACTACGATTTTGAGGAGGAATAATACAAATGATAATGATATGCTCTTATCAAATTCAAGAAAATATGTCATAATTTTCCGTATATTACAAAATACAGAGAATATCTTTTTAATCACCAGAAGAACCACTATGAACCGCCAGAAGTCAACGAACCCTCAGTTGAGAACCGCTGCCATGGACAATAGATGCTCTAAGCCTTACTAATGGATTTTAAATAGGGTCAGTGCTACATTTATCTTTCTGGATGATTCGATCTATTTTTTTGCACTACGTCCAGGAAAGTAAAGTACTTTTAGCTGCTGCACGTGAGGAGTTCATATTATGTGCCGTGGAAGAAGTGTAGTGTCTCTACTGTGTCGAAGATCTCCATCATAAGCATGCAAGTTAACCAGAAACATTGTGTTCGTTATGTATTTTTGAGCGCGTTTTTTTAACATTAGCCTATGCAAACGTATCTTATTCGTAATCGTATTCTTTCGCATGCTACAATTTTATTTAGGCAGGTATTCATCCTTGAACCATCCACAGGCTCATGGTCTGGTTCATAACGGGGCAAAATTTAAAAGACCCTTGATATGAACGTTCGGAAGCAGAGACCAAGAATATAAACAGTATAAAATTCTTACACCCGACTTGTATATGTCGTTTAAAACTACACTCATGAGAGGCTGTGGATCTATATCTTCAAAGGTATCAAAAGCACCTCCCTAATTTACTGCCTCGTTCCAGTTACATGACACGAATAAGTACAGAGGGACTAGAGAGAACAGGAACGATTCTTGCGAACAAAAAAAAACAAATTGTTAAGCTCACATTACTTGTTGACTGATGAGGTACTCGATGACCACAGTCGCTTCTATTATTCGTACTACTTACAATAAGGGAGCATAACGATAGTTCTAAAGATCAGGTTTTTCAATTCTAATAGGGTAACATTACAGTTTTTCTATAAGTTTGGTCATATATATAAGTTTAAAAGGATAATTGTCCTATATTTTGCGTATCATTTCGATAAGTGGGACTATCTGATTCAGGGTCTTTGGTTGTGCTTGCTTTTACTTCCTTCAGAAGGACAATAGATGCAATAAATAGTTTATATGATAAATAAATAAATAGTATATATACCACAATAATAATATATATAATAATAAATAGTATATATAATGAATAAATGAATAAATAGATAAATAGATAAATAGATAAATAAATAAATAGTATATATGATAAAAACAATAAATAGTATATATACCACAGAGGTAGAAGTTATGAATAGGGTTATTCAAATTCTTCTTAGGATTGGTATTTATTGGAGTCGTCAGCTCAAAATGGAACCAAATGTTCATGAATTAAATGATATACTAGGAAATCAGTATTTTCCTGGTCATTGAGTGTCATCTCAGCGCCATGGAAAGGGTTTCCCACATTCTATATCTCCTTACTCTTACTATTACATTTTCCTCTTATTGGTATATCTTGCTCCCTATATGGACATTTTTCAGCTTATGTTGTACATATGTATTCCAGTCACTGTTAGGAAGCACACAATGGGAAAGCAACCTCTCCTCTTTCTTCATCCTTGTTCTCATCCTCCCGCACCCTTTCTCTCTCTCTCCACTCTCCTCTACCTTTCTCTTTTTCCATTTCTATTATCCACCTCTGTGTCTGCCTTTCACTCTCTATCTTTCCCTCTCTTCTTCGCACTATCCTTCCTCCATGTTTACCCACCTACTTGTGTCTTGGCTTACCTGTAGTCAGTGATCGAAGCACTGGAAGTAACTTGTATTGATAAGCCCGAAGTATGAAGAAAGAGAGGAAAAATAGGAGAAACAGATAGAGGTGAAAGAGAAAAAAGAGGGATGGGAAAGAGAGAAGAGAGAGAGAGAGAAAAAAAAAGAAATATGCAGGGAGTTGGCAAGAGAGAGAAACAAGAGGTTGTGTGGTAAGACGTTATGAAACGACGTATTTCAAGAGGCTGCCAGCGCAATAAGCGTCGATTCAAATGGTATAATTTGATTATATCACTCATATATATATTCTTTTAATATCATCCGCAGATTGATAATATCTTATCTAATCACTAAGAATCGGAGCAGCAAAGGCTTTCAAACGTGGACCAAAGCACCAATTTAGGTCATTATTTACCAGAGCGCACAAATATGGTGACCGAAAGCAAATTGAAGCAAAAATGTAGAAGCCCATTAAAAAAAAAAGAAAAAAGTGCGATACTGTATGGATGCTAACGCAGGAAATGCAAGACTGTTGCTAGTGGCTGACTTGGGAGATAGTGAAATCGGAGTAGAAACGAACGTAGACTTTATTGAACATTTGCATATAATAATTGCTTAATAAATTTATGTTATTGCGTAAAGCTGCAGTAAGATTAAAAGAAAATCCCCAATATAATATAACGAAGCTCCATCAACATTAGAGGACAAATAAGTAAACAAAGAAGTAGAACCAAGGAAAGGAAATATTGTGAGTGCCATTGAGCTTACGCCGAATCTACATAATGTCCATAACATACTGTGCAGCTGTTGTTCTGTAACAACTAATTGCTCAAAACCGTATCATATCTTACCTTTATCTATTTTACTTTTGTTTTTTATGCAATTTATTATTAATATATTTTCTATATTCGTTTTATTCTAATTTCTCATTGCCGTATCCCTCCTTCTTCTTACTATCTTCTACCACATCTTGTGCCTTTATCGCTCTCTATTTAGCCCTCTTACCTCTCTCCTTTCTTCCCGTCTCTTTCTTTCTTTTCCTCCCTCACTCCTCTCTGTCCTTCCTTTAATCTCTATCTTTCTTTCTCTCTTTCACCTCTCTCTCTCTCTCTCTCTCTCTCTCTCTCTCTCTCTCTCTCTCTCTCTCTCTCTCTCTCTCTCTCTTCCTCTCTCTTCTTCTCTCATTTTCTCACTCTATATTTCTCCCCCCTTCCTCTTTCTCTCTCTTTCTGTCCTTCCCTCCCTCCTTACTCTTCTCTCTCTCTCCCTCTCTTGTCCTCTTAGTCTTACCTCGTTCGGGCCCCGTCTGGTGGAAGCATCGGTTAATTATCATAATTAATTAACCATCAGGGCCTAATTATCCAGTCCTCTGGGCCCTCCGCCGATCACAGACCTGATCAGCGGCCCAGCGATCAGTTCTAAGGATATGCAAACCAGGGAAAGCTGAGATTTTGTTGCTTTGTTTCCCGAGATAAGGTTTTTAAGCCGGCGTGAAGAAAAGCACAGTGTTTTGGCGTGGAAGGAGAGGAGACTGTTTGGGATGAGAAGTTATAGTATAGTTTTGGAGGACAAAGGATAGACGCTACCTCTTTTTTCTTTTTTTTTTCTTTTTTTTTTAAAGGTTGGGCCATTAGGATATGTTAGGGAGCATAACTAATGTAAGTGGATAAATATTCAATAGAGAAAAATTGACATTTAAATAAAAAAGAAGATTAGTGAAGCAGAGATACATTTGACACGTTTTCCTTGTCAGAATAACACCATGTATCCCACTATAGCTGAAACATAGTCATACTTTCATTTGCAAAACAGAAATCAAGAACAACTATCTATGCATCAACATCTGATCGGACCCAAAGCTACACAGACGATCTCTTCCCACACACATTCTTGAACTCTTATCATGCTTATCAACGGACATTATCAGGGACATAGATAAGCCGGTATATCATTAATCGACCCTGCCGTCCCAAAGCGAGCTGGCCAGACGTCAAAGACTCGTGTCAGAGGTGCAGCGCTATGTCTCGACGCTTATGAGCAGGAAAGGACACAAGCATCGCCTGTATCATTAAAGGGAACAGAATCACCGGTGATACCCTTTGAATCCCCGCCGACATATCTGTGAAGGAGATTTTCAACCTATGCTGTCACGATTTTTTGTTATCGTTAATGCTGTTTATCATTTGTTTTCATTTTTATTATCGTGATTGTTAGTCTAATCGTCTTTGTTATTATTTCATTTATCTTCATTAATATCATTATTGCAATTATTCTTGTGATTATTATTATCAGCATTATTAATAATGTTACATTATAATCATTATCATTATTATTATCATTGTTATTCTCATTATCATTATTGTTGTTATTACTATCATTGTCATTTGCATTAATATCCTTATTATCATTGTTATCATCGTTATTGTTATCATCATTATACATTTCATTATCATTATTATCAATATCATTATTATTTACATTTCCTCATTCACATCATTTTTACTACTACTATTATATTTAATATCATCAATATTATCATAATTATAATTGATTGTTTTGTTATCATGATCATTATCGTTTTCATCATTATCAACATCTTTATCAATTTTATTCTTATCATTATAATCGCTATCATGATTATTGTTAATATTATCACTGATACCACTTTTTTCTATTATCATTACTTTTTGTTATCACTACTTTTATCAATGTTATCATTACTGTTATAAATGTTATCATTGTTATTAATAACATTATCATTATTGCTATTGATATTATCACTATTATTATCATTGTTATCATTATTATCATCATCGTTTTCATTATCATTATTATTATCATTTTTATTATTATCATATTCAACATTATTATTGTCATTATCATTGTCATTATTACCATTATCCTTCTTCTTTTTCATCATCTTATTACATCCTTATTAGCATTATTATTATTATATATATTTGTATACATACATACATACATACATACATACATACATACATATATATATATATATATATATATATATATATATATATATATTATATGGCATGCAGCCATATGTTTGACCAGAGCTTATTATGACGAATGTGGAAAATGTATGAATGAAAAGATTAAATTCCATATATATATATATATATATATATATATATATATATATATATATATATATATATATATATATATATATATA
>NW_028234403.1:6669258-6676910 GCF_977035675.1 Penaeus japonicus | reverse complement strand
TATATATATTATATATATATATACATCATATATATAATATTTTATATATATATATATATATATATATATATATATATATATATATATATATATTTTAATATATATATATAGATATATATATATTTATATATATATATTTATATTTATATATATATATACTATATATTACACATTCGCAAACACTTATTCATGTAAAATTTATAATTATGTTATATATGTATATTCTTTATATATACATATATTATTTATATATAGATATATATATATTTATATATATATATATATATATATACATTTTTATATGTGTGTGTTGTGTGTGTGTGTGTGTATGTGTGTGTGTTGAGTGTCGTGTTGTGTCAACTTGTGTGTGTGGTGTGGTGTGTGTGTGTTCATTATACACATGTACTTATATACACACACCACATATACATGTATATATATGCATTATCTGTATATATTTGTATCTATGTATAAATATATTATTATATATATATCATATATTTATATATTTATATATATACTATATATACACACAGACATATACAGCCTAGATTTCCAGCGTATCCTCCCTAATTATTTCCCTTGGAATCGATACGATCCCATTGTTTAGGCAGATAACGTTTCCTCCGCTGTGACTCAGATCTAAATCCTCATAGGAAGTAGCACAGTGTCCTTGGGATGTGACTCTTCGAAGGACGACGGTTTTTGAAGCAGGAGGAAGTAGGAGAGAGAGAGGTGAAGTCGTAAGGATTGAGGAATAGGAGTTGGAAGGAGGGAGGTGATGGAAGGAGGAAGGGAGGAAGGAGGTGAAGAGTGAAAAATGGAGGGAGGAGGAGGAAAAAGGAAGATGGAAAAGTAGGAGAGGAGGAAGAGAGAATAAGGATATGGAGGAGTGAAGGAGATGGAGAGGGGAGGTTGATGTATGGTGGAAGAGGATTGGAAGGAAGAAAGAGGGAAGTCGAAGGAAGGTGGGACGGGAAGGGAAAGTGGGGTGAGAGAACGACGAAGAGGAAGAGGAGAAGGCGAGAGAAGTAGGGACGGAAGGGAGAAGGGAAGAGAAAGGGAACGAAAAAGGAAAGAGGGTTAAGACGACAAAGGAAGGAGGAGGGGAGGAAGGGGAAGAAATAGATGAAGAAGACCGGAAGAGGAGAGAAAGCGGAAGGAAAAGGGAAAGACGAGAAAGAGGGATGGAAGGGGGAAGAGAGGACAGAGACGGAAACGGAGGGTAGGAGAGAGGAGGTAAGAGGAGAGAGAGAGGAAGGGAGGAGGGGGAGGGGGGGGAGGGAGGAAGGGAGGAAGGAGGTCGTGGCGCGGCGGAAGGGACGTGTGAGAAAACCCTCTCGGAAAGGGTAGAGGCCCACCACTAGTGGCTGGTGGGCTCGCGCTGCCGGGACCGACCACTCCGGTATGCTGCGTAGCCATAGCGGTCGAGTCAACACACAACCCGCCTCGCGCTCAGTCACACTCCGTCACCCATCGCCGCGTAGCTCAACGGTTGCCCAGGTGGGTGGACGCCTGAGGGCTCAGAGGGCGGAAAAAAAAACAAAAACCACAGGGCTCTCTCTCCCTTCTCTCTTTCAGTGTCTCGCTCTCACTCTCTCGCTCTCGCTCTCTCGCTCTCGACGTTTATCATTGATCGTATGCGAGAAAATAGTTGAGGTTTCCCGTTTCATTCGAGAAAGAAGAATATTATATTGGGTAATGAGGAGAACTTCCGAGTTTGGCATGTCAAAGTGATGTTAGTGTATGATGGATAGCGTCCGGAAGGTGATCTCAGTCCCGCCTCAGTCTTACAATGAAGGAAAAGTTACCCTACCCCAACCCTGCAGTGATAAACCCGGTAACTGACATCGGTGCCCGGTGGACAGGTCACGCCGGGTCTGGTGGGCTCTGAGATTCTCCCGCGGAGGGCCAATCTGTGTGGGTCCCAGCCGCGCGCCGCCGCCAGGCCGCCAGAGGGATGTCACCGCGTGCTGTCGGGAACGCCGCGCCTTCGCTTCCGGGTAGACGCAGCCAGCCGCACTCCAGCCCCACCCGGAAGTTAAGTGTATCATTCTGCACAATCTGGTCAGAGAAATCTACGGTTGCGGAGGATTGAGGATTTTATGGGCGTTTTTAATGCGTTTCGAATCGAGCGATATTTTGGACGTTTGTACTGATTTGTTTTGTTTCTGTGCTGTGATTCCGAATAAAAATTATTGGCAACCTTTTCTTCTTAATTGCGTTGCGTAAGATAGGTTGTGTTTATTATACTAATCAGATGATAAAAATTGAGATAATGGTATAATTCAAAATTACCAAATCAGTAGTTATATGGGATAGTCTTATCTAATGCCGTCATTATAAGCTGTGATAAACAAATTCCCGCTATTCAGTGAAAACATGACTTGAAAATAAAAATATAAAAAATAATACTAACTTGCAAAATTGTTCGTAGATAATTAATGTAGGATACACATAAATCTTCAATATTCTTATTAATTGAGCGTTACGTTGATTTTTATGAAAGGCCGGCGGGATCATTGTGGACTAAGAAACTAGTTTTCACACTTTAGTTTGTCAATTTGGTGAATTATCTATGACTAAAATCGTCCAAGGCATACTTATAAATGCCAGGTAGTTGTCTTAGGAATGGAGCATGAGAAAGAGCCCGGGTAATAACCTTGCTCGAACTGTCTATATGAAGAGAGAGTGGGATGTAGCTATTTTATAGGAAGTGCCAAAGATGTTGCAAATTTCAAAAGTTTAATATCAGTCTTCTAAACGCAAGGACAGGGGTGGTACATGTACATACAGTTTATTATATTTTGTTTGAAAAAACTTGAATAAGAGGACACAAAACCAAAACTGAGATCAAAGAAATCAAAACGTCTATTGCATCAAAATGAAACTGAATAAGGGATAAACAACGACCTTATATAAAGAAATCCTCAATTTATCTGGATGATTAATGTGGCAGTGTCATTTGCAGAAGAATGAGTTAGGAATTATTTTATGCACTCTGCAAACCTCGCGGGCCCCCCCCGAAAATATCCGGATGGTTCGTGTGTTTCGCGTGTTGACGTAGATTGCATTCCGCAAATGAGGTCTTTGCAATGTCGGCAAGATAAATTGTTTAACCAGCAATTTAAATATATCCAATTAAATTTAGGACAAACATAACAAGTTTCTTTCTCATCCTGGGGTTATATTAAAACACATATGAATCTTATGTTTCTCGTTTACTTAGATTAATCGAGTTATACGTATTATCAAGAAAATAAAATACATTAAACCAATCCTCGCAACATCCATATCAAAGCGATGATATATAATAAAAATTCATTATAAATAGAAACCCGAAAAACCATAAAAATCAGCTTTCAAATTGAATTCTCAACAATGATAGTGGTTCATTTAGTATGCAATAGAAAAACTAATGTAATAACGCATTAGGAAATTACTCATGAGTCGCATAACAACAGCCAATGATTAAAGATGATGAAATCGATAACACAAAAGTAATAGTATTTTTAACAATAGTTAGTAATGAATAATCGTAATAATGCATGAAAATAAGGAATGATGATACAGTGGTTGTATAGTGATAATGAATAATTATGAAAATATATAATAATTATGTTGATGAGGTACACAATCGAGAAATAACGATATGATAATGAATAATAATGATAATAATGATGGATAATAATGGATTAAAATTTAGATGATAAAATAGAAATGAGTAATGATAATAATTGATGGTATAAATGTTAATGGTAATTGACTGATGATGATTAATAATTAAAGATTAAAAGCTAATTTAGTTACGATAATGATGGATGAATGGCAATTGATAATGTTAACGATATTGCATGGATGATAATATGTTGATGATAATGATCAATAACATTTAATAGTTTCAATCACAAAATTATAACTAATGTTATCAATAAGTGAAAATGATAATGATGATAATGGTTAATAGATGAATAATAATTAGTAATGATGTAATAATGATAATAATGATAACTGAAGATTGTATATAAAATGTATTTCAATGCTAAGATTCTTTAAAACGGATCGGTAATGATAAGGGTAATGAATAATGATGTAGTAATGATGATTAATGATTATTATAGTAGAAAAGAGATAATTATTAATGATCGTTAGTAATGGACAACTGATGATCGATGATGGTAAACACACTGGCTGTAATGATGATGACGATACTGGACAGCACTTAATAATGATAATTTAGTAGATGAGGAAAACTAATAAAGAATGATAGATGATTATAAAAATGATGACGTATTGAAGATGATAATGATGATTATCTATGTCTAATGTTGGTCGAAGACCGGTGACAATGTTGATGAAGATGACGAAGAATTTTTGTGATTTATGATGATGCCGAGGGGAGTAGGATTATAGATATTGATATGTATCAGAAGATGATAAATGGCATGAATAAATATGTAATAATTATACAATTAATAAAGATGACAATTATGATATGATAGGATATGGTCATAGCCTTAATGTGAAGGGCTGGATTATGATAATGATTAACATCAGGATCTATTTATGCTATCTTATATAACAATTAAGGGTATAATATAAAGCGCATGAAGAAGTCAGGTATGATAAAAAATTTAATGATTATGGATAAACTGGCCAATTGCACAACTTTTAAGATATATAGTGATGGTTAATAATAAATTTGCAGGAAAATTTGTGATACACACAAACATATAGTTTATAATAGAAATAATATTGATTAGATTATAACCCTAATGATTAATGATGATGAATGATGAAGATAAATTAATGATGGTCGCCAAAAAGTACAAGTAAACGAAAAAAATAATAAAATAAATAAAGTAAAAATACAAAAAAGAAAAAAAAAAAAAATAAAAAAATAAAACGAAACGGCTAATGATACAAGAATTCAAAGATATATGGTCAGTATTGCGCAAGTTACTCTTGGGTGCGTATATTTTAGCCCTTTATTCTGCTAAATCTGCAAATTTCTCATTGTTCAGTATGGGAAGAATTCACTCTATAGATCAAATAACATACCTGCAAACGCGGATTCTGGCAACCTCCATTCCCATTGATATTAACCAAATCTTAGAAGGATGTGAAGAATAATAATAATTTATTTACGTTGATATCTATACTTTTCATGTTTCATAGTCCATTGTTATTAAAAAAGGGAACATAAAAATGTCACCACAAATTCAAAGGAAAATGAACTTGAAATGGTATCATTGTTCAAAAAGGGAAGAGAGTGCACAATAAATGGAGCGACCACAGGTGATTATTGATGTTAGCAGCGGCCTATTCATTCCTATTCTCCTAGGATTATTTTGAATTATACAAATTACCCCCCCCCCAAAAAAAAAAAAAAAGAAAAAAAAAAAAAAGAAAGAAGAGGAAGAAGAAAAAGAAGAAAGAAGGAAAAAGAAAGAAACTCCTCGTCGTACCCGCCCACTTATAACCCATTCTGATATACCTGGACAAACCTGTAGTGTATCCTTTTCCCCACATTCAGATCACACTTGCATTCATGTGTAGTATTTTCTCATCAAACGGGAGTAGTTTGTGTAAGTAGTGTGGATGGACAGATAAGACCCATGATAATTCGAGGAGGTGTGCTAGGAAGAAAAGAAAGATTTTAATATGAGGTTTTTTTATAATACGGGAGGATGATAGGACGAATCCGTTGCATTTGAGACATCTCATTTTAGTGATGATTTTTCCGTGATATAGAAAGAATGACCAGGGAGAGTATAGACAGGAGAGCAAATCGTCCGCTTTGCATGTCTGTTCCGGAAAAGAATATAAAAGCAAATGAGAATGCAAAGTTAAAGGACCAAGGCAGATGAGGAAGCCCACGTTATCCACTCACATCTAAATCGCAACCCCCCAGAGATTTCTTGTGATTTCAATCCAAAGGCGCCTGCATCTCCCCTTAAGGCTTTTTTAAACCCTACTCAAGAAAAGCCCACAACCGCAAAAGCGACAGCAATACCTGACAAAGAACGAAGCCGAATAACTCAAACAACACGTGTGTCAAGCTAAGGGATGCGGGGGGTTGTCAAGGTAGACTCAGTTCGCGGGGTTGCCGAATACAGCGCTACGGTTGCCGACCGGTCGAGGCTCCGAGTCCGGCTCGCCCTGCTCGCCCGGCATCCGCCCACCCGCTCCGCCCACCCGCCTCCGGTCGATCGCGGGCAGAAAAGAACAGCGGCGACGGCTAGGCGGCTTAGCGAGACGGGGGGTGATAAACGCAGGCTTAGCGCTCAATTGCGATCTGTCCCTTTGCCGCGAGCGAATGAAGAAGTACCGGGAAGCGCCCCGCTTGGTCTTTGGAGGCCGGTGTGAAGATGGCTTCTGCGCTCGGAAACATGACAAAATAGAAGTGGGGTATGATCATATGAACTGTGTGAGTATTGGATTCCCACACTACACACAAACTCGGCGACACACTACCAAACAACACACAAACACAACACATCATACGCACACATTCACACACACTCCACACACACCAACACACACACACACACACACAACACACACACACACACACAACCCACACACACACATATATATATATTATATATAGTTATAAGTAGTATATAATGATATCATATAGATATTTATAGAATATATAGATATGTAGAGTACATACATATGACATGATAAATATGAGAAAATATATGTATATATATTTCGTATATTATATACATATATAGGTATATAGTATATATATAGGAAATATATATATGTATAATACCATATATTGTATATTATTAAAATATCTATGGATCATATATATATATATAAATATCTTATATATAGATATATATATATATATATGTATTAATATAATATATAAAACTCCACACACACACACGAGCACACACGACACACACAACACACAACACACACACACACACCACAACGAGGAGGCAACACACACGACACACACACACACACACCACACAGCACGGCAAATCTATATATATTGAGTATATATAAGTATCTATATATAAGAGATAGTTAGGAGGAGGAGGAGGACGGAGGGCAGAGACGACCGGGATCGGGGAGGAATATATATAGTATATATATGTTAATATTATAAATATAGTATATATTATATATACATATGATAAATGAATAACTATATAGAGTATATATATATAGTAATAGTTTGATATATATATAAATCTAATAGTGTGGTGTTGTGTGGTGTGTGTGTGTGAGTGTGTGTGATGTCTAGTGTTGTGTAAACATAATATATACGCAATAAATAAAGATCAGCATTTGTATTGTAATTCGATATATATATATATAAAAATATATATAGTTAAATATATATATAATGTCACGTATAGTATATGTATATATATAATGATATATATATATAATATGAAGTAGTAATATTATAATATACATTATAATATATTTAGTAACACATATATATATATAACTATTAGTTTATAATATATTTTATATTTAACCTATATATAATATATATATCAAATACTATACATATATATTTATCGACCTATATATATATATACTATATAGTATATTATATACTCTTCTATGGATATATATATATACATAGTATGTATATATATTAGTATATATATATATAT
>NW_028234403.1:6642534-6645034 GCF_977035675.1 Penaeus japonicus | reverse complement strand
ATTATGTGTTATGAAAGCCACAATTCATCAGCATAACATGATATACAGACATATGTATATATATGACATTACAATTCGTAGTCAGCTGAGGCAAGGAGCCTAGAGTGGGCGTTGGATCGTAAGGAGCCTAGAGTGGGCGTACCGAAGGCCACAGGTGATGGATTCGCCTGGCCTCAGGTGACCTCTGATACCCCCCCCTCCCCCTCCCCCTCTCTTGACCCACTGACATTAGCGTCATCTCCTCTTGGCTCTCCCGATTATCAATTAAGAGCATCTGTTGAACAGGTTTAATCATTTCTGGTCACCTGCTATTCCGCGGCGGGATAACCGTCTGTCGGTCTTTGTCTTTCTGTCTCTCTCTCTGCCTCTCTCTCTCTCTCTCTCTCTCTCTCTCTCTCTCTCTCTCTCTCTCTCTCTCTCTCTCTCTCTCTCTCTCTCTCTCTCTCTCTCTCTCTCTCTCTCTCTCTCTCTCTCTCTCTCTCTCTCTCTCTCTCTCTCTCTCTCTCTCTCTCTCTCTCTCTCTCTCTCTCTCTCTCTCTCTCTCTCTCTCTCACTCTCTCTCTCTCTCTCTCTCTCTCTCTCTCTCTCTCTCTCTCTCTCTCTCTCTGTCTCTCTCTCTCTCTCTCTCTCTCTCTCTCTCTCTCTCTCTCCCACAACGGGATTGAGCAATTTCAGGGGATCAGGAAGGCAGAGATGATGTGATAATTGAATATTGATCGCGTTGTGGTGTCGTGGTATTAGATTAGTGAGTGCACTGGGGGGGGGGGGGTAGACAGAGCAATTGAGAGAGGGGGAGAGGGAGTGAGAGGGAGAGAGAGAGAGAGAGAGGCGGGGGCAGTAATCGGTTCTGTCTTCGACTTCGTTTTCCTATCTAAATGTTATCCATTGATGTAACGCTTAGTTGTTATTTCATTTCAGATGGAAGTGACTGTCTTGTCCGTTAAGATGTCTTTTGAAGTTAAAGATTACTTTTTATTTTCTTGTCAATGTTGTTCAAAAAGTAGATCCTAATCATTAAGATAAGTAGATAGATAGATGATTACATAGATAGACAGACAGATAGATAGATAGATAGATAGATAGATAGATAGATAGATAGAGAGAGAGAGAGAGAGAGAGAGAGAGAGAGAGAGAGAGAGAGAGAGAGAGAGAGAGAGAGAGAGAGAGAGAGAGCGAGAGAGAGAGAGAGAGAGAGCGAAAGAGAGAGTTACGATGTATCAAAACTTAACATGGATTCTACAAACACAACGTCAACTCGTCTCCCGAAATTGATTTCTATCCTCGTTCAAAATTTTGTCCATGATTTGTGTACCTTTTTCATGTCTTTCTCTCTCTCTATTTTCTCTTTCTCCCACTGGCTCTTATAGTCTATAAATCTTGGTACTATCTTGTCTATCTCTATGTATGATAATTTTCTCTTTCTCTCCCTCACTATCCCTCTCCCGTGTCACAGAGAAAGAGAGAGAGAGAAAGAGAGAGAGAGAGAGAGAGAGAGAGAGAGAGAGAGAGAGAGAGAGAGAGAGAGAGAGAGAGAGAGAGAGAGAGAGAGAGAGAGAGAGAGAGTGAGAATGATATATATTGCTATATACGATACTGAAATCAAATATATCAAATACAACAAAAAAATCACATGCAAATACTATACGAACATCACGCTAGTGAGGCAATCGCCGGGTCAGGTCAGGTCAACTTTGATGGATAGGTACTCTACACATGGTTGCCTTTCCAAGTACCGTAGACCCTCAAAACGAGCTTAATTCCACGATTGCCACGCCCCGTACATTCCAGACTGCCTTCCAGAGTGCCCGCCGTGGGGACAAGATTCGGGGGACGGCGGATGTGAAGCCTTCCATATAAGCAGGAAGTTTGGAACATACCGATAGAGCGGGGATCGACGACGCTACCGTGACACCTGATTTCCCCGCCTGTTCATACGTGTTGTGATATTGTTTATTGCTGTGTGCTGTGCTGTTGTGATTATTTCTATCGTACACCATAACGGCAGACGATTTGCGTTATGGAATAAACCTGTAATGTTCAAACCCTGTGTCTGGCATTACAAGCTATTTTGTGCTGGGTTGCCAGTTACGACAGACTAAGACAACCCTCACAGAGAGAGAGAGAGAGAGAAAGATATAGATATAGAGATAGATAGATAGTGAGAGATAGAGACAGACAGGCAGAGACAGAGATAGATAGAGAGAGAGAGAGAAAGAGAAAAAAGGCGAAAGAGAGAGAGAAAGAGAGAGAGAGTGAGTGGGAGAAAGATAGAGACAGACGGACAGAGATAGATAGATAGAAAGAGAGAGAGGGAGAGAGAGAGAGAAATAGAGAGAGAGAGAGAGAGGCAGATAGATAGAGAGAGAGAGAGAGAGAAAGGAGCCTTCTACGCCCAAAGCGCGCCCGACTTCTCGCGCCGTGAATCCTCCCCTAAGCTTGGCGATGGACCTAATCTTCCTCTCCGGTTTTCAAGGAGGCTGACATGACGACCTGGACAGAC
>NW_028234403.1:6597534-6600034 GCF_977035675.1 Penaeus japonicus | reverse complement strand
CTCTCTTCTTCTCTCTCACTCATCTCTCCCCATTCTCTTCTTTCGTCTCTTTCGTTCTCTTCTCTTTTCTCTTCTCTCTATCTCTCTTTCTCTCTCTCTTTCTATTTATCTCCCCCCCCCCTCTCTCTCTTTCTACTCCTCTTCTCTCTTCTTCTTTTCGTCTCTTCTTTTCTTTCTTTCTCTCTCTTTCTTTCGCTCTCTTTCGTTCTCTCTCTCTTTCTCTTCTCTATCTCTCTCTCTCTCTCTCTCTTTCTATCTCTCGCGCCTCTTATCTATCTCTTGTCTCCCCCCCGCCCCCCCCCCCCCCCCCCCTCGCTCTCTTGCTCTCTCTCTCTCTCTCTCTCTCTGTTTCTCTTTCTCTGCTGTTTTTTATCTTTCACTCGCTCTCTTTTTCTTTCTATTTCTTCTTTTTTTATTATCATTTCTCTCTTTCTCTCTTTTTTTCTCTTTCTCTCTTGCTCACGATTTCTCTCTCACTTTGTCTTACTCTTTCCCTCTGGTTCTCTGTCTTTTTTCTTTCACTCTCCCTCTGTTTCTCTGTGCGTTTTCTTTTTCATTCTTTATCACATTCTCACTCTTTCTCGATCTCTTTTTTCTGTGTGTGGTTTTTTTTTATCAATCTCTCTCTCGCTCTCTGTTTCTGTGTGTGTGCTTTTATTTCTTTCTCTCTGTCTCTGTTTTTTTATCACTCGTTCTGTTTCATTCTCACGTCTCTCAGTCAAAATGATCATTATCTCTGTTCCTCTTTCATCATTAATATCATCATTACTATAATTACTATCATCCTCTGTAGTAGTAGTAGAGGTATGGTAGTAGAAGTAATAGTAGTAGTATTGCCATTATCATTGTGGCATTAGGAGCGAGTTGTAGCACTATCTATATAAAAAAAAATTAATAGTAGTAGTAGTAGCAGTAGCAGGAGTAGTAGTAGCAGGAGTAGTAGTAGTAGGAGTAGTAGTAGTAGTAGCAGGAGTAGTAGTAGTAGTAGTAGCAGGAGTAGTAGTAGTAGTAGCAGGAGTAGTAGTAGTAGTAGCAGGAGTAGTAGTAGTAGTAGCAGTAGCAGGAGTAGTAGTAGCAGGAGTAGTAGTAGTAGTAGTAGTAGTAGTAGTAGCAGGAGTAGTAGTAGTAGCAGGAGTAGTAGTAGTAGCAGGAGTAGTAGTAGTAGTAGCAGGAGTAGTAGTAGTAGTAGCAGGAGTAGTAGTAGTAGTAGCAGGAGTAGTAGTAGCAGGAGTAGTAGTAGTAGTAGCAGGAGTAGTAGTAGTAGTAGCAGGAGTAGTAGTAGCAGGAGTAGTAGTAGTAGCAGGAGTAGTAGTAGTAGTAGCAGGAGTAGTAGTAGTAGCAGGAGTAGTAGTAGTAGTAGTAGTAGTAGTAGTAGCAGGAGTAGTAGTAGCAGGAGTAGTAGCAGTAGTATTAGTAGCAGGAGTGGTAGTAGTAGTAGTAGCAGGAGTAGTAGTAGTAGTAGCAGGAGTAGTAGTAGTAGCAGGAGTAGTAGTAGTAGTAGCAGGAGTAGTAGTAGTAGCAGTAGTAGTAGTAGTAGTAGTAGTAGCAGGAGTAGTAGTAGTAGTAGTAGCAGGAGTAGTAGTAGTAGTAGCAGGAGTAGTAGTAGTAGCAGGAGTAGTAGTAGTAGTAGTAGTAGCAGGAGTAGTAGTAGTAGTAGCGGGAGTAGTAGCAGTAGTAGTATCTGGAGTAGTAGTAGTAGTAGCAGGAGTAGTAGCAGTAGTAGTAGAAGGAGTAGTAGTAGTAGTATCTGGAGTAGTAGTAGTAGTAGTAGCAGGAGTAGTAGTAGTAATAGTAGTAGTAGCAGGAGTAGTAGTAGTAGTAGTAGCAGGAGTAGTAGTAGTAGTAGTAGGAGTAATAGTAGTAGTAGTATCAGGAGTAGTAGTAGTATCAGGAGTAGTAGTAGTAGTAGTAGCAGGAGTAGTAGTAGTAGTAGTAGCAGGAGTAGTAGTAGTAGGAGTAGTAGTAGTAGTAGTATCAGGAGTAGTAGTAGTAGTAGTAGAAGGAGTAGTAGTAGTAGTATCTGGAGTAGTAGTAGTAGTAGTAGGAGTAATAGTAGTAGTAGTATCAGGAGTAGTAGTAGTAGTAGCAGGAGTAGTAGTAGTAATAGTAGTAGTAGCAGGAGTAGTAGTAGTAGTAGTAGCAGGAGTAGTAGTAGTAGTAGTAGGAGTAATAGTAGTAGTAGTAGCAGGAGTAGTAGTAGTAGGAGTAGTAGTAGTAGTAGTAGCAGGAGTAGTAGTAGTATTAGTATTAGTAGTAGCAGGAGTAGTAGTAGTAGTAGTAGCAGGAGTAGTAGTAGTAGCAGGAGTAGTAGTAGTAGCAGGAGTAGTAGTAGTAGCAGGAGTAGTAGTAGTAGTAGTAGCAGGAGTAGTAGTAGTAGTAGTAGCAGGAGTAGTAGTAGTAGCAGGAGTAGTAGTAGTAGTAGTAGCAGGAGTAGTAGTAGTAGCAGGAGTAGTAGTAGTAGCAGGAGTAGTAGTAGTAGTAGTAGGAGTAGTAGTAGTAG
>NW_028234403.1:6589779-6592434 GCF_977035675.1 Penaeus japonicus | reverse complement strand
CGGGTTGTATGTACGACGTCGGAAAGATGGATTATTTGGCACCTATTTCTTTACACAAGTCGAGGAAATATCTATTTTTTCCACTACCCGCTGACTTTCCTGCGGGGGAGGGGGGGAGGGGGGGGGGTTATTGATAGCCACTAGCGTCCCACGAGCGCGAAAACTCTCCGCCTTTGCCACAAGCTCACGTTGGTAGTATCATACGATAGCACTATTAACTTCCCCCCAAACACGCTTTGGAAAGAGGCTTGAGGCTATTGACCAGTTTCCTTTATTTTTCCTGAGACGTGTTCCATGGGTGGTCGCGACAGATCTGCCTGGGCTTATTTTTTTTTCTTATTTCTTTTTTTTTTTTTTTAATTCGTTAAAGGTAGAACAGCGACTTTCTCGAGAGTCTGGATCAGTGTCACTTCTCTAGAATGTTTGGATTCCAATTGTATTACTGTACCGCCTCTCACCTACCATAGATTTATCTATTGGATATTTGAACGTGTCTTCCCATTGAAGCAAAAAAAAAGAAAAAAAAAAAAGAAAGATGTAGAGGAACTGAAGTAAGGAGAGAGGCTGGACAGAGTAATATCAATAGAGTAAAAAGGAATCCAATAAAGCAACGAGAGGAATATCTTAATAGTCTCCCCTCAAAATGACCGGCAGGCGACGGGCCGCAAGAAAACGGGGCGTGGATGGGACGAGATGCATCCGTCTCTTGATCACAGCTTGTCACTCTGGCGACTCCCTGAAAAGAGAGGGAAATAGATCTTGAGTCAGCTGCATCCGGGGTTTATTGCGGAATCTGAAGTGGATCACAGGGCTGCTATGTTTGAGGGACAACTTAGGGATTTCTTTCTTAAAGCAAAGGTGATTGATACTATCTTCCCTATTTTTGAATTGTGCATTGTATTTCTAATATATGTATATATATATATATATATATATATATATATATATACATACTTGTATACATATATATAGATGAATAGAGCGATAGATATGTAGATAGATAACGTAAGAGTCAAACATATAAATATATCACTTTTGCATTAATTCTGATAAATTACAGTGCTGGTATTTTTCAGCATATAAAACTAACAATAGGACACTCTTTCTCATAGATGGCATATATAATCAAAGTTTTAGCAGGAGGTGGATATAGACAGATATGAACTATTAAAACTTTGGTCAGCAAAATTTGAACAACCATTCTTTCGCTTCAGTGACTAAACACTTAACAACTGGACTGTATCCTGGCGAAAATCATGTCGACTTTGATTTAATTCTAGATGTTTATATGGATCTGTTGAAAGCATTTTTAAGTTTCATGAATCAACATTGCATAAATTTAATCTTTTTAGTTTTGTGTAGTCTTCCATTCACCGTCCTATCTAAATGCATAGGCATGGATAACCGTAATCATTGATTCATCATTACATGTTAAATTCGGGACATGCTGCAGAGAAATCTCCCAATATGTAATACTGCGTAATTGATCATTCTGGAATTTTGTGCATCAGCGTTGTTTTATAAGGTATTGCTAAATAGATAGATAGACAGAGTAGGAAATCGCACACCTGCAAATTGATCATAGTGCTTAATTGCAAAGTTTTCAGACGCTGTGCTCTAAAAAGAAAGTGCAAGCTTTTTTTTTTAAGTTTATGAGAATTTTCGAGAGACTAACAAGAAGTAATCAATGGTCTCTGTCCTCAGTCTGCTGGTTATGTACTTGTCTAGCTAGGCGATTTACATGGTCATTATTAGATATACCCAGGTGCGAAGGCATTTCATACCAGAATCATGCTTATTGGAAATTTAACTGGAAATAAATTACAGCTTTATCAAAACAGTCTTCAAAAAGAAACAGCAACTTTAGAGTACTTTTCATGTCTGAATTAATTGTGTTTTGTCCTTTCCTTACTACCCTGGCTAGCTGCAAAGAATATCATATGATCAGAATATTATATGTTAATATTACAGTACAAGTTTAGGTTTCAAAAGGATCAAATTCTCTAGTAATTCGATTAAAAATAGATTGAACAAAAAGTAAATGATAGCACGTGAAAGTAACATCGCTATCCCGTAGAGTTTTCCGCGAACTACTCATGGCACCGGTTTACCCCATGATTTGACACACAGCTACGGCGGTCGGACTAATACGAGGCCAGATGACACTTCACAACACACCACCGCGTGTACACTTTACAGGGGTTGCCATGGTGACCAAGCTGCTGGGATTTCTCTTCCCTTTAAGGCTATTGCGTGTGCTGCAATTTCGAGTGTTGGTGAAAAGGATTTTGATTTTGAATCAAGATTTCAACTCGTGGTTATATATCAACGGGAATATAGATTTTAAGAAATGTGTCTGAACTGAGACAAAATCCCCCCCCCCCCCCAAAAAAAAAAAAAAAAAAAAAAAAAAAGTACATGTAGAGAGGGAAAACAAGAAGCAATGCGACCGGAACCTGAATTGCAGAACCGCGACAAAGTACGGGGATAAGAAAATGTAGCTGGCAAGGCGAAATCAGTGCGATTCTGGAGCCTCGAGTACGCTCTCCTCTCTCTTCTTTCGCTCTCTCTCTCTCCACTCCATCTCACCATCTCTCCCCATCTCTCACCTCTCTCTCCTCTCTTCTCTTCTCTCTCTCTGCTGTCTATGTGTAT
>NW_028234403.1:6567279-6569779 GCF_977035675.1 Penaeus japonicus | reverse complement strand
ACAGTAATATTAATTATCAAGAATAAGTTTGATGACAATTATCATTATCATCATAATCATCATCATTACCATCATCGTTTTTCACCCTTATCGGTGTTAATACCATTCATTATTATCATTATCATTATTGTTATTATTTTCAGTATTATCATTATTATCATGATTGTAAAGATTATCATTTTCCTCATTATTATTGTTAGTATCATTATTATCATTATTATTGTTAGTATCATTATTACCATTACGATTTTTCTTATAATTGTCATTGATATCATCCTTTTTAGTAGTATTATCATCATTATTGTTCTTGTTATTTTAAAATTGACATTATTATGATTATCCTTATTTTTAGTATCATCAATACTATCATTGTTATCATCGCTATTATTATTAACATCATTATTATTATCTTACTTACTGTTATCTTTAATTTCATTGTTATTATTATAATTATAATCATTATGATTATAGCCATCATTATCCTTATCATTATAATTATCATTATCCTCACTATTATTATCATCATTATCATTATCACCATTATGATTATTTTTATTATCATAACAATGATAATGATGTACTATTAGTATAACATCAGTATGAGCATTATAATAATGATAGTAATGATGGTATTTATAGTCATGGTGATTATCATGCTAACAATGCTAACAACTGTAACAATAATACTATCACTACTGCTTCTAAGGAAGATAATTGCGTTAGTGTCAGATATTACTACATAACAACAGTGAATATAAGCTAGATGAAGTGATGATGTTGACGAATATAATGATAATGATGATAATGATTATCAGTATCATAATAATCAAAATGATAATGGTACCATTGATATAACTGGTAAAGATTATGATATCAATGGCAATGAGAACAATGGTAATAATGATAATTGTGATGATAATGATAATGATGATAAAAAGGATGATAATAGTAATCAAAACAATACAGAAAATCATGAGAACAACAACACAGAAGCAAAGCCGGCAACACAAACAACAATAATGATATCAATAGAAAAAATAAATAAAATAAAATAAGACCACGCATCCAAACGGACGCCATTGCTAATCAAAACACCGATTTATTAATCAGTACAGACACAAACGACATAGGAACAGAAGTGTGGCTTTACACATGGCAGTTTTAAGGTACACACACCTACGCTTGCATCGAGAAGCACAGTTGCGTGGCCACAGAGCGTGCAATGGTGCAAGACGGATGGCTATGGCGGCGGGTAGTGCCAGCTCGTGCAATGGGCGACCCGAGGCATGCCGAGGCGAGGGAGTGAGGCCGCTAGTTGAGTTGAAACCACGGCAGAGGGAAGTGTTGCTACTTACTCCCTCGCCAACATAACATTGTTTCGGTGTGGCATGCCCCTTGGAGAAAGATATTTTTGTCCATAGTCAAATCACAGATTGGGTTATGTATATATATATATATATTAGAGTACTTTATATCTAGAGATGTTTTCGACGCTACGTACGTACGGTTGCAATCCAGACTGGATTATTTTGAGATCTTGATGATTTCTCTTAACACGACTTATAGAGGCAAGGATTATGGTGACCCCCCCCCCCTCTCATTTTCGGTGACACACCCCGTCAAAATCAAGGGAATTGCCCTCACCTGTTGAACTTAACTCAATACACACCTCCAGCTACACCTTACACGTCCGGTGAGCTTTCATTTGCGATATCCAAGTGACTGAGAATGACTTAGTGGGCGGAGGTTGATCGAGCGGGCAAGATATATAAATAGATTTATTACAGCATCCATCATCCTACGATGCTACGCTCTGTGATATGAATAAAGATCATCTACCCTAACTTTTTTTTTTTTTTTTTTCAAGGACAGGTCACTTTTTCCACTCCCATAGAAATCTTACTCTTACAGTTACGGAAGCGAAAGAATCCTATGCCTATAAGTAGCCGATAGGACACGCATACCTCTTTCGTTAATGTCACATAAATCTAATTCATTCTAGTACATTCTGCTATGATCCTTTCTCTAATTTCCATGCTGATATTGCCGTTACTACTGCAATATTCTGCAATTATCGTCAATCTTGTTTTTTTTTCTTCGTTATATCGTAGTATTCATATGTGTTATTTTCCTACTATTGGTATTATTGCAATGATAGCAATGATAACGATAGATCTCATTATCATTAATCATGTTGGTGTTATTTTATTGGTAATCTTATCAATAATCGCCATTGCTGTTGTTTTTGTTTTTGCCTTTATCATAATCGTTATTAATGCTATTATCAGTATTGTAATGATTGCCATTATCAGTATTGTAATGATTGCTATTATCATTATTAATATACGATTATTATTATTATTATAATCATCATTACTATCATTATTGTTATTATCTTTATAATTGATTTTTTACAATCATCAATATAGTTTTAGTTTTCATTATCCTTATCAGTATTATCATCATCATTTATTTTATCATCATCATTATTATTGTTCTT
>NW_028234403.1:6554779-6559779 GCF_977035675.1 Penaeus japonicus | reverse complement strand
ATCATTGTTAGCATCATTATCATAATTTGTAGTTGTGGTAATAAGAGTCAGAATATTGCTTTACTATTAATGATATTATTATTATCTTTATCACAATTTTGTTATCATTATCTCTATTACCAATGTTATTGTTAACATTATTACCATTACCGTCATTATTATCATCATCATCATTATCATCATCATCATCATCACCATTATCGTCATCATCATTATCAATATTGTCACTATCAGTGTTGTTATTGCTACTACTACAACTGCTACTACATTACTACTACTATACCTGATATTACTACTACTACTGTAGTAGATATCTCTGAAAATTTATATATTCACGAGTCATATCTTCCGGCAGCATAAAGTCTACGGGTTTATCATGTAGCATTTGACTTCCACACCATCCATGTGTGCGAATATTTCTTTCTTATTTTTTTTTTCTTTATTTCTTGTATTTCTTGTGCGCGAGACGAAGTTGCAGCAGTGTTGCCAGTGCCCGCTAGAAGCTGCTAAGAAGAGAAAATGCCTTGTTCTATGCCCTGAAGCCCCAGATGCCCCGGGAGCTGAAGTTATATATTGAAAATGCCCGAACTTTTGTGTTTTTTTTATAGCTTTACCTACTGAGTCTCTTGTAACCATGAGTATTTATATTACATAATTTTTTACACTTTATATAGAAAAACATATAAAGTTATTAAAAAGAAAAACGTAAGATGCACACCTTGATTTAACCTTCCTTGGGTGACCTGGGTTCAAATAGCCGACCATTTTCCAAGAGAGGCAGAAGGAGCCACCCCGGGATTGGGTTGTTCTCTCCCTTATCTTTATTTATTCATTTATTTTTTATTTTATTTATTTATTTATTTTTTTTTTTTTTTTTTTTTTTTTTTTTTGTGTGTGTGTGTGTGTGGACTTTCGCTTTGAATCTATTGCGTCATAGCCTGAAGGTCGTGAGAAGGTAACTATAAGTGGCAATGTATTACTCGAGATGAGTTTATAATTGAGTCTGATAGAACATATAAATAGGAGCTCTCATTTTTAGTGAATTTTCATTTTGTATAATATAATTCGTGGAGTGGTTTCCAGGAAATTCTGTGTGCGAGCGGAATATGTTTTCTTTTGTGAATTTGTTCTAGCAAATTCAATCTTAAAAATTCCTGCACTTTAAACAAATCATCTTGTGAATACGAGAATCTTATTATAAATAATCTATAGACAAACTTAGTCCGCCTGAACTTTAAGTCTTCTGATACGAACTTGTTTATCAAAAGGTCGATAATTCATAAGGATATTCTTAATCGAAATCCTTTATACTTAGTAAAATTCCCACGCAACGTCCTCTGCGTTCAGGTTACGTTAATCACCCTTTTTTCTCTCACTCTATATACATCATACACAACATACACTCCATCCTGTATCCTTCCCTATCCCTCCTTTTCACACTTCTTGTTATACAATCCTCTTCCCATTAAAAACCCTCGTTACCGTTCGTATTAAACGGGTGGTGACAGACGCTATCCTTTTGAAAATCTTTTGTAGACCGAGATAGACAGGGGGAATACAAGCTTAAAGACAGACGTACGCTACACTACCACTATCAATAATACTAGGCTACTATAACTATTGCATGATTACCTTTATTATTACCACTGTTGTTATTTTTATCATTATTATCATTATTATGATTTCCATTAACAATAGAATGTTTTCATTATCATCATTATTATCATTATCATGGCTATTATCATTTTTGTTATCATTATCATCATCATTAATTACTTCTGTATTCTGTAGACCTAAGAGACATTTGGATGCGTTCTACGGTTTCTCTTATACGGAATAATTATTACTATTACTCTTGCTATCATTCTTCTTATTGCTACTATTGTTATCATTATTATTATGTTGATTGTTATTATCTTTTTTGCATAATTATTATCATCATAGCTATTGCCATTTAGCATTTTCATTGTCTTTAAATCATTATCATCGTCATTATATTATCATTATTAGTATTAACATTGCCATTAGAATGATTATTGTCAGTATCGTTATTATCACTGTCTGTTTTGCTGTTGGCAGTAATAATGATGATGATTATGATATATTTGTCCATTACTATCGTTAATACTATAATTATATTTTCACTATCGTTATCATTATCATCAATGTTGTTATTTTCATTATTATTAATATCATATCTGCTTACCATCATCGATTGCCATTTTGACATTTCATAATAATTTCTATTAAAGACATTAATCATAATTATCATCAATATAAGCATCATTATAATATATCCATGTGCAGACTAGCACTTCTTGTCTTTGCAATAGTCATTGCCAATGTGTATGCTTGATCTACGCGCGTAGTTCAGCGTGCATGTTTACATATGTAAATCTAATTCAATTTTTTGTTTGTTTTCATTTGAATCCAAATTGAGCGCGATCCCCGTGAACTAAACGCCAAACGGTGGTATTTGCTATGTACTGTAAAATCTATAAAAAAAAAAAATGTATTGTTCTCGTTTCGGCAGGGAGTGTGATAAGTATAAGAAGGAAGGTAGAGATGTTTATGAATCAAGGACAATAAGAGAAGATGTGAATAAACAGTTGATAAAGAAGAAGAAAAAAAAATAACACGTTTACGCAAACGCTTGTGGTGTTACTTCGTTGTTTTGAAGCCAGTCCATAAACACGCTAAAAAATGCGAACGAAATAGTTTTACTTTCATGTACCTCAACTCGCTTCCTTAATAATCAATATGCAAGATATTCTCCGACTTAGAAAGGGGTAAAAAGCAACATCCGGCACGAAAAAGATAGCAAGAGGAAGACGAGAAACAATGTAAGCAAAGCAAGACATGAAAGGCATCACCCGAAGAAAAATATGAAAACATCACAAATATTTTGCTTCTCGACTTATTATTTTCTGAAATTCATTCGTCCGATGCACATTTCACCAATAGCCTGTGGTGTGTAATTTTATATGCAAATTCCCCGCAACTTAGAAAAATAACGTATGCAGAGCATGGCAATATGGAGGTCTTGCAAGGTTTTGGCCAAGGTGGAACCTTGCAAGGGAGGGGAGTGGGAGGAGGGAGGGAGGGGCGAGGTTGGAGGGAAGGAGGGGAGAGGATGGAGGGAAGGAGGGGAGAGGGAGGAGGGAGGGAGGGGAGAGGATGGAGGGAAGGAGGGGAGAGGATGGAGGGAAGGAGGGGAGAGGGCGGGGGGAGGGAGGGGAGAGGATGGAGGGAAGGAGGGGAGAGGGCGGGGGGAGGGAGGGGAGGGGATGGAAGCCAGCGGACGTGTTCAATATTCAGATTCTGAGTTATGCTGGCTTGATTCTGGGGCGCTCTCTGAATCTCAATGAACTAGCTTGAATGAAAGATAAAAACATCTGTTCTTCGAGTATCGATCGTGAGATGTGCGTATCGGACTCGGCAGAGATACGGATATACATGTATAAATATTTGTGTGGTGTTCGGCTACTTTTTTTTTTTTTTTTTTTTTTTTTTTTTTACCTCGAAGGTTGGCTTAATTTCTGATTTGTTTTGGGTGTTGTTTTTTCGCCTCCATCTTTTTATTTATTTTCTGAATATTTTTATTTCGAGGAAGGGAGATATGAGTTTTTGAAATTCCTTTCGTATCTTCGTTACTTATTTGCCTTAATCTCTATCATATGTTCATCTTTTTTCTCATTCTTTTTTAGTATATTTTCTCTCCTGATTCATTATGCTGAAATGTAAATATCGTTCCACGAAATAAAAAAAAAATATATATATGAAACTAATTAGAAGGCATCGTGTATTGTATAACTCAACCGGATTAATTCTAATTTTGTGTTTATGAACGAAAATGTTTAATGGTGAATTTGCTTTTTTAAGACAGCATCGTTTTTTTATGCCTGTCTGCCAGTGAAAACTTTTCGAAGCAAAATGTAATTTCTGGCGTCTTTATTCAACCGCGACGCAGAACGAACGAAACTGTTATGCATTGTGTACACGTCCGGTTGAACTTTCATATCGTGAGAGAGAAAATTTATATATTTCTAGTCTCGAAATAGACCGATTTATTTTTAGACTATGATCCCCCGGTATCTACGTCGCTGTATCCGTAATCATTAGGAGATTATTAAGGATAATTATAGGGTGAGCCAAGTGTCGTTCCCAACCAATGGATGTGTGTAGATACAAAAGTGAATTTGAAATCACATGTAGAAGATAGCAATGTCTTTCCCACCTTGGAAAGAGATATTGTAGCGAATTAGAATACACACACACACACACACACACACAGACACACACACACACAGACACACACACACACAGACACACACACACACACACACACACACACACACACACACACACACACACACACACACACACACACACACACACACACACACACACACACACACACACACACACACACACACACACACACACACACACAGACACACATACACACACACACACACACACACACACACACACACACACACACGCAGACACACACACACACACACACACACACACACACACACACATCTAACGTCCTGGTTGTAGTTTTATTTGCGTTAAGAAAAAGGAATCCGCCAGGTCGCTTGGTACTTCCTACTGTGCTCGTGAGTGTGTTATTTCTGTCTGTGATATGTGTATTTTTTTCTCAGAGTGTGAATCTAATTGCGTGTGTATGTGTGTGTGTGTCTTTTCCACTCGAATTTGGATTCCTGATACCATTTTAATTAACGAAGAGGAAGGTGTTTATATAATCTCCCTTTTTGTAAGTTTATGTTATTTTAGCCTACGTACAATAATGCTACCCGATATTGCAGATATATGTATTTTATCAACATAGAAATATTGTAGGATTTTCAAACTTTGCTTCCTGAATCTACATGTCTATCCAGAATGGTTATAGTTTCAAACCCAAGATTGAAAGATATTACGAACTTCTACATAATCTTTTCCTTATAAGTACCATTCCATGTTATACTTTC
>NW_028234403.1:6537279-6547279 GCF_977035675.1 Penaeus japonicus | reverse complement strand
TGGAACGTCAGCTGATGAAGACAGACGTGGTAAACTTTCACAGAAACCCAACCAGGCGAGGGGTAATGGGAAGGGGAAGGGGAGGGGGAGGGGGAGGGGGGAGGCAATGTATGGGGGAGAGGAGAGGTGGGTAAAGTAGAAACTGAAAAAAGGGATATACATACATACATACATATATCTATATATATATATATATCTATATATATATATATATATATATATATATATATATATATATATACAAATATAAGTATATATATGTACATACGGTATATATAAATAAATAAATATATATATACATATATATATGTATATAATATATATATATGTATATATATATATATATACTTTTATATATTGATTTATAAATATATATAAATTTATAAATGTGTGTATGTGTGTGTGTGTGTGTGTGTAACCATCATCAAAATGAATATCGTCCAAAAATATAAATGCACAAATCAGAAAAGGGAAAGACAGAGAAAAAAAAGAAGGAGGCACTAAGTATGGAAAGAAAAGACGATGATGAGGGGAAAAACGAGAACAAGAGAGAGAGAGAGAAAAAAAAAGAGAAAATAACGATAATGAAAACAGTGATGATAAAAGGGTAACCATAGTAACACAGATAATAATAATGATAACAATAATAAGAAGAATAAGGATAAAGATGATAATAATAATAGTAATGATAATAATAATGATTATGATGATGTTGATATCAGTGTTAGAGATAATAATAATAATAGTATATATGATGATAACAGCAACAACATCAACAACAACAATGATAACAATGATAGTAATAGTAATAGTATTGATAATGGTAATGATAACAATTGCAGTAATTGTAATGATAATATCAAATAATGATAATTATCATAGTGCTGCTAATACGAATACAAATAATGATAATGATTTTTAGAAATGATAAGGATGATAGTCATAATTACGATAGTAATGATAATGAAGATGGTAGGAATTATAACCATAATAATGATGATAGTGTAAATGATAATGATGATGACAATGATAATGATGATAATGATGATAATAGATTTACTAATAATGATGGTGATGATCATAACAATAGAAGCGATAATAGCAATAATGATGATAATGATAATAATAAGAAGAACAATAATAATGATAATTATGATAATAATGATAAGAATAATAATGATATTGATAATAGCACTAATGATAAAGATAATGATAATAACATTGATAATGATAATGATAATGATGATGATGATAATAATAAAGATGATGATAATAGTAATAATAATAAGAAGAAGAAGAATGATAATAATAATTATAATAATAAAAATAATAATAATAATAATAATAATAATAGTAATAATGAATATGATGATAATATTGATAATGATAAGGATAAAAATAACAATGATGATAATGATGATAATAATGACAAAAAATATAATGTTAATGATAGCAATACCAATAATAACAATGATGATGATGAAGATGAATAAAATGAACATGATATCAACACACCTTTAAAAGCTAACGACAAACCGAGCTTGCAACCCAGCACTTGCACAAGAGGACGCGATAATGACCCAAGCGTATTCTTAAGAATCTATGGTTTTGATATTCTGGGATGATTATTTTTATTTAGTTCTATTTATCTTTTTGTAATGATCCTCTGTTGATTTTCGTTGTTGCTTTTGGTATCGAATTTCTTTTTGTTTAAAATCATACTTTTTTTGTTTTTATCTTTTGTCTTTTGTTTTTTGTTTTCTATTATTTTCAGACCACTCTTTCTTTCTCTGTCATTATCTAAGTTTTGTGCCTCCGTCATGTGGTCTTCGGTGTCTGTTTTGCATTCCTTTACTTAGGCAGAAGTAACAGTATTGCTCGCCAAAGCACCATGACTCAAACAGCCATCGCAAACTTGAGTTCCCTAATTGCCCTTAATGGAATCCCGGCCATCCCTTTCTCTTGATTAGTATCCCGCGGCGACATTCCTCCCTCAAATCATTCTTCCCAATGCCTCCCTATTGGCTACGGGATTCACTCCCTGAACCTGAACTTTCCAATCCCTTTACCTCCAATCCTCCCCTCTTCTCCTCCCCTCTTCTAGTCAAGCGCCCACTCCCCTCCCCTCTTCTAGCCAACCGCCCACTTCCCTCCCCTCTTCTAGCCAACCGCCCACTCCCCTCCCCTCTTCTAGCCAACCGCCCACTCCCCTCCCCTCTTCTAGCCAACCGCCCACTCCCCTCCCCTCTTCTAGCCAACCGCCCACTCCCCTCCCCTCTTCTAGCCAACCGCCCACTCCCCTCCCCTCTTCTAGCCAACCGCCCACTCCATAAATCTCCCACTCCACCCACTCCCCCGCCGCTCCACAACACTCCCTCTTGGTGATCAATCAGACACAGGTTTGCTGATAATGAAGACTAACTTGGTACAATTACCTCGGCTGATCGATAGGGCTTCTTGAGCGTGCCTTTATCGGATTAAGCGTTGTGGCCCCAACATTGTCCTGTCTCCGGCGTTATTGGGTCCTATCGATGCAGTGTCTTTGGGATTATGTAGAAAGCGTGAATCGCAAATAAAAATGACACTTATTGGGTGATTGAAATGCATTTTGTTTTTCTCTCTTTGTTTGCTTGCTGTCACTCTAGTGTGTGATTTTTTTCTGTATGAATGAATAATTAGCTAAGTTGCCACGGGTCATCACTGTAGGAATCTAGTCTTTTCAATGTAAGTTTGAGTATGTCCAAATGCACGTAAGTAAACTACATATACAAGTATTTACTCGAAGTGAGCTAATCGTGTGACGTTTATGTCCATATACATACTGCTAAATACATGATATCCACAGCGATATGTATTCAGCCGATCTCGGCAAGGGTGTCAACATTCCACTTTATAGTTTTAATCCATATGACAGTATCCCCGATCCCTCTAAGCAGCGATAGGTTGGATGATAATTCAAAGTTCACTGCACCTCTCAATACCCTCTGTCAAAATAAACTTAGCAATATTACCTAAGACTTTAATACATCAACAGAGAAGAAAGCTGTTTTAAGGATAGATTTAGATGACTTTTTCACAGCCTTATCATGGTGTTGTTGGGACTGTCACTGATGCCAGTTTACACCAAAGAGAGGAAAAGTCTCCCTCGAAGCTCCTTTCTCATGCTTCAGGTTCGTTCTTCAGAAGAGCATTGGAAGGAGGAATGGAGACGAAGAAAGAAATAATAAGTCTTTAGAAATTTTTTGAAGAAGAATGAGCCTAAAAGACGGGAAAGTGTATCTCAGTCATTTATATTTTCATACTTATCATGAGTTCAATGTAGGAATTTAGGGAATATTATTAGAGGACTTTGAAACCTTTAGTAATGTAAATATTGTAGGAACTACAAGGAATCTAAGAAAAAAGGAAGCTCTAAAATTCTGACGGGGTAATTTTTTTTTAATTTACAAATGGTAGTTGGAATTTCATAAAGGAACTTTCGTAACTGTAGTGAAGCAGCCTAAAGAGATCTTTCTTTGGAAGAGTATTTTCTTTCAGCATCCTTCTGTAATATGATTAGTTTTTTTTCTAAACGTGCTTTATACCACATCAATAATTTTAGGAAACTGCGTAGTAAAGATCATGGGAGAACAAATGCGCTATACACAAAAGATTTTTGTTTTAGTTAGTAAAGAAGATTACGATCTCGAAATTTTGAGAATTCGAAAGGCATTGGATCATATTTTATAAAACTTCATTCGTGTTTAGTTAATCCTTCTGTCAACCATGCAAAAAAAAAGTAATTCTCGGTGAGCTCTATGTAAGAATTACGCAAGAAAGTATTTCATGAATGTCTTTCCTTTGAAATTCAATCACGGTAACCATAGTGGTGAAGTTATAGCCTGAAGGATCGCAAATTCCTTATCGGATCCGTACTCCTCAAGACGCTTGCCATCAAAGAAACTTAAAAAATCGCATACACGTTGGGATTTTCTGCAGTAACTGCACTTTATATGAATATTAAGCGTCTTTTTTAACCCTAATGTATATCTGAAGTCTCTCAGATTTGATCGAAGAAAGCAAAAATCACACATCGATCTCTGCTGAGGCGTCACGCCACCGAAGAGTCAGAAAGTAACGCGATCTTAGTGTGTGTGACCTCATCCCGAAAAGATCGCCTCAGCCATCGAACGGATTCTATCGCAAAACATCTATAAAATCCACCATACCTTTGCATAACCAAGACCAAACAAAACCTCCATCGATACAGCAAATAGAAAAAAAAAACAAATAGAAACCAAATGAGACAAGTAAGAACAAAACCCCGGAATCGTGGCGGTGACAGGGCGCTCGCTCTCCGCGTGCCTCTCCTGATCGTTCAATCATCTCGAGAGAAGCGGGAAGCAAGCGTGAGAGGCGAGGCGCTGAGACTCGAGTTAATAGCACGCAATCTCCAGCTGGCTCCAGACCCTCGATAGTGCTCGCGAAACCTCACCGGGGGCGCCGAAGCTCATCCTCTCGGGCCGCGCTCAAATTACCTCAGCTCTCATTAGCCCCCGAGAGTTAATAACTCTTCGCGTCGAGTTATGTGCCATCTTTTTCCTTTCTTTTCTTCTTTTTTTTCTTTGATTTGTGGATCGGGTGTTTAAAGCTCAGTGAATTATGATTTTTGTGTTTGTGTTTGTGTGTGTGTTTGTGTGTGTGTGTGTGTGTGTGCGTGTGTGTGCGTGTGTGTGTGTGTTTGTGTGTGTGTGTGCGTGTGTGTGTGTGTGTGTGTGTGTGTGTGTGTGTTTTGTGTGTGTGCGTGTGTGTGTGTGTGTTTGTGTGTGTGTGTGCGTGTGTGTGTGTGTGTGTGTGTGTGTGTGTGTGTGTGTGTGTGTGTGTGTGTGTGTGTGCGTGTGTGTGGTGTTGAGTATGTATTTGTGTGGGTGTCGTGAGTGTGGACTAACAACAGGGATATATATCATGTACATCTAAGAACGCACACACCATGTAAGTATAACCTCCTTCGTGCAATAGTCCCAGCAATTTCGACCAATGTAAGTTATGACAATTTCCCATCCCATGCAATCACCCTTCTCTCCCTTCTCTTCTCTTTCAACTTTCCTCTTGCACTCTCCCCCTCACCCTTGCCACAACCCCCCTCACCCCCTCCGCTCATCCCCACATATCCCACTATTAATAGCCACATCAGCCTCTCTCTTTCCACATAACACCCCCCCACCCCACCCACCAGGCCTCCTCTCACCCTTACCACAAAATCCTCCCTCTCCCCCCACCCCGCCCCCCTCGCGCCCCCATTGCTGACAAGCCAGATAAGCGCGTCGGTTGCTGGATTGTTTCCCCCATGCGTGGCCAATCCGACGTTCTTCAGCCGAGCGAGTTTCGCCCCTATGCTCCCGTGACTTACGGGCCGTCGTGCCTCCCGAGGGGTTACGCCCAGACGAGAACATTTTAGCTAATTTAACCAGTTAATTAAATCTTGATCCAATTAGGAACAACATCTCGTTCAAGGAAAGAGCAAGGTTGTTTGCCTAGTCAGGTAATATTTCCTAACTGTTCCAACAAAAAGCCGTGCGAATCGACTGACTTCGATGTCCGAAGACGCAGCCAAGAGCGCCGGCGAAGGGGAAGGAAGAAAGAGCGGGGCCGAGGCGAGGCTCCCCTCAGCAGGATGTCTGGAAAGGGGAAGTGACTGTTGCGTGCGGTGGACGTGGCTGCCGAGGGGAAGGGAGGCTGAAGTGCCATTCGCCGCAGTCAAGTCCTCTAAACGGCGCCGTGATTACTTGTCGGAGGAATGCCGATTTGGAGAGCCAGACTTGGGGGGGAACTGACGAAGGCCAAAGGCCGTAGGAGATTTTTTTTATTTCATTTTTATTTTGTTTATTCCTCTTATGATGAGACTTTTGGTTTATTTTGGTTCTTTCTTATCTATTCGCTTCAATAAGAGACACTTCTTATCTTGGCTCCTATTTGTTTCATAGTCTCGTTTACGGTAACTGTTAAAGAGTGAATACGTGATTTTATCTAGTATATTTTGTTGCAACAACCCATTAAATCCCAGCTTTACCCTGTTAGTAAACATTTTGTGTGAATACCATCGCATGTTGGAATCACAAAGTGTAATCATACTGATCGTATACTTAGCTACATACACATAAACACACACACAAACAAACAAACACACACACACACACACACAAACACACACACAAACACACACAAACAAAGCGATTTCTGTGTGTGTGTCCGAGATTTTGCGGCCTTTGGCTTGGCATTTATGAATATACATTGCAGGGTTGAGATCGAAACTAGTGGTTCACAAGCTTGAGTTGGACTAAGATGACCTTACAGTGCAATACAAAACCTTTTTCTTGCTACATTCTTCAAAAATTAGGAAACAAATAGGTACTCCTTGTTAAAGAGATGTTTTTGTTGCATGTAAGACACCCTGCTATGAATCTAAGCAAATTATGCGGATTTCCCTCTATCTCTTCCTCCCTCATTGATCTTTCCCCTTTTTTTCCATCTCTTTTACTGTCTTTTTCCCCCTTCTCCTTCACTCTCTTTGTTTCTCTCTCTGTCTCTCTCTCTCTCCTTCCTTCTCTCCCCCCTCTCTCTCTCTCTCTCTTTTCTCTTTCTCTCTCTCTCTCTCTCTTTTTTTTTCTCTTTCTTTCTCTCTCTCTCTCTCTCTCTCTTTCTCTCTCTCTCTCTCTCTCTCTCTCTCTCTCCCTCTCTCTCTCCCCCTCCCCCATCTCTCTTTCTCTCTTTTTTCTCTCTCTCTCTTTCTCTCTCCATCTATCTCTCTTTCTCTTTCTCTTCTTCTCTCCTCTTTCCTCTTCCTCTATCCCATCCCTCTCCATCCCTCTCCCTCTCTCTCCATCCCTCTCCCTCTCCCTCTCCCTCTCCCTCTCCCTCTCCCTCTCCCTCTCCCTCTCCCTCTCCCTCTCCCTCTCCCTCTCCCTCTCCCTCTCTCACCCCCTCACCCCCACCCTCTCCCCCTCTCTCACTCTAATTTGCTAGGAAACAGTATAAACAGCGCGCGGGAAAGACTGTAAGCTCGCGGCGGGGTCTGGCAGTGATTCCATTTCCGATCAAAGCCACCCTTATCCCCCTGACCATATTTTGCATAGAATCAAGGATTGGGGACTCTATAAAGAGGGTTCAATGAAGCGTCATTGCTCTGAGGCCACGATCATTCCCGATGCCATAATAAGGATCGTTGTTTTTCTATCGGGAAGTATTGGTTTTAGTGTTGTATCCCCTATGTTATCGACCAAAAGTAGTTAAATATTTGTCTAAGTCCTCAGTAGCATTGGTATATAGCATGTTTTGCATGTTGTTATATTAAACAAGTATCCGTGTCGTATTTTGAATATGTAGAAATGTAGGGGATTTTTTTCTATTACAAGATATGTTTCCTTTTTCTAAATGTTACGGTTATGATCATTTTTGTCTGGGAATAAACTTTGCAGTAAATAGAGGTCAAAATATTATGGGTACTTGCAAAGCCTATTATCCTCATATAATATAATTTTGTTCTGGGTCTAGAAATTACTCAAACAGAGTGCTTCATGACGGTCAGTTTGTCAAGTCAATTCATTAGTTTTAGCATTCTATAATGTCATCCAAATCAGGTGTATCACATGCTGAGGTCTTGTAGCACACTATCATAATTAGTTAATTTCGTTACTTCGCCATTAGCAAAGCGAAATTAAAAGAGGGTTATTCTTTATTTACAAGCTCAGACCTATGCTAATATGCTGCAAATCTTTTTCTAACCACGTTTCGCAAAAGCTTTCAAAACTAGAAGCAATAAAAGTGGATTTCACAAAATGCCTAGAAATCTAGAAATCTCCCAAACTGACATGAAGTACAAAGAAACGACAATAAAGACGGAAACGAGATGAAGAATAGTACCCTGCAATTTACTTGACATTTACCGCCACTGCAGTAATTTCTTTGCAACTGACAGTTCAGTGCACGCAGACCACAGTGAGAGTAGCACATCAACAACATAAAAGTGCTCTGGAGATAGCAAGTAAAAACATGTCAAAAGGCCCATCCATGACTTGTCACTGTTTCATTCTCTGAGCTTCATGACCCCAATGAAATGCATTAAGGCCTCTAATCTCAGAGAAACAAGAATATATGAAGTCAAATCTACCAGCAACCTATTCTAAAGTTCTTTTCTAAAGACAAAGCCTAACATGAGTAACATATATAGAATAACAGATATATATATATATATATATATATATATATATATATATATATATATATATATATGTATATATATACTGTATATATGTATATATATATATATATATATATATATATATATATATATATATATATATATATATCACCAGCAAGTATTGATGACAGATTAAAACGCAAAGACAGATAACCACTACAACTGTGTACTTTTTTCTTAAATATGCCATTAATAATCTTCTTTCGTTTTTATCACTCTTGTCGTTTTGGAAACTATGTATCAATTATAGCTCAAGAACCATTTAAATAAAGACCAGTCTGTCTGTTAACAGCATGAAATTAATATACACTCATTATTTCTCTCTTTATAGATTTCTTGACAATTATGAAATTATTGTAGGTACTTAACATCTCTGAGCTGGTTTAATAACACGTCAACCATATCTCAAAAAGTAATGAAGAAAAATACACGTTTTTCACTGTTGTTCATTGGTGTTCATACTCGAAACATCCAACATACTAAACAAGGATATGGCAAGTATTGAAATAACACCTCACTGCCTAACATTTGGTGATCAATACACCAATTAAGTATATCATCCCATAGGTGGCTTGTTCTCGGCCTGGTCAGTTCACTAAGCCGGCCTTTCATGGCTATGGCCTTAGCATCACACTGATCTTGCAACTGCCAACGGTACCACGTGGTGACCACACGGTACCTTACACTGTGACTGTTAGGTGTAGTTATACCTTCAACATACTTTGTTGAACTCCATGGAGGGTGAGGATGGTAAAGTAGAACTGAAGAAATTGTTCATTTGTAAAGAATATTCAAAACATACATAGACCGCCTCTTGCCTTAGCCACCTAACAAATCCTTGTCTAGCTAGCTCAGGTGCCAAAAGGGGAAGAAGGAAATTGGGACAATCTATAGATCCCAGACCAGGTTAGGAGAAAAAGTATCTTCAATCGGTAATGAAAAGCACACCTGATTAGTTTTCTGGAAATGGTATAATTCCATCATAATGTCTTCAGTAGAACACAGTCATAAGCTTATTCTGAGAATATTTTAATTATCTCATTTATCAAATTGCTGCTAAAAAATACAATTGTACCATTTCGATATGGCCTTTAGGGAAAGAAGTTTCACAAAAGGAAAAGGGTATAATCATCCCCATCCAAAAATCATGTAAGGATGGAAGAAAATGAATGAATTTACTTCTACCCCTCTTCGTAAATGAAAATCTGTATTTTGTCCAGAAAACGAAGATCTTAAGTCTAAACTTAAGGCTACATGGCTACTTTACATCAGACAGATTAGCCTGAAGGCTTATCTTCATTAATAGCCCATCAGAAGAACCTAGATTATTAGAATGTTCACAGTCAAACTCACAATATATAGTACAAGACCCCGAAATATTCTATAATTTCCAAGTAGCTGCACAGTCATTCCTATAAAATCTAATGTCAAAATCCCGCAAGGCTATTAAGTTTTGGGACTACCCAGATCCCCTCCCCTTTACCCCTCCAATCGAGCTGGATTTGGTCCGAACCAACACAGCTCTAAATGAGGGTTAGAAGCAATACTCACCGACGGTATGCAAGAATACCAAGCAGCCAAGAGGATTATGGATGTCACAGCACAGCGCATGACATCAGTGACCAAAACTCATCACACCCAGTGGTGAGTATTGTTTTCAATGACAGAAAGGATAATGTAATTCCTTTCTTCAAAGACAACTTCGATAAATTCATAGAATAGTATGTAACTTCTAGATAATTAGTGGGTTTCACATGATCTGGA
>NW_028234403.1:6512279-6519779 GCF_977035675.1 Penaeus japonicus | reverse complement strand
AGCTAACAAGTGACGCGAAAAAATATGATAATACTAAAAGAAAATCTCGCGTGTCGAATACTTCAAGCTGCCAGTTGCTGAGTTCCGCATCGCGACGTCCATTGGCTGAGAATATTCAGCGATTCCTCTTGGCCACACCCCTTTATATCTCCAATGTATGAGCATTACCATAATATTCCTTGACGTTGAAGGTACAAGTAGTAGTTCATACTAAACTTAACACATGAAACAACTGAGATTGCAACATTTATGAGATATCCGCCCTTGCAAGCTGAATTAATTGAGTTATTGAATATCTAAGCCACACCCAACATGTGACGTCACGAGCAAGGCGGAGCTTAGGCGGAGGCCTCCACCAATCACAGCGGAGCAGAGCGCCAGGAAACGTGACACAGGAGGATTGATCTGGAGTTGCCCAAGAGTGGGAGAAGTTTGAGAGTCAATGATGGTTATTAAAAGAACATTTTTATGCTGAATAATGAACCTTATTGATAAAGAAGCCCGACTCTATTATATATGCCTCATGCAAGCGCCCTGTAACAATAGATAATCTTTATTCACCGCTATCTCTTTGGAGAAAATTGGCTTTGATGACACTGGAGTTATTTCTCTGAAGAAAAAGAATCCTTGATAGTTATTCAGTCGTAGCATAAAGCCTCTTGAATGATAACGAATCCCCAAAGTATTTCTCCATTGCTCCTTAGAGGGTGCTCTTGACCAACAACATGTCACAATCACCTACGAGATGCAGATGATTGTGACGGACACAAATAATAATAACAACGTCAACGCAAAGAGTAATGGATCTAAGAAACAGTGAATTTAAGAAGAATTGCCAAACAACGGTCAGAGAATAAATAAAAAAGATAAATGCGCGACAAAAATATACGATCACGATAAAAAAAATAAAAAAAAAATAAAAAAAACAGGTCACCGGTTTAAAAAAAAAAAGTGTTCACTGATAACTTTACTAGATGGTTTGCGTCACTGTTGCGAGTTCATTCTTATTTGCAACTTTTCTTTGCCTGGTTCTGTGTGTTTCCTTTCCTTCCCCTGTATTCACTTTTTTCGGAAAGGAAAGATATAAACAAATGCATTTTACTCTTGTGTTTTTATGAGTCGCTCCCCAAGTCGAAAGCAAAAGGTCCTCGGGATAAAAATCATGAAATGAGAGAAGACTAAAATCCTGACGCTGTATTTTTAACTTTATCTTTACTTTGATCAAACAGACGAATTTCTTCGACTTGGATCCTCTCTCACACACAAGGACAAGAGCGAATTTGAAATCAAGTAACTTGAGAAGAAAATACCAGTTGTGATTTTTTTTATATTAAGAGAGTTTTCAGTTGAATATGATAGATGTGAAAATGTTCACTTTAAGAATATTTCATTGCGTAATAGAGCAACAGTTGGGTTACATTATGTATATATCAATATATTCCTTTAGACGGATGAAAAAGAAAAGAAAAGTCGAATCCGTAAAAAGTCTTATTGTTGTATTTAAGAAAAACTTCAGTCCCGGTTCAGAAGCTCAAACCGACCGTCCAGCCTCCCATAGTGTTACGTTACAATTTCACTCCCCGAGATAGGCGCAGCTTGGCTGGTTAAAACAATGATGAAGATGATTTATATGCCAAGTTATATTCAATGAATTTCTAAGACATAGCTATAGAATATAGATCATCACTTTTGGCTGCAGTGTGAGGTGACGTAATTTTCACCCCATTCCCTCCTCTTTCAACATCTCCCGTAGGAGAGGGGGTGGATGACCCTTTGATTCCCAAGGTTCAAAGGTCATGGATAGCAATATATGACCTTCCATGAAAAAAAAAGCATATATCGAAGACCTTTTTTGTGATATGGTCACGTGTCATGAATGAGGTATGTTAACTGGACGTTTTATTATGAGCATTTTTGATAATCCTACTTGAATCTTTGATAAATTCTAATATCTTGTGTAAATCAATCTTGATAGAATGATAGAGTTATATTTGCTTTCATGTCCTTACCATGTTGTTTATATAGTCATAAATAGGGCGTTTGTCAATGATAAGCAACATGAAGAAGAAAGTGAGTTGGGATTAAGACTTGGAGACAGGTCTAAATATAACTTACATGAATGATTAATAATCAGCAAAGACAATATCAATATTGTTATCGTTTTTATTTTCATTATTTTCGTTATTACCAATCATGATTTCTACCGTCATTATTAATCTTATATATGATAGAGATTGCCATTACTATCATTAATTCTGTTTTATTGTTGCTATTATTGTTATTAACTTTCTTTCAGTTGCCATTACTACTATTGATATTATTATTACTGATACCCTGCCATTATCATCACCAGCATCTTTATCATGATTTTTATCCTTATCATTAGCATAGCTATCGTTATCATTATTTTCACCATCTTCATCATCTTCATAACCGTATTTATTACCATTACTGTTCGAATGAGTAGTAGTAGGAATAACAGTAGCATCAATGGTGGTATTAGTAATAGTGATATGATCATATCATTTCCACAAGTATTATTTTTAGCCGTAATGATAGAATTTTCATCTTTATCATCACCCTGATTAAATTTATTACAACAGTCCTGATCTTCAGACAATTACATACTCCTTAAAATGTCACGGTTTAGCCTTCTTGTGTGTCAAAAACATAAATAAAAAAAAAAGGTAAAAGCATGAGTAATTAAGAGATAAAGAGAGAAGTAAAACCCAAACGCCGTCCTCGTTACTCTAGCTGTTCCAAAAGGCATGGATCTCTTAAGGTGTTCTATCAGAAGATTAGATTCATTATTGGATACCTTTAAATAATTTTCAAAGCTGCCAATTGCAATAGGTATACCGAAAAATCATTTTAAAAGCATAATGATATTCAGAACGTCAAAGGGCAAGCTGCATCAATAATATGACACGTTTTTATTCTCTTTCAGAATCATAACTTCACAGTTTCTTTCAGTGGGAAAGTGGGAAGTTTATCTCCTTTGTGTTCGAATACTCTTCTGACTTCATTCTATAAATAGTTCATCAGCTCATTATGCCTAAATTTCTAAGACTTTTTTCCCCAGTTTGAGTTTTTGTCCGGTCTTTATACAACTCGTATCTAACGCATTTGTCCATTTCGCTTTTTTCTCCAAAACTTTCCTTTCTTTCTCCGCCCCCCCCCCACTTTTTCTTATTATTTCTTTCTTATAAGATCTTTATGTTTACTTAACGTTTCACTTTCTCTATACATCCATTTATTAGCAGCCTCTAAGTTCTATTACGTTGTCTTACATTCGTATTTTCGTATCATCATTATCATGGATATTATTATTATCATTATCATGATCATTATTGTTATCATTATCATCGCCATTACTGTGATTATTATTACATCATCATCATAATCATTATCAAGATTATTCTTATCATTATCATCATTATTATCACTATTGTTACCAAGTATTATCATCATTGTTACCAATCATTATCATTACCATTATCATCACTGATATTATTATCAACATTATTGTCATCATTATAGATATCATGATTGCTATCATTATTGTTATTATTTTTATTAATATGGTAGTAATGATCATTATCATTACTATCATCTCCATAATCATCATTGTCATCATTACTATTATCATCCTTTCTACTATAAATATTGTTATCATTGTTATTTGTATCATTATTAATATTATTGGTATTGTTATCCTCATTATTATTATTACAATCTTTATGATATGGTCATCGTTATCATCATTACTATTATTATTGTTATTAACATTATCACTATCATTATCATCATTATTATCATCATTTTATCATTATTCATTATTCTTATCATCATTATCTCTATCACTGTGATTATGTTTTTATAATCAATTTAATTTCTACCAATATTTGTCTATCAATATTTTCAGTATCATTTTAATCCTCATCGTCGTTGCTATTATTTTCATTGTCATCATTATTTGATGATATTATCATTATCATTATTATCATGATTATTATAGTAATGGTAAGTTGTAATTCTAATCAAGTTATCAATGTTATGTTGGTGTTTCATTTGTTGTCGGATATTTTAACAATTGATACTTTTTTAGCATTGTTATTGTGTTTGTTTATTAGATGCCGGTAATGTAGAATATAATCAATAGTATATGCAATAATAATTGTTGGTAAAAAATATTCATATTATCATTATTGCCATTAATTTATGTATATGATTCAATATTGTATGCCGAGCTTACCCTGACATATTGATATATTTAGGAGAGAGAAGATTTATTTTTTTCTAAATATATACAACCAAGAATATGTTTTCTTTATGGATAAACGCGAATTAAAATTGTCCCAAAGGTGGCTAGTTTCTACCGTAGACTATATTAATCACAAATGTAAACATTGCATGATATTTTTAGCTTGTAACCTTGGACTGAAAAGGTGACGATGTGCATCACCACCTTGAACTCATTACGGCCTTTTTTCAGTGGACCTTAAAAGAAATCTATTTTTAAGGATCATTCATGAAATTGTACGTTGTCTGCTGAAAATTTACAAACGCACACGCACACACATACACACACACACACACACACACACACACACACACAACTCAAAATGAATATGATATATATTATATATATAAATATAACTATATATATATATATATATCATATATATATATTAATATATATATATATATATATGATATGTATAAGTACATATTTATATGTATATAAATATAGTAACTATATATATATATATATATATATATATATATATATATATATATATGTCGTGATGTGATTTGTGTGTGTGTGTGTGAGTGTAGTACATACGTATTATAATTATTTATAATTAGGCGTGTTTGTGTGTGTGTGTTGTTAGTTTGATATATCTATATATTATATATAACTATATAAGTACAATTCTATATATTAATATATATATATATATCCAATATATAATATATATATATGCTATCTATCTATCTATCTATGTGTGTGTGTAAATATCTATAAATATATATAGTTATATATATATATAAATATATATATATGCATATATTTATATCATATAAATTAAGCATATTTAAATTGCATTTCAAATTAGTTATATTATATATATACATACATGCATAATTATTATATATCTATACTAAATATATATACTATCATATATATATGTATATAATATCAATATATATATATATATATATAGAATATACTAGAGATGAGAGAGATGTAGAGAGAGGAGCAGAGAGATGAGAGAGAGAGAGAGAGAGAGAGAGAAAAAAGGAGAGAGAGTGTGGCCGGGAGCTTTGAACAACCACGGCGAGACACGTGAAGTGTCTGAGAGAGAGAGAGAGAGAGATGAATATCACACACACATTAAAAAACACATCACACACACAAACACACACTAACACACACACACATGTGTGTGCCCCCCCCCCCGCCCCCCCCCCCCCCCCCACCCCCCCCCCCCCCCCAACCCCCCCCCCCCCCACCCCCCCCCCCCCCCCCCCCCCCCCCCCCCCCGTATATATATATATAAATATATATATATATATATATATATATATATATATATATATATAGTTTGTTATATATATATGTATATATATATATATATATTGCTTGTCACATATTGGCCTGGTTAGTCAATCTTCGTGACCATTTTTAGGGAGTTTGAAATAGGGTCGTGTTCTTTGTGTAATAGATGTTCAGAAACATCTTAACTTCATAAAAAAAATTATATCAGTTTAAATGAGCGCGCGCGTGTATGTGTTCATATATAGGTAAGTATGTATATATGTGTATATATATGTGTATATATGTGTTATAAATATATAAATAGATGTATTAATGTATATATAATATATATATATATTATAATATATATATTATATAGAAGTGGTGTTGTGTGTGTGTGTGTGTGTGTGTGTGTGTGTGGTGTTGTGTATGTATATATATAAAAATATTAATATATATATATATATATATATATGTATATATATATAATAATATATGTAAGTATAAGATTCATATTTATATATTATAAAAATTATGTTCTGAATATATATATATATATATATATATATTTACTTATATATATATATATATACATGTACATATAAACATATACATCACTATATATATATATATATATATAATATATATAATATAATATATATATCTATATATATATTATAAAGATATATATACAACATATATATACATATATATACATATATACATATATATGAATGCATATATAAGTATATATATATATATATATAGTTTTTAAATGGGTTTGTATTTATGGTATGTATATATATATATTATATATATATTTATATACATATATATACTATATATACATATATAAATTATGATATATATACACTATATATGTATATATATTTATATAATAATATATATTATATAATATATTTTTATATATAATTAATATTAAATATACATATATATACATATATATATACATATATATGTATATATATTATATATATATTTATTTATTTGTTTATGTATGTATGTATGTATGTACATATTTTGTGCAATATCATCCTTTGATGATGCACGAAATGAACTTTTTAGTCCGTGACTGAATGTGATAAATAAGATAATCAGCCGAGACGGTCGCTGATAGTGTAACTTTTGGCAAAAAGATTTTTTCTTTAGATTTCTGACGAGTCCAAGTCACCGCCGCTCCATGTCAAGGTGCCTGGATCATCGGCAGAAATCAATATCATTCGCAAGGCCTAGTATTTGGTAATTTCATCGGGTTGAAATTTTGGGAAAGTTCGAAATCGTCACATATCAGCTGGCACAACTTGAGTCGTCATCGTCAGCAATTAAAGTAAATGAAGATTAGAATGATATAGAGTTTACAAGGTTTAACAACAAGATATTTATGCAGGTGTGAAAGGTAAGTAAACCCAAACGAAAACAATGAATAAGACATGTAAACTTGTACAGTACAAAAAAGGAATAACGAGGTACCAAACCAGTGCTCGTTACGATAACAACCGTAAAGATCTGAGTGGTATTTTGGAGCTGTTTAACTCTGGTTTCGCCATCTATTCTGATGCCCTTTTGATCCCAGCTAATTTTCCGAAAAACTTTCTCAAGACAAGCAGTGAACAGTAAGGATTGTGTGTCCTGTAGACACCTCTTTCAGTTTGAAAGGTCACCTCTTTTCAATTAAAAAGGTCCAGAGAATTCCAGTATGCTTAGTCCAGGGTATTAGATGGCGTGGACAGAATTTTCTGAGAGAGAAAGAGAGAGACAGACAGAGAGAGATGACTGTGTGTGCAAAGATGCGTCTGTGTATGCAATTTTCTATGTGCTCGTCTGTGCAAATATGTGCGTCTTTCTGTGTATGGTTGCTTAATATGTTATGAGGAAATCGAAAATTAAATCTGAAGAGAGTTCTAAGCAAAGAGATGATAGTGCATAATAATCCCACA
>NW_028234403.1:6469779-6472279 GCF_977035675.1 Penaeus japonicus | reverse complement strand
TTTGCTTCCGTCGTTTACACAAAGCAGCAGAGGAGCGGCCTCTCCTGTGTGTATTGTGATTCGCATTTCCTCGACACAGATCCCGGTGCTGGTTGACCTCCCTGGAGTGGGTCACAACATGCAGGATCACCCGTCCATCTTCGGCCTCGCTTGGACGACGAGGAAGGGCGTGTCCACTTCCATTCCGAGATTGGCGGATCCGAAGACCATTAAGGACTACATTTTCAATAGGCAGGGTGTGTGTGTGGGGGCGGAATTATTTTTTACGACTTTTTAATATGGTTATATTCGTAGGCTTGGTGCTGGATGATCATAGAGGGAAATAAGAATATGTATCCATCCATCCATCCTTCCATCCATCCATCCATCCAATAATTCATCCATCCATCCATCCATCAGTCCATCCATCCATCCATTCATCCATCCATCAGTCCATCCATCCATACACACATACATACATACATACATACATACATACATAAATACATACATACATACATACATTCATACATACATACAAACAAACATACACACATGCATGCATACGTAAATACATACACACACACATGCACTAATACATACATACATACACAATTCATAATACAAACATACATACATACACATATAATACATACATACATACATACATAAATGCATACGTACATGCATACATATATACATACATACATAAATGCATACGTACATGCATACATACATAAATACATACATCCATACATAATTCTGACCTCAATTTTTACCAACCCACTTTCAATGACCTGGATGATGCCCAGAAACCGCATCTGTTTCCTCATCAAATAGTGCAGGCGCCTCCTCCCCCACAGGTCCCTTGACCAGTCCCTTCGGCGTGGAGGGGAACGCCTGGAGTCTGGCAGAGAAGGGCGACCCCTACTGGCCTGACCTCCAGTATCTCTTCATTTCCGGCACCCCAGCCCTGGACAGCGGAATCGCCATCTGGGACCTGATTGGCTACAGGAGAGAGGTACGGGCGAGGGTCACCGTGACAGACACTGAACACTTTGTTGCATGAATAGAATAATTCCTAGTATCTATTTCTGTTGTATCTTATTTATATCTGCCCCTTGCTCTCATCCTTCTTTATTTCATTTGTTCTTTATATCAATTTCATCTTGAATGTATACGTTTAATTGTGCTTTTATAATCTCCTGCTCTCTTTGAAGGTGTTCAACCAGTATTTCGGGCACATTCTGGGTCGCGATGGATTCTCGATAGGACCTATGTTGACCCGACCCAAGAGCCGAGGGACTATCAAATTGGCGTCACGTGACCCTCTGCAAGCACCACTCATTGACCCGAACTTCCTCAGCCACCCCGACGACGTCGAAACTTTCGTCAGAGGTAAAGAGACGCTGCTTTAAGATTGATTCGAAGGGCCTCGTTCTCTTCAAGGTTGTCACTGACTTTTGGAAATGGTATATGTGTACTCGTGTCTTTTCTGATGACACCATCTAGGTTTTGTTTGCTTTGTTTCGTTTATTTGCTCGTTCATTGTTTTCGTTGCTTTGTCACTGACAGTTTGCCGAATCATTCCTTTTCATTTATAATCATGTAAACTCGGATTGACTCAGTCTTCTTCTGACTCAGGTATCAGGTTTGCGCTCTCAGTAGGCAATGCTTCGGCGCTTAGGGACGATTTCGAAGCAGTTTTCAATGAGAAGGTTGGTACATTCAGTCATTAAATTCAATCCTTAAATTTCGTCAACTGATCATGGAAACATCTGCACCTTATTATATCACGCCCAATTTCGCCGAAAGATGTCAGAATAGATATGCGTTAAATAAAGCTTTCGTCATTAAGAAAATCGTGTGTTTTTCGTATCAGGTGTTGCCCGGATGTGAACACGAGGTGGCTGGATCGGACGCTTACTGGGGCTGCTTCGCCCTCCACATGGCGTCCACGACCTTCCACCCGTGTGGCACGTGCAAAATGGCTCCTTCCTCGGATCCCTACGGCGTGCTTGACCACAACCTCAAGTATGTCGAATCAGTGTATCGTATGGGTCATTAAGCTCATTGTTTCATACTCCTTATTTCATTAGTATCTAAATGGGAATCAGTGATCGGTGCGCTTTTGTTTTAGTAACTAGTGAGCGCACAATACTAACAGGTTCTTTGGTGATATTTGATGGACGCTCTTAGACGTTTTGTGAAGTTTACTATTCTCATTCATATCTCTTCTACACATGTTAATGAACTCTTGTACCGAACGTTCCAGAGTGCGAGGAGTGTCGGGGCTGCGAGTGATCGACGCGTCAATGATGCCGCTAATCGCAACTGGCAACCTCAACGCGCCGGTTGCCATGATCGGCGAGAAGGGCGCTGACATAATCAAACTGGATTGGGGCGTCCCTCTTGCACCTTTGCCGTAGAACTTACCTGCAAGGTTGCCTTATCGTAATCATATTAGTCTTTAAAATAGAGAAGAAGCAATCGTTCAAGTTCTTTGCCGGAATATTTAATT
>NW_028234403.1:6427279-6457279 GCF_977035675.1 Penaeus japonicus | reverse complement strand
TCTCTATGAAATAGATATTTGTACGCTTCCAGATGTCAGGATTCGTTCAAACATGCCTAGTAGTGTCCAACAAAGTATGCCAGGAAAAGTTCTAAAAAATGAATCAATTTTGTGCAAAGAATCAGTGTCACGAGAACCCATTTACGATTCTGACGCCATATCTTAAAATTTTATTCATATTGTTATTTTTATGTTTCCATAAGTACTGTTATTATCATTCCTATCTTTGTTATACGTTTTTGCTATAAGGTTTGTTGGTCTTATTATTTGTTATCGTTATCAATAGAATATTATTTTCAAATAGGAATCATTGTTATTAAGGTCATTGCCGACATACCAAACGTTACCACTGTTATAACTATACTTATTGTAATTGTTGTAAACCCGTGACATTGTAAATGTAAGCCTTCAAGAAGTCAGAAATAATCGAGCATGTGAGTAATGTTTCAATGAGGGGAAAAAAAGGGAAATACTGCATTGGAAGCATACAGACATTCTTTGATTATTCTAATGATGACTTTTTTGTTCTCTTTGTGAGTTGCAATCAAACTGTTAAAATAATATTAGTTGTATGAAATTATTTGAACATGTCCAGAATAATTTAGGAAAAGTACGCATGTGACACATTTAGCGAGGAAGAAAGCTTAATCTATTCCATTACCTGCAAGCTTTTGTAACGAATAGATCCCTTTCCTTGGGTGTTTACTGTCTAAAAAAAAAGTTCAATCCTCGTCCAGGCTCTGGTCATGGCCCGGCCTCTTGAACTATTCGGTGCCGACTTATCTGCATCTCTGAATTGCCATCACTGATCAGTTACCGCATGGGGTGTAATGTTCGTTCCTATGGTCTTTATTTCAATCTGTGGACCGGTCATGATTGGCTGAAAACCAATGTATGATATTGTCAGTATTTGTTTAACATCTAAACAGTAATGTATTTGACATAGATATACAAAGAACCCTAACATGTTCACATATAAATTCCAAAAAGGCCAAACTTATGTAATACAAGTGCACTAAAGTGAGCCACAGCACGGTGGCGGGAAGGTGAATGAATACACACTGTCGGTATCCTCTACACCAGGATGTCAATTTCGATGATTGAATGGATGTCATTTCGAATATTATGTTATTTACATACAACGATTTATCAAAATACCTATTATTTGAGCTTGCACAGCCAGATGTCTTTTCATGTAAATAAAATGGGTGACAGGATAATTCTCTAAAGACCATTGTTCATTTGCGTGTAATCAGGCTGGTCTTTGCTACAAACTTATTTTTCGTTTTTACACTGCACAATATCAGTGCAAATCGGCATGTTTTGGATTTATTTAATATGTAAAGGTTCTTTGTATATCTAAATCAATAGTCTGAATATCTATCGCAAACAACTAACAATGTCAGACACTTTGATTATCAGCCAATCACTACCAGCAATCCGCAGTTGTCACATATGACTAAAACTTACACTGGTTAGTGGACAGATCATATGAAATCGACTATTGTCGCTCCAGCTTTCATCACGGAAAAGACAAGCATAAACATAAACTTACCTCAAATCTGGCCCATATCTCATATATGGTAATAGCATTGATTCATCCAGTGAAACCTTCTGCACCTCTTGACATCTTGGAGTACCAGTTTGTCGTTAAGTGTATGTCATAATCCCTTATAAATAAGCATTCTTATCATAAATGCTGATAACATTTTATTGTATTGTGCTTAGACTGGGTGTTACTGCTCTGTTTTGCTACAATTCATCCCTATATTTCCCACAACATCAAGGATGATGCCATAAATGTCTGTAAGAGGGTAATGTTGATTTGGACATAATTAATTTGTAATTCAATGTTCAGAAACATCATAACGTTTACATGGCCTTTTATTTTTCTTTAAAATATCATTGCCAGAAAAAAAGCCATAAAAGTGACACATACATCATGTATGGGTCTTTTTAGATATAATGTCTTCTGATACACCCAATAATATCCATGGAGAAGAGTCTGTAGACATTCCTGAGAGTAGATCTCCATCAGCATGACAAATAGACGGTTGGCTCAATTAACCAAATGTGCGTTAGACTAAATGAATGACGGGAACCTTATTCAGATAAATGCTTGTAGTTCAAGAGAAAATCAGTGACTTAACTTCCATCAAAACCTTACTGAATATTTAAAATTAAACAGACTGAGAAGCACCATGCCACTTGGCTTTGTAGATCACTGCAGCACACATTCATGATTGGTATAATACATGTATGATAAAAAGAAAAATTATCAGTATTACAATAATTGGATGTGGTCATGAAAAGACTCAAAAAAACAACTTCATCCTCAAAGCATCAGGCTTAGGGATCCTACACTCATCAAACAATTCTCTGACAATGGTTCAACGACAATGAACACTATATACCGAATTATCAAGTATAGCCCAGGTCACCGAGTTGGTGTGGTTTTCAGTGATTGACAAAAAATTCCCCCAACAATGAACTCTCCCAAAATAAGCAACTTTCAGTGGACATTACCCTTTGGCTTCTACTTGCCAGGATTTCAAAATATCACACATGCAGAAGAAAAGAAATATTGATCGTCTCTAGTCAGAAAGACACTTTGAGCGCTGTAACGTAAAGGACGATACTTATTATGCATATGTGAAATATCTTTACAATTTATACATCTAGTATATTAGATGTAACCTCAGCAATGCAGGTTACAAAGGAATGTTGGAATACAATCTCATAATGCTATGTATTAAAGTATCAAAATAATTTCAGGTATAAGAAACTTGGTGACTAATTTGTCTCCTCTGATGCATTGGAAAATATTTTTTTTGTTACATCCTAGATTTGCTTTATAGTTATGGGACCATAATGGTAATAACAATAATACTTGAGGAGTTCACTAGGATCGCAAATGTACAAAAAAGTATAAATATTGTTTTATCATTACCAGTCATTATCATTCCTTAAGAATAATGATTTATGTATTAATTTGGCACTGATATCAGTGGAAAGCATACAACAAAAGTAACTTCCCACCTAGTTCACTGCTCGCCATACTACTTAATTTAGTGCTGTATGGCTGGAAAGGAAAATGGAGAATGATAATAAACTGATTGCCCATAAAATAACAATTTTGCACTTTTATCTCGTGTCCAAAGAGTAGCAACAACCTTATCATCTGTCTAGACAGACAAAACAGATAAGGCTGTTTTTTTTAAACTGAATAAAACGCAATTGAGATAAATGTAGTCCATAACAAACCCCAATATTTTTCACAATCAACATTGAATGTTCATGCGGACACATTAAGCAGATCAAGTTTACCACTAGACACGTACTGAATAAAGACGTGCAGAGTTATGTGTAACGCATTAAAGTAATACATAGAAAAAAATATATTTTACTTTTCAATAATAACTTGAGTGACCCTATGCCTTATACTTGATGCAGGTTGCTGCCTCTCAAACAGAAAAAGTACTTGAACAAAATGGTAACTAACAAAGACACATCATGACATTATGCATACTGAAGTATTTTTTGATAGCTTGTAGCTTCTCAAGTTTTATCTGAGGACTTGGGTTTGTTTGTTTGTTTGTTGGTTTTCTATCTTCAACTTCTCTCCAGCCTACATTTCCATCGTCATTGGTTTTGCAATATTATATTGCCCTCTTATATGCCTGTTTTCATATATCGTTTGTCTCACTTTCAGTGGTTCTTTCTAGCATCTCTTACCTACTCATAAATGCCCAAACTGAAAGAACAGAAACCTCTTCTGGGCTCTCTCTCTTCTTTATTGCCATCTTTCTCTTTCCCCTAAACATAAAGAACTTACAGGTGTTCACATTTTTTAACCAAATTCTTTCACTGTGGGATAAGTTCCTGTTACCATTTGATGTCTGCCACTGCAGAATGTAGAATCTAATCGCACTCACATAAGACTGATATTAAGCCTTAGTCTGTGGATATTTGTATCAACACACGTGTTCCCTTTCTTGTGCTGTCAATCAAACTAAAGTTGTACATTCTATATACTGATACAGTTTTGCAGGGTGCTCTGTATCTAAATTCATAACCCACAAATAATTGTTGAATTATCAATTTATAAAATTTACAAATTACCCCCCACCCTCTCCCTCAATGACAAATTCTGTAGGATATGCACATAAAGGCTGAGAATGGTAAGGCCATTGTTTGGCAATTTTGCTATATTACAGGCATTCTGGGGGTTTTCCCGCCTGGCTCTTGTGGACGTGATTTTAGATTAAATGTCTTTAGGTCCTGCATACACACAAATTTATTTGGCATTTTTATTTCAGAGCTACTATATCCTTCCACTGATAATCATATTCTTATTAACAACACCTACTTTCATTTAAATGAACTCTGTTGGAACGTTCCAAGATGTATGATCTAAAAGGATAATCAATTTAAATATTTTTTATATTGTTATTCTTAACATATCCTGGTAATGTACACAAAAATTTTGGCAATCCCAATTTGTGATGCCAAATAAATATAACATATGTACAATGGTCAGCCCATCCAATATACCTTCTCTTGCAAGTTAAAATCACTTTCCTATTTTCTAGAAAAAAATAAAATATATCATGAATAGGAATACTAGAAACTGTACTGGGGTAAGTTATGAATGGTTAGGTGATAGAATCCTATCGTACTGCTGCTGAATGACTTAATTACAGAACCTTCTTCATACTGGGAATAGAGGCTGATGCACTGTTCCACTGTACCTCCCTATACATGTAGTTATGCATGAAAAAATGTTTATAACCTTTCTACCACAGACAATAACAGACTGACAAAATGAAATGCAGCATACTGAGGTACTACGATGGGATCGCTGTCATAGTTTTCCTTGTTGGATTCTTTTACTGTGAGGGCTTGTATGCAATCTTCCTACTCTTCAAGACAGACCACTTGTGTCTCTTAATGTAATAAGACAGGCCAAAGAGAAGGGAGAACATCATGATAGCCTTGAGAGCCATTTTCTTGCGTTGGTCGTGTTCTGGTTCAGCAGCCCACTTCAGGAATACAGCCACATCCTTGGCCATCTGTGATGAAGTGGCTGGGGTGCCATCACTGTACTCCATAACCTAGAAGTTAAAATAACAAAATAACATTGAGCATTGAAGACATTTTTCTGAGAAATTTCACTGATACTTTTAATGTATACATGCAAGTGACAAAAATATTCTCTAAATAGAGTGCATTACCTAGTATTGTTCATGTGACATTTAAGAAATCCAAATTGGCCTGAAATGGTACAACAAACACAAAAAATATTTACCTCATTGTAAAGAGCTTGAGCCATACCAATAGCACCACCAGTGAAATAAGGGTTGTAGTATAGACCCTCCCTGACTGAGACACCAGCAGGAGGATCACAGTAACCAGTCAGCAGTGAGAAGATGTAGTTCTGGAAAACAAAAGATACAAATACTCAGTCCATGCAGAAAATGCCAACTTATTTCTCAAACAGTACTAATTGCAGTGGAAATCATGAATTCTATTGACATATTGTATTGATTGCCAATGAAGTCTAGATGACTTACTTTAAAATATAAAAAAAATTCAAGATCAGTATTGCACTTCACTTCTAAAAATAAAAGCTTAAGTACTTGAATCATTAACCAAATTCACATATGAAGTCCCAGAAAAATTATCATTTAACAAGTTCCATATCTATGATTAACACTAATCATACTTTCCAATTTAGTCATACATTTGACCTTAAACTAATTTGTAAAAACTTGATCCCTAGAAAACAGAACATTCTTTTACAGTCTTGTAGAAGCTTACAATATAGTGGGCTCAAATGCCTTTGCATGTCCTGGTTGTAGTGTAACATATTGGTATTATTTACATTCAGTTACCTTATAAAAGTCAACCAATTTATGCCAGGAATCAAAAGCATTCAATTAGAGAATATTACAATTACCTTCCTACAATTTGGCAATTTTAAGATAGATGCCTTTATTTTCTCTCCCAAATCCTAACTGCCTTATCCTTTTCCAATCCTTCTTTCACTTACTTTGGTCATACTTTTTGACCTATGAGGATGGGACTGGCCTTATTTTTTTTCTAAATGTTAAATAATGTTTTTGCATAAAAATGAGCTGCATGACAAAACACTCCCTTTTACTTTTAGAGCTATACAATTGACTACAAGATTAAAATGGAAAGAAGTGGCACAAGCAAACTCTAACCACAGTCCCCAACATCATTGGGAACAACAAAAGCCCTGAGTAAGTGCTGGTAGATGCCCTACTTTTCACTTCCAAATTGAGAAAAAGAGGAGGAAAAAGAAAAAAAAAACTCACTACTCCAATATACCAATAAAAAATAAAGTCTGAAGACAGTCTCTTTCACCAAATGACTGTATAGATATATTTTCACTTTTTTTTCACAAAAAATATTACATTTGACTAATAATAGAGCTTTAAGATCTTCATGTAAAAATAAATAGGTAGAGCAAAAATTGATCCTTGAAAAAATAAGATAAATACCACACTTTCAGCATCAACTAGTTATGGTCTACTCTTGTGATATGATGAAAGTAGATCAGTTTATAAACTACTTAACCCTATGACGACGGTGCATCACACTCGTGTGACACAGCCAAACTCCCGATGCCGGGGCGATTATAATGCAATATTGCAATCACCCTGCATAGGGGGTCTTCGCGTAGCGAGTGCCCCGTCGGGAAAGGGTTAATGTATCTATTGGAATCCTACTTCTTGAACGACAAATCTAAAGCAAAGGAAATTAAATAAAAAGACTGCACACATCCTAGCATATTCTACATACCTCTCCACCATGTCTTGCAGATGTAATGTACGAGAGATCTGGTGGCAATGCTCCGTTGTTAGCAGATCGGGCAGCCTCATCGTTGGTATAGGGGTTGGGGAAATAGTCAGACAGTTTTCCTGGTCTTTCAAACATTTCTCCATCTTCATTGGGTCCATCCTTTACCTGTAAAAACATTGGTTTCATTTAAATTTGCTAATAATAATTCTGACCATAACTGGGATCATAAACTGAACAGCCTTCTTGATTTTGAATTACAGCCTTCTTTATCCAACAAGATTAAACAACTTACCTGAATGGCCTCGGCTTCAGCTTTGGCTTCAGCTTCTGTGTGGGACACTCCAATCAGGTTGCGGAAGGCAATGTACTTCATGGAGTGACAGGCAGCGCACACATTTTTGTAGACCTAAAAGACACAGTTTAGATTCAGATAATGTCAAAACTAGGATGCAGAACATACCCTGAAAGATCTTATATATTCACACTTCAAGCCGCTATGGTAAAACACAACCAACCTCATAGCCACGGCGAATGGAGGCATGATCAAGAGATGAGAAGATTCCATCGTGAGACCAAGGGAAATTGGTTGTGTGAAGCTCCAGGTCAGAGGCTTTCACAGATTGGTTGAGGGCATAAGTCAGTCCCGCTGCACCTCCTCCAAGGATTCCGATGGCTCCCAAGACCTTTCAAAATTAAATTTTCATTATTCAACTAATGCCTAAAAAATATTCAATGAAAAAAATATATAGAGAGAGCTCAACAGGCAGCTCACAAAAAAAACTCACAAAATATGGTGACGACTGTAAAAACCTTTAAGACCTTCAATTTGCAATTAAGAAGAGAAATGTTATACTCTCCACAATGGCCTCTAGAAAAAGACATATCAGGCAGTTAAACACTGAAAGTGCCAAGCTTTTTAGTAGTGTGAACAGAGATATTTTAGCTCTTCATGCAATCATCCATCAATATTTTATTCAAGAAATGATTCAAAAATATACACCAGTAATATATTTCATACAGTGAATGCAATCTCATTATGAGACACATAAAGGGGAAACACTAAAAATGAATATTCAAAAGCTGAATGATTGTACAGTACATATAATTTTGAAGAATGGTGTAGAAAAGGTTTCTTTTCTTTTTTATATAAGTTTTGTTTTACACCATATGTTACAGATAATTAATTGTATATTTTTTAATTTTGCAGGTCAGATCCCCCAAGACATTCCCCCCCCCTCCTCCCCCTGATACACATAAGGAAAAAAAGGTAGGAAGATCCCTCAACACTGTTTCCAATCAATTTTGCTTGCAATTTCAGCATAAAGCCTCTCTACATGTGATCTCTGTGACAATTACATTTTTTAGAGATATGACAAAAGTGTGTGCAATATCTACACAAGAATGTTGCCTACATGATGCATGTATTTTTCACTATAAATATTACAATTAAGATGCAAAAAGAACCAAATACTTACTGCCTTCCTTGCTGCTGCCATTTCTCGTAAGGTGGAAAATTTAGAAGAATTCTGAAAGTAAAAGAAAATTTCAATTCTTGAACTTAATAAATTATTTAATATATAAAGTAAATATAAAGTCATGCTATACAAAAAAATAAAAAATAAAACAGTGCAATTCTGGAACTGAATAAAGTCATAAAAATTACATCCATCCACCTTTAAATAATTCATACTTTATTACAAGTCATTCAAAGGCTGACAATCACTCATTTGTGCCTTTTCTATCCAATTTTGCTTAGAAAGTATAAATGAAATCAATGTTAGTGGAGAAAAAAAAAATGTAGATAGTTATGTACACGCCAAACAAAAGACAGTTTGTAGATGCCTATTCAGTTTGATCCTAATGGGTGTAAAACTGCCAATTCTAGAGGTGCAAAGCAGTTTCAGGACCTATAGCTACTTAAGGTACTGACTAAAGAATGATAGCACATTCAGTTTTCCTAGCCTTCTTGATATGCTCTTGTAAAAGCAGGTTGGCGAGGTTTAACAAGTATCAACTAAAACAATAAAGGAGTCTGGAGTGTAGCATCTTTCATAGTGTGGGAAGAAAAACTTGCAGCAACTCAAGTGATTACCATGGGTCATATACCTTCAGCAAAGATTATATATAGTAAAGCTCCTATCCTTACTGGTAAAAAAAAAAAGTGTGGTGATTGCCGCAACATCTAATGAGAAAATTATGGACTGCTTGTGCTAACTCGCCCCAACATATCCCAGAAATGCAGAACTTCAGGGCCGTCATCATTGGGTTAATGACAGGTGACAAGATATTACATCAAGTGGTGGCAACGTCAGCCTCTGGGGATGAGATATTTTGTCAAGGCTATCCTCCTGGGCAGTGCACCAGGTGATCGGGCGTATAGCAGTATAATGGGTGAGAATCCCAAGGCATTAGGCTTACGCGTTTGAAATGTCCCGGCATTTCAACCATTTGGAGCCAAAATAGGCCCATCGGCAACGGGTTAACTGTTTATTGTTGACATGGAAATAAAAAAAAACAATCTGCAGCCTATCAGTGAAGTATTTCATACCATTAAGCATCTTCAACACCTTCTGATCCTTGTGTGTCACACTGGCAGAAATTGCTCATGCTAGTGAATACCCTTGTACTGAATTAAATTCTTTTTCACATTAGCAGATTCTCTGCAAATTAAAGTAGGACAGTGTTCTTCTGTGGGCTCTAGCATGCTTCTATTGAATTTGCCAGTGCTAAAGGTGTAAAGACAGGTTTATCAGCAAGGCTAACCTTTAGATTTCAGGTCATCCATCACAGATCAAAATGTTTCAACTGCATATAATAAAAAGGATCTAGTCTAAGCTTTCTCCTGCCAGAGCTTACAGGCAGTTTATTGACCCTTGTTGGAGTGTGTGAACTTTAAATGTCCCTAACTAACAAATGAATCTACTGAAGCAAAGGACAGCTGCACAAATTTTTAAGTTTCAACATTAGCTAGCTCACGCTACATCAACCCATTACTAACGGAGGTCATGACATACACGATGCAGGACTTTTTGGCCAGACGGCAGGCCATAACATTGAGGGATTCTGGATCAGTTTCTTTATTGTACCAAGAGTAATGAGTGATGATGTAATCATAAATACTATAATTGATGTAATGTTAAGTAAAATGGTTCAACCTAAAATTCAAAACTTAGATGGCACCACTTTCTCCTAGCACCAGCAGGAGAGAAAGCCTTGAATGGCACCCATCCATGGTCTCTAGCAAGCATAAGCTTTAGAGAGCGATGGCACACAGCAAGTTGCTAACCTCTTGCTCTAAAGTACCAGCAATGAAGGATGTGCAGGCAAGCAGGCAGAACAGGAGGAAGGTGACTTAACCCCTTCGACACGAGGACGCGTATACTGCGTCCTTGCAGCGCTCGTGAAAACCCGAGGACGCGCATACTGCGTCATGGCTGAGTTCTGGTGGAATTGAGTTTTCTTTCTTCCGGATACTGTACGAGATCTTTCAGAATAGAGGTCGGATATGATACGATATATTACTTGATTTTCATTATTATTACATAAAAATGGGATTTGCTTATACCAGGGGAGGCATTGATGGGCCCTGCTAGCAATCATTTTATTATTCATTTATGGAACATTATGTAAAAATATAAAACTTATTATGATTAGTTTACCATACTATTTCAATCTTTTTCTTTTGTCATCTGAGTGAGGCCTCCCACCAAGGTCACTCTTTCCATCTTCCTCCCAACCCATGTAAATAACTTGTCACATGCACATTGGGGAAGAGGTTGACTATGTATATTTTGATATACAACACATGATTATGTTGAGGTTTTGGCTTAAAACTTGTCATATTCAATAGCGACGTTTAAAATTTGGCGCGCGCCGGCAGCTCAAATACAGCGTGAGGGGCGTTTTCTACTGCCCGTAGTGAAGGGGTTAAACCATCCCTAATGTCTACAATGTGCCCCAGTGGCAGTAAGGCTGCCTTGTACTGTGGCACTCACTGTCATCAGCACAGGTATCCTTCCTCATCCCTACCTCTTCATGTTATCTTCATTCTGGATGGTTATATTTTACATATTCTTTCATGACAGTGTACGAATACGAAAAAAATTAAGTTGCTTTTTGTCTTTCCATAAAAAAGCAATACTTCTATCACATTGAGTATAAAGAAAATAAGCTGGTATGGACTGACCATACACTTCAACTTCAGTCAACTGCTGAATTGATAAAGCCTATCATATGACACATACAAGTCTCATTAAAATAGGACACAAAATGACTAGTTTTTACAATGAGTGACTATAAAAGAGTAGGGAAAGTCAAGGTATGTTGCATGAAGCTGCCTCACTCTGTTATAAAGCCCATCCTGGAGACTGGGCAAGCAAATCTATCTCCGTCTGCAATCTGTTAACATTTTTTATCTGATTCTCTGATATTGTTGCACACTTGACAGTGTGTCACTTTTAACCCATCCACGCCGGGGCGATTCCAGCTCTGAATGGTCCGAATGCTCGGATTTTCGAATGCATGAGCCAAAAACCTTGGGACTCTCGGGCACACTAGCCGCGAGTCTGGCCTGTCCGCTCACTCACCCAGAGTGCCAGCCTTGACCAAATATCTCATCACCGGCGCCTGACGCAAAAACCACGAAACGTGTCAGCACATCATTCAGCGCGAATGGGTTAACCTGTTAACAATGGGGCAGTTTTGGCTCCATCCACGACAACGCCGGGGTATTTTGACATGCACAGGTCTAATGCCATGGGTCATTAGTCAGCTAAGGATGCAGCCAGCTGCTATGCACCTAATCACATTGCTTCCCCGGCAGGAAGACTAGCCAGGCCATAACATGACACCACATCATCCATCACTGAGAGATTAAGTTGGACTTCAGTTTGTATGCTTTCTATTACAGATCACAACAGAGTTTTAGTACAATCTAAGCCCCTGATTGTTGTGAATCTTAATCCGTTAACACTGCATGATGTGATATCACATTATGTGATGGCATCATTTTCCTCCGGAACAGAGCATCCTATCATAACTTTTTGTATAGCTGGCCTGCCAGGCGATCGTGCGTGCAGCAATCAGCCAAATTAGGGCAAGGCGTTAGACCGGTGCATTCTAATTACCCGGGAGCCAAAACCGACCTCTCATTATCAAGTTAATATTGCTACATGTATACCCTTGTTATTGGTTCTATGCTCTATCCTACCATAAATATGTAAATATGTTTCTATTCCACAGTTAACAGTGGGGGGGAGTTAACAGCACCCTATATTTCAAGTTTAACCCTCTCGTGACAGGTGGTACACTACTGTACCACGCATATTAGGCCCGTTCGCTGGGGACGCGATACGGCGTCGTTTATTCAATTGATTTAGGCCTATGCGTTCGAGAGCCCCGGCATTGTGACATGCAAGGCTGGAATGCCCCCGGCATGAATGGGTTAATGTACATTTGCAGCATTTAATGCATTTCATGCATCTTCTTTCATACTTTACCCCACAATTTTCCTGCTCTTCCACATGCCCTCCCCTGTTATTGGGGACAAGATTGTGGGAAATGGGAGGGGCAAATGGTCAAACCAGGTGTAATATCCATTAAAAATGTATAGTAGAGGGCAAGAGACAACCATCGATACTAATAACACGGTATCTAGCAATGCTGCACTATACTGAATGTTTACCCTGAATAATTGACCATTTAACATGTATCTAGAACACATCTCTATAGTTTTGAAAAGTTATCTCAGGTTTATGTTGCTGGAAACCCTACCCATCCGAGAATGCAGATGTGGATGTGGATGTGCTCCTCCCACAGTGTTAACCCACACAGGACGGGTGGTACAGCATGTGTACCGCGCATTCAAAAGCCCAGTTGCCGGGCGGCACAGTATTGTGCCGGCCATTCAATTGATTTAGGCCTAATAATTCGAACGCCCCGGCATTTGGACATTCAAGGCTAGAATTCCCCCGTCGGGAATGGGTTAATATTGTATGGTAAATGTTCTTTTTAAACTAGTACATGTTAATGGGAAACAGTCATTTACATAAGGAGGCTATAGAAGTAAATCAAAAGGTAAATGACAAACTGGAATAGCATTATGAAGTGCTTTTACTTATGATGTTATATAGCTAACCTAATCTCTCCTTTGAATTCAAAGCACCTCACCATCACTAGGATTTAGAAATAAATTACAAGTGATCCTTATATACCATACTAAGACTCAAAAGGGCCATAGCTTCAATAAAATCAAAACTGAGCCCCAATACATACTATGCCCTACTTTTCTGCTTGCTGTAGTACCATTACGTAAATACCAATTCTATTTCAGTAAGTCCTGTAGTTCCGCTTTCCACTGGTGATGTACTGCCTACCAATCCTATGTGAATAGGAGTCATAATTACAAAACTGCATCAGTTAAGGACATAGTGGCACTAAAATACGGACATAGTGGCACTGAAATACACCCAACAAGGTAAAATTAGATCACACCTCTATCCAAATTATTAGTAGAGTTACTTCTGCAATCTTTGAAATTACGCTAACACTCGGGTCTATACAAACCTTAACTCTGAGAAAGGTATATTCCGTATGTAATAAAAATATATAACTATCCCCCTTTGCATAACACAGTACCTAGTACTGGTAAACAACATCGTCCGGCTACACATTCGCCCTTTCTAAGGCACATTTTCTAAACTTCCTTGAGGAAATTATTCTGCTTTGAACAATAATCTTCATCATTAGCATATCTAGTATACCAATGCCAATTATAATTACCTGGAGAGCGATTCCAGAGATTCTGGCTTTCAGAAGAGTAGCTCTCGCGATCCCAGTGGCAGCCAGAGCCATTTTAGCGATGAGGCAATAGACCGGTGAAGGCGAAACTAACCGAGATGTCTGTGTTTTGAGGTTACATCATTGTGTTATAAAACCTAAACGTAACATGAAATCAATGATATCCGACTTTGGTATGTTGTGTTTCTAAGTATCTGTGATTGAGAAGTATGTGTTTGAGAATCTAATTTCGTTTTTTGTTAAAATATATGGATCAACCTTTTTTCAATTACTTTTGCCATGTTTTACTTACAAAACTGTCAGCTGTTTTATCGTGTATCAATAAAGACTTTCAATACGTAACATAAATGTTTAAAAAACATTTGCACAGACAGTAGTATTTAATCTACACGAGAAAACGGCTAATGCTGACTGATTTTAACAATATTATTGATATTATCACAACTATTAATGTTTCATTTAAAATATGTTTTTCTCTGTTCGGAAGGTTTGATCTTTGCTTATAAATTTAATATAATTTTTTTGCAACCCACAACATCCAGATATGAAGAAAATCATGTATCTAATATATAAATACTTTCTCGAAGAATTATTGGAACTTCGCGCCGTGAGCGATTTTCCCGAAAGACTTCGCAAATATAGAAAGTACCCTTTATTTCCCCTAAGCGCGTCCACAAATTTCTAAATTAATATATTAGTGAAATCACATTAATTTACGGCCCCTTATGCCAAGAATAAGACGAAGAAAATCCAAAAGAGTAATAAAGTCTTCCGGTGCTTGACCTGTGACGTCACATACCGGTAACCTTCGTCGAACACAATGACTGAGAGGCGGTTCAAATCCTAGCAAATATCGTTAGCCATCGGTGATAGAAATTGTTAAAAGAGTGATCATCCACCATGAGTGGGCCCGTACCCTTCTTGGGTAGTAAAATCAGCCTTATATCTAAATCTGAAATCCGATATGAAGGAATTTTGTACACCATCGACGCTCAGGAGTCGATTATTGCTCTGGCGAAGGGTAAGTTTTGTTTGTTTACAACCCGAGGCGGAAGACGCTGAGGCCATGAATAAATCTAGATAACCCCAATGAATCCTTGAGTATTTTGCCACTATATACGCTTCTGAATAGGGCACACGGTTGTAATTACGAGGAAATGAAGAGAACTTTCTATTTTTTTACGCAGTTATGCCGAGTCGCACTTTGTCAAGTGACGCGCACTTTGGGGGGAGTTTAAAAATGGAATCCCTTTCTTTTCTCTTTTCCTCTGCCACTTGCATGCTGGAATGTCAAAATATTGGGTGGGAAGGACATTATTTAAGCCGAAAGTTTTGCATGATATATTTAAAGGCGAATAATATGTCCTTATTTTGACCAAATAAGGAAGTAGCATTATTAGAGTATTTTGACCCCTGGGGAAACAAAGTATGTTCTCACCGAGTGGGAAAAAATGACCGAATTTTGATAGCAGGAATAAAGATTATGTATCGGTTTAGATTTGTTTTGATTGGAATTTGAAGCAAAGCAAAACTTATTGTTAGTTTACCTTCATTGCATATTTGAGAAAGGCTTATATTGTCAAAGCTTTTTCATTAAACATACTTTAATATAGATACATGAATTTCCAACAAAGCGTACTTTTATACTGTAGGGAATCAGGATTAAATACCCCCCCTCAAAAAAAAAAAAAAAAAAATCCTTCAATTTGAAGTAACCCATAACACCATAGCATCACGAGTTTGAGTAATTACTTTTTGCAAATGATAGCGTTACACTAAAAAAAAAAATTTCTTGGTCTTCTCTTGCACTTTTTGCAATTGGCTCCCTTTTGTTTACACTACTCCTTTCTGGCCAAATTGGTACTCCGAACATATTACATTGATATTGATGTGTAGCATTAACATGCAGATTAGAAATTACTTTATTATGTAAAATTGACTATACATTTGCATATTCATAGACTCGCATATTATTTGCCTCGGTTCATCATTTTGACACCTATTTAGTTAGCTAATATGGAGAACCTGATAGATAATAGAAATTGATAGCTCTGTCAATTCCCCCTCCCGCATATTTTCTTGTAGATGGTTCCATAAGGTAAGCTCTGGTAGGCCTGTTAAGGCCTACCAGACCCTACTTGTTTACCCTTTTCCTAGAAATTTCTGGGGTTAAAAAATTACTCGTTTTATTGTTACCAATATCATTATAATGAATGCTTAAAGAAAATTACAAAAATTCAATGAATGAAATAAACAGATGTTCAGTTAGGCTTAATAAATCTCTTCTTGTTGAGTAAGCATTTTGTGAACCTTTAATGTAGTAATAATTGGGATGATAAAAATAAAGATACAGTGCATGTATACATGCACCCATTTTCAGTGGTTTATCAAAACCAGGCCTATCTTTCATGATCATTATGGGTACACCGTACACTATTCCCTGATAATTAAGAATGAGCCACTATAAGGTCCTAACTTGTCAAAATAAAAGTTGTGGAGACCTCATTTGGGTAATAAGCCATAAAGTCTACTATTGATGAAGATTTCAATAAGTCGTGAACCAAATGTGTTTAACATGAATCAAAATCATAGCTACAACTTTCAGTTTGAATTGTCTGTTTTTGTTAATTTTTTCGAGTTACTAGATCTTTTCTACTTGATGCATCTCCTCAGGAATGCTTTTCAGTATGTCAGTAGACACGAGGCAAACAAACTCCAAGTTACGATTGTTTTAGGTATAATACAAAGAAAACTGTCCATGGAATTAATGGTCAATGTATGTTGAACCCCTTTTGTTATTGCTCAGTTACTGCATATGGAAGATAATTACTCTACAAGATTATATAAGAAATTGGGCCCAGTATTCATTTGTCAATCCAGAATTAGGTTTGTTTTTTAATAATGATATGAAAAGTAAAATGTCTTGGAAATACAGTTATTGATACCATATGTTTACCTTGCACCATGTAAATATGAAGCTAATTTTACTGTGACCAACATATAGTATCACATCCTTACTCCCTTTTGAAGCTGCCAAAAGGAAAATAGATCCAAAATTAACCTTTTATTACAAGAAGCCACCAAGTAAATAAGATACACAATATACATAAACTCGAAGGCATCTGGTAGACACATTGTTCATATTCCTTTTTCCGTTTGATATTTAACCCCAGACATGTATTTACTTTATTGATTTATTTAGAATCCTAAATAATTAGTGTCCAATAGTCAGGTGTTATGGGGCACTAGTCTGAGAACTGTCAAAATTTCAAACCTTGCTTGCATTTTTCTTTGTTTAGAATTAGTAGTGCTGATCTGTAGGTAGCACAAAGTAGGGGCAGGTAACTATTTTCTCCTAAATATCATAAGTTTTAGCATTTAGATGTGGGGCAACTGCATTACTGGCTGAAATTCGATATCAAATAGTTATTCAAGCTATTAATTCAATGATACATTTGAATGAGTAGAAATAAAATTATTTCTTGGATTCATATTTCAGTTTTTATCAACATATATTCATCTATGATGAATAAAATGGTACCAAATAACATTTGTCTGATCGAAGTTGACATCCTGGTATAGAGAACACCAGCATCTAGTTTGTACGCTCTCACTTTCCTGCCGCTGTCATGTGATAATACTGCAGTCTCGTTTTAATACTGCTTTTTACTGTATTGTATATTCCCTATGTAGTATAGATTCTGTAAACTGAGATGGCTTTCATATGTACTCATACAGCCAGATGTGTTTTTTTTGCATAATTAACCCATTCACGCCAGGGCCATTCCGGCTTTGCACGGTCGCTATACCGAGGTTTTCGAACGCATCATCCGAGCGCCGGCCTTGGCCAGATATCTCGTCGGTGGCGTCTGACGCGAAAACCACGAAACGTGTCAGCACGTCATCCGGCATGAGTGGGTTAAATGAGATGATTATTTAAAGTCTGTTCATTTTTGTGCTTTCCAACTATTGTTTGGTACAAGCTTGTCTTGTGCATGCTTGCATATCATAACATCTGTGCTGATCTTCCTGTTTGGGATATATATATAAATGAACGTGTAAGGGTTCTTTGTGAATTTCTACAGCTCTACCAAATGTGTTAAGAAATTAATAGCTTTTAATATTTCACTATTTGCAATCAGACTAGTTGATTCTCAGTCCATCATGATCCAGTAATGTGTGCATGTGCCATATCATTGATACCTTAAGGGCAGATTAGATGAAACTGACTGTAATACCACAAGATAATTTTCCTTATAAAATAGCTTAGATTGAAAAATCCTCCAGAAGTTTTTGGTCACCAAGGAGTTAATTAGGCTTACCTAACCTTGCCTGTCCACCTCATTCCTTGAATTTTCATTAGATTGTTTTAGAGGTAGATTAGTTAGTGAAGGTAAAATTAAAACTATCTTCGCGGCTTCCCCTCATAGCTCGTCCTGTGTGTCTGACGCGAAAACCACAATACATGCTATCACATCAACCGGCTCCAATGGGTTAAAGTTTCACCATGGCAAATTTTTTATCCTTGGTAGTTTTAGTATGATTATTTTATACAGTAGAAAATGGATATTTCATTGTCCAAAAATTGGGTCCATGCTCCACACTGGAGCTTTAACCCATAGATAGTTATTGGCATTATTTGCTGTCAAGGTAGCATAGGTCGTAAACACGGATGGCACCGTGCCATACAACATAAACCCGCCACATGACTGTATACATATTTTATTAAAACCACGATCAATGGGTTAAGGCTTATAGAATTGTAGGTGCCCGACAGATATGACTGAAAGTGGGTGTAAAATTCTATAAACATAAATTAATTGCACAAAGCAACATTATAAAGCCACTAAATATGCATTTAGAATCATAAATAATGAAAGAATGGATGAGAGAAAATTAAGATAATTTGCCTGTATGAAATATGCCATACAGTAACAAACCCGACTTCACAAGAGGCGGGGGACACGACCATATGATTGGCTCAGGTGGAGAGAGGCCTGTAAGGGGAAAGTCGGTCATGTAACCCTCAAGATTTTTTTAATCAAGTAAATACAACACAGAGGTTTCCTTGAAATCTAACTGTCCCATACATCACTTTACTCTACTGAAAATATCCAGGTGATAAGCACCTTATAGGTTGTCTCGAGTCGCTTCTAATCGTAAGATGTCTTCAATGTCTTCAGTTGTTCATCATTCAAGTGGCTTAACCCGTTAATGAGTGACTAGATATCACATTTACTGGTTTTTGGGCCACAAGCTGGGGACACGTTATTTTGTCCAGGCCAGCATGCGGGATGAGCAAGCTTGCAGCCAGTGCAGCCGTGAATCCCGATGCGTTAGGCTTATGCGTTTGAAAGTCCCGGCATTTCGGTCATTTTAAGCTGAAATTGCCCCGTCGGGAACGGGTTAACCATACTGTCCCCCCAGGGGAGAAAATATCAAGTGCAATCCAACTTGGTCACCAAGTTGGTGCTTGGGAGGCAAGGGCAAGCTGTAATGTGCTGCTGCCTTGCAAATATTATTGCTATGTAACATGAAAAAATAAAGATTAAACTCTATAAAATTGTATATATTTCTTTCTTTCTCTTTCTTTATTTCTCTCTTCTGTATATAAAAAAAAATATATACGAATGTAACTGAAAGCATCTAATCAGCTGAGGTGTGTATAGGGTATAGGGTATCAGGTATCAGGTATTTCAGATTGCAAGTCCAGCACCACCTACTTACACTTGGTAAAGAAGCGTTACACACCCACTTTTGCATCTCAAGTTCATATGTCTTTTATTTTTATCATTTTCCTTGATAGCTATCAATCTAGTGTAGGGGAAGGAGGGGAATGAAAAATAATGAATTACTCTAGATGTCTTTGCTCTGGAATTTGCAAAAAATGTTCCCAGATTTCTGGATTTCTCGCATTTCATCTTATTTTTCAACTTGAAAAATGGGGACAGGTCCCATGGTCTAATGCAGAGCTATGCTAACTAATCGCTTATCTACTCAAATTCAACCTGGACAAAAAATAGTACATTTGGGATCTACAGTTCAAAATCTACACTAATAATTAAAATTCCATTAATTTTTTGGCTTCCAGGGGATTATAGTTACAGATTGCCCATGTCTTCACCCGAGCATGATCAATATTGCACATCCTTTAGGGGTTAAGGGAGTGATAAGTGATAAGGGCAGCCTTCCTAATGTAGAATTCGTATTCTAACTTATAGAAATCTAGTTTGTCATTGTAACTTTAGCTACTAATTGCCTTGCCAGTACTTTGCAACTACAGCTGTGACCACCTGCAGAGTTATTTGACACGAGCATTTTTTTCCCCCCTACAGTCCGGTCCTTTGGCACAGAGGACCGGCCAACAGAGATGCCAGTTGCTGCCCGGGATGAAGTATATGAATACATTATCTTCAGAGGCACAGACATCAAAAAGATAGAAGTCTGTGACACTCCAAAGCAGCCAACTTTACCAGGAGGACTACATAATGATCCTGCTATTGTCCAGGTATATTTTGGTTCATTAAAAGTCGCATTAGATTACAATAGTGTAACTATTCCCCACGTCACATGTCTAGTATAGTTATATTTCTTTTATGTATTTTTTTACTTATAAACTAAATAACATTTGCATTGGCCATGGAAATTGAAGGCTAAGGAGTTATTGATGGTATATCTTGCTTATTTTCTGGGTGATAGTAAAAAGTAGGACATGCCAGACACTCCTGGGTAATTAATACAAATGACAATGTTCAGGTCTATAAAAGACAGGCGATTGACTAAAAAGTTGACGAGTTATGTATCTTATTTTTTCTGCAACGTTCCAGCACTCTGCTCCAGCAGTCCCGACATCCTTCCAAGCGGCTCCCTTTTCTCGGCAGTCTTTAGGTCCAATTGGCGGAGGCCTAGGCCTGTCATATGGTGCATATGGACAGTCAATGACCCAGCAGGGTCTCCCAGGGACAGGTGGTTTTCCAATGGGCTCTACATCCCAGCCCAGTGAGTTGAGTACTGTGGCAGGTGGTGGTGGTGGTGGTGGGGTTGGTAGCCTGGATCAGCAACCTAATACTACCCCGGGAGCAGTGCCAGCTCCCATAGGTGCCCCACCCCAATCTGGTACACATGCACTCCATCAAACAGGTAGGAACAAGTGCCATTCATATGCTTCAGTTGCAAAGCTTCATGGAGAGGCTTCATGTGACACTACAGTTTTCGTTTACAAGCTTGCTATTGCTAGTCAAATAGCTTGGCATTGCTGTTTTTCATTGCTTTTTATGTTGTGCAGTCATTTGAATATTTCTGGCATTTGTTCCTAGTATTAGAAATAAGGGAGGGGAACAGTTGTAGGCTAATATTGATTAAGGTAGATGTGTATATTTATAGGTTCCATATGTATATAGTATGGGCCATTTATATCTATAAATATACCTGTATATGGGTGTTTGTATATTTGAATACTGATGTATAGATGAACCTCTTTAATGTTCCCCCAGTTTGCAAAACTTTGCTTTCAGAAGGGTAGAAGGTTGCATTTCCACTTCTAAAAAATGAGTGGGGAAATTGCAGTATTTGGAAATGGAAGTATATAGTATATAGACTAAATGAGTGTTGTATGATGTGCAATCATAAAGCTGTTGAAGAATTGTTTTATTTAAAACAATTTATTTAAAACGTAGAAGCCATGAAGCAGTTTCTATTGTACAGACCATATGATATGTAAAAAGCTAACATGGAGAATCTACAATTCTCATTAAACAAGGTTCAACTATATATAGGCATTTATACATAAATATACACATACAATATATGGATTTTTATATATATAACTACACGTAAGTTGAGTATACACACATGCGCACATCACAAACTTTAGATATAGATTCTGTATTGTAGATTTTGCTGATACTCTGCTGATACTCGTATTCCCATGTGAAATGGACTATATTTTACATGTGCAACGTAATGTGTAATAGTTTGAGAATATCATAATCATATAGAAATGTAGTATTTTGAAGTTCATAAAAGGTACTTTCGCTTCTCTTAGTAGAGAAATAAAAATGCCATTAATGTAGTTAATTATGTAAAGTATGGATAAAAGAGAAATATTACTCCTAATTTTTAAAGAAAGTTACCTTTTTGATTGGTTACGTAATAGAACATTATTTATTCTTGCCATTCAAAATCTTTTGATTACTAGATTATATGTAGTCATTGCTATTGTTGAAGTTAACCAACTTCAATTATGTCTACTTCAATGATAAGTTATGATTATTACATAGGCTATGCTTAGTTCTTAATAGAACCCTAATATATATTTTAAGATACTGGGGGTCAGCTTGGTAAAGTCCTATGTTTTTGTAGGAATCCATGTTTTATTTAATGTTTTCCATCTAATATAATGTATATTATTTGTTGGGTTTACAGTATAGAAATTGTGCATTACAGGGATCTGATTAGTTTAATGTACATCTATATCTGAAAAAGGACTGTTGATTTATACAAATTTCTTATCACATGGGGAAAAAAATATATATCTGCACCTTTAGACAATGTCATAAGAAATTGACTTTCCAACATGAATATTTTAGACAATTCCTAGGTTTTAAAGTCTAATGTACAGGTTTTAGTAATTGTAATTGTTTAACTCTTCCATACCATGTTCAATTTTATTACACACTCGCAACTTTATTTATTCATTTTATAGTAAGTGAAGGGCCCCCCAATTTCATGATGAATGTCTGTTGTCACATACCTTTCCTTTCTGATGAATTGGTGTTAAATTTCATATTCATCCATGAAGAGTGATACTGCTGTATATCAACCAGCACCACAATTTGATTTAGGACTTCACTTTAAAAGAAATTTTCACAGGAGTAATATTGCAATATCTGTACTTCAGTGATGAGTAGATGAACTTTTGTGCATTTTTCCATGTAATTTTTTCCATGATTTTCTTTTATGCAGTGTGTTCAAAGCACTAAAAATAAAGATGCAGGACTGTATGTAGAATTTGAGGAAATAGCGAGATGAATTTTCCTCAAAATTTAACATTTTGGGTAAATTTTCAAACCAACTACAAGGTCTTCCATGTATAGAACAGTAGTGATTTGAAAAGAAAATGGCTGTTTCAGTAATGAAAACTCAGATTTAATGCACAATTAACTATCGCAAAAGTACTTTATAGGATAGTATTTTTTAATCAATTTGGAGATGGCATCCCGAGTTGTCTCTTTTTCTGAATTAAAGGGTGGGGGGATGTGTTGGGTTCATAAAGTTAAGAGTAGGTTGTGATTAAGTTTTGTTATTTCCTTGCCAAGTAAAATCTGACTTGGGGTAATGTTAGAATATAGGAAGTATGCAAATGTACTAGACATGAAATCTTACTGTTCTAATACTGTATCTTTCTTGTTCCAAATTTGTGTAGGTTATTTCAACTTGTAAATATATATGTATATACTTTATGCATTTAGACAAAACTATGGATGCTTCTATGGTAAATTTCTTAACAGAAGCTGTTGCTGTTTGGCCAGGTAAAGGTGTAGGTTTGGGAATTTGTAAGTTGATTAGGAACATTAACATTGTTACCAACAAACGCCACTGCCACTCATTTTGCCACAAATTATTATAGATAAGTTATTTATAAGTAATGAGGTCGCCATAATAGCACTTAGTGTAAGAAGCAAATGTATATTTAGACACTAACCTGCACTATATGTTGTGGCAGAAGAGAGAGAGATGAGGAATTAGTATATATTAATTTAGCATATTCTTTCCCTCCTGTTGGTCTTCTCTCAGACATCCTAGTAGGATCACGTTCATCCACGCCAACTGCTCGAAAGTCCCCAGTCTCTGATGCTGGAGTGCAAGTCTCGCCTCCCCCTTCAAGGGAAGAGAAAAAGAAATCTCCTCAACAACAGAGACAGTCGCAGCAGGAAAGGTATTGCTGATGACATTTGCAGTTATTTGCTATTTATGATGGACTAGAACTTAGATTTTGTGTTCAGCATTATTCAAGTTCGATTTTATTTATTCCATGCAAGAGGACAAATTTTTCCTCTTATTTAAGGTTTAGCCTTTTTTTTTTTTTTTTTTTTTTTTTTTTAATCGGTTAAATTTGGAACTATTGCTGACATAGCTATGGAGTGATAACAATGTTCATGTATGAACTAGTTCTGATTTAAAAGTTTTGTTTTGCATTAGCAACATTTGATGATGAGGTAAAACCAGAAATGTCTATTTTTTCAGTAGACCCCAGCGCAATGGCAACCAGAGTGGGCAAGGGCGTCGCAGCCAACAGCAGGTGCAACAGCAGCAGCCACAGCAACAGCAGCAACAGTCTCAGCAGAATCACCATCCTAACCAACAACAATACCACAATAATTATCAGTACCATCAGTACCAAGGCAGAGGCGGTATGGGACGTGGCCGTGGCATGAGAAGACCTGGTGGACAGCGAGGTAGAGGGCAGATTTTCAACCAGGGCAATAGGCAGCGCCAGATCCAGGATCAGCAGTTGTTTGAGAAAGACTATGATTTTGAACAAGCTAACGAGGAATTTGAAGAGTTGAAGAATCAGCTGGCAAAAACGAAGATTACCGAGAATGGTGAGAAGAAAGACGACTCTGGCCACGAGACTGCTGGTGGAGAGGATGTTGAGGATCCAACTTGCTATGACAAGGCAAAATCTTTCTTTGACAGGATTTCTTGCGAATCGATTGAGCGTAGTAAAGGGTGAGTAAATTCTCCGTTTTAAAAAATATATGTATGATCATAACATATCTATGTTACTCTTATGATAAACTTCAACTTGCAGAAAGAGCCAACGTCCAGACTGGAGACTTGAACGAAAGATCAATGTAGAGACCTTTGGTGTAAGTTCAGCCAGGAGAGGATTTTATCCCCGTGGAAGAGGTTATTACCGTGGTGGCTACTACCGAAACTATAACTATAACCAGGGATACTACAGGTAACTGTTTTGGTGGTGGTGGTGTTGTATATGGTGTGATTACATTTATTTTTTTAAAGAGTAAATTAGAATATAGAATTAAAAGATGATCATGAAACCTTCATCCTAGGGGTGGAGGTGGTGGTGGCAGCTACCGTGGTGGACGAGGAGGCACCAGAGGTAACGCAACCAGTGTTAATGGTATGTCGCAACGAGGAACTGGCAGCAGCAATGGTGGTGGAAGCGCATATGTGCCAGCTGTCAGGAATTCTACACCGAACAAGTAGCCTTTCAAAGCTGGAAGTGAAGTCTGCACCAAGAGTAAAGAAACGGGGTTTGCTACATCTGAATCATAGTTAGATATACTTAATAAGGAATGTGTTGATTGGAAGAGAAATTGTGCCTAGTTAAAAGAAATGATTTAAGCTTTAATTGATATTGAAGGTTTCCTTATTGGTGTTTTGAGTCTATGGATGAAATTTGAACTAGGTGTAATTGTGAATTAGGATATAGAAGGTGCAGCATAATTACAGATGTAGAGTCGACTCATTCTAACTGTTGTTAGAATATATTTAATTACAAATATTTTGGTTATGAAAAAAAAAAAATTATGTTCAAGTATTTGACCTACAGGAAGTTTCCTTTTAGAATTTAGTAAATGCTGGAATGTTATCTGGTTAACAGATAAACAAAAATTAAAATGAAATAAAAGAAGGTTTTGTAAAGATATGACCTGTTCAAATAATGGCTAGAAGTGACTGGATAGAAAGGCATGGAATGACTTTGAGAGTAGATTATGTTGGAATGTTTTAAGGAATGTGGAACGGAAGAGATTGGACAAGGGAGTGCAATGGATAAGTTTGTGAACTGATGGTACATTGAACAGGAACCTTTTACAGGTGATAAAGGGTATTCTTTAATCCAGCAAAAGCAGCAGCATTTTTGTAGTCTTCTGTAGGTGCAAGGAACTAGGTTGGTCCATCCAGTGGCCTGTGCCATAAGGCGGCTGGAATTTTGTCTTGAAAGTTCCTTTTTGTATGGCAAGAGGTATATATACATCAATGAATTGTACAAATATGGTCCTCACAAAACTTAAACTTGATTTAAACTCCAAATAAAGGAACCTGCCAGCTTCTTAAATACCTTAATTGGTATTGGGTGCAAAGAGGGACAGAATAGAATAATGCAAACCATTTTTTCACATTTGTTGCAAAAATATCAGTTTCTTATATTAAAGCTCCACATATAGAGGTGTTGGAGTTGGACAAAAATCTTTATTTTGTTTTATATACATTTTATTTTGGGAAGGAGCTGTCCTCTTACTACTTCTGAATGCAAAAGATAGTTTAGAAATGATTGCCCCATATGCTGGGCAGACTTGTAAACACATTGCCCAAGAGGCCAGCTCTCAAGGTCATCAAAAATTTTACATTTTTGCATAGAATCTGAAACTATCAGTGTGAAGTTTCAGCTCTGCATTGATTTTCAATGTAGAGTAAAGAGTGGAATACCATTCAGGCTACCCAAAGCCTGCCACACCACTGCCCCTGCTTGACATTATTGGCAGTATCAGGCAGCATTGGCTCAGTATTGCAGGGGCAGCCAGCCAGTGGAAGCCACCATCGTCCACCGTAACACATTGTGGAGGTCATCATCCACAACGAAAATGTGCTTTGAACATCTATTTTTACAATAAACAGTAAAGCACATGTGTGTCTTATTGAGTAATCCACGCTGGTGGCATATTTAAAATTCATGATTTTATTTTTATTTTGCTCATAAAAGGAAGGAAATTGCTTTCAATTTACTGAAGTAACATTGTAAATGCCCTAGTGAATAATGCTTACCAACATGGAAAATAATTTCACTCTAAACCAAAAATTCTGCAGTCCTAAAGATCAATTGTGCTAGAAAGAATGACAAGGCACTTGCTGAATGCAAGACCCCATGCCATTGTGCAATATTATAATCTGTGTTCAATAGAAAATTCTTACTGTGAAAGAGGATTACACAAGCCTTCAAAGTTGCTTGAAGTTTAAAGCAATTAGAAAATTGGTACTATACATATAGTAAAGTCTACTTAATTTATGAGCTTGAGTCCTGCGACAGTGCGCTCTATTTTTAAACCTGATTCCAGAAAACCATTCGAAGTGTAATGCAAAGTTTGACAAAGTGGTCATTGAAAAAAAATCTAACATTTTGAGTTTTGATCGTGGTATGTTTTTTTTTTCTCTACTAAACTAAGTGTTGCTCAACATTTTGGACGAAAATGCAATTAAGAGGTAGCAGTGCATGCCATTATGACCAAAAACACGTAAGTACTTAAAGTTGTGAAAACCTTTCAATTAACGATGGGAAAACCAAGCCAATCCATCCATAAGTGATGGGCATTACGTCTGAAATTCAGGTACTTAAATGACGAAAGTGATAATGAAAGCTGAGGGAGAAGGACTGAAATTTTTACCATTAGGTATTTCTGTAGGATTATAGCGGTAAAAACCTACTTTGGTGCAAAATTAAGTCCGGTAGAATTGTAAAGCTAGGTTTCTATTATAAAAAAAAATGTAACCTTAAATTTGTAAGTCTGGTATTTTGGTCTCGGTAAATTAATCGTTCCAGAATAGGGGAAGAAATAACCAAAAGAAACTAGGCTGTAGTATTTTTTCCAGGTATGTAAGCAAGTTTACTTTCCACCCTCCTCTCATTCCTTTTGGGGCATTTCTAATTGACCCCCCCCCCTCCCCACCTTAAACATCTCTCTATTGTTCTCATAACTCTTTCAGTCCATTCCCCCTTACCCTCCTTACCCCTGCCCCCCATTTCCCTCCTTACCCCTGCCCCCCATTTCCCTCTTTACCCCTTTTCCCCCTTTCCCTCCTTACTCGCCTTCCTCCTTACCCTCCATCCCCCTTACCCCCAACCCCCGCTTTACCCCCCTCTCCAGGCACTCACCAATGCATTGAAATTACAGAACATGTGAACTTTGAGACATGATAACTACACTGATTTCATGAAACGTTAAAAGTCTGAGTGCCAAGAGGTACCGTAATCCGGCCTCCCGCGATAAACTTTCAGTTGTGATTACTTTTCTTTTTGTTGGGACTTTAAACCTGTCAACAGTTATGATCAAGGTCTTTTACAACTTCAAAAAAAAAACAAGTGTCGGTTGTATCTCACCCGACCTGAGTTGAGTCGACGGGTCGGCTGTAAGTTGAAAGAGACTGTCCTTCGTAAATCTAAACCGAATTGCTGAATTCGTTCACCGTACAATAATTCATTAGTGTTTCGATTACATCTGCACGCATAACTTCCAACTCTTGATTCGCACGCTGTCAGGACACAGCAGTCGCGTGTTGTAACCTTCGTGAAGTTAATTTTGAAGTTGAAAAGGCCAAGTGGGTGTAACGTGGATGTGGTTGATGATGAAGTAATCAAAACCGAATTAAAGGTTTTGTCCAATGATATCATATTGCTGTCTGGAAATTATATATCGTGTGTTGCGCATGTTTCTTTGTGTGTGTGTATATATATATACTTTGCCAGGGAGGTTGGTACGTGCACTGTGGTGTTGCGAACATCGCTGCAACAGGTAAGTGTAGATTATACCAACGCGCGTGCAGTGAGAGTCGGTTTTGTAACAGCAACTTCGAAGAGTGGGAAGATTAGTGAGCGCCTATCAGTCTCACATGCTTTATGTAGTATCTATGAATATATTTATCATTACTTGAATGACCTATTTCATCATTATTATTATTATTCGATGTTTCATGGTGTAATTATTTTTCTTACGGGCTAGCTAATGTATTTATAGTCTGACATTTACCAAATATGAACAAAGAGCTAGCAGAATCTTTAAATGAACAAATTAATGACATTAAAGTGACATAATATTGAACCAAATCTGATTTTTTAGTAGCATAATGTTCACGGTCTTGTGAAATCAAGGAAAAGGAAATTTATTTTGATACATGAAAAGCTCGGAGGTATTATACTCATTTGAAATCGTTTCGGGTAATTTCTAAATTTATTGATTCTCGATTTTGTAAATCCTTGCGCTTGTATTATGAAGCAGTTTGGAAGTAAAGAAGGGAATTTTTGCATGTTATCTAAGCGCTTGGATCTGTGTACAAACGATCTCAAAAATCAAGATTGTTTATTGTCTCGGATTTTTTTTTATTGAATATTAAGATACTGAATAAATTTATAGATTTCGCATGAGTGCTTTTATTCTAACCCTAAAATATAGGCTGTAAGTTTTGTTCCTTTTTTTTTATATATAAAATCGTAAATAAAGATGGACAAACAAGAATTTATTAATGGACAAAAGTATTGTTAGGCCAAAAACGCGTTATTTGTTGTAATGTCTAATAATTTTAAAGGTGTAATATGTATTCTGAAAAGATTGATTAGCAGGCTGCCTTAACCCTCTCTCCCTCTTTCTGCGAAGTTCATGTGTGCTTTTGATTATTATGAAAATGAATTATATGGAGCAACATGCAATTTATTTTACAGTTTGCTAGTAATCGGTTCAGAGAATGTTTGGCAAAAAATGAATTCATTTTACAGTTCTTAAACAACCTGTACATTGCATTATATAATCACATTATCAATATCCTGCTTTAATTAATATCCTGAAATTGCCTGTTCCTTCTTGGGTTTTTCCTCGTCTTTCAGAATTTAGTAGAGTCTGACGTTGTATTTACTTACAAACTGATTTACAGGACACGCACGGCGTCCATCAGATGGCAAAGTTCTCAAACGGGGTAATGAAGGTCTTTAGAGTGAATTGATAAATAATCATACTGATAGATAAATGAATGAAAAAATACATCAGTGAATAAATTACATAACTAAAGAGGAATGGGGTAGGGGTAACGAGAGCAAAAGGTACGATAACCACTACTAGGTCCTGGTAGAACCAGAGCAATCATGTTAGATACGTCAGAACCTTTGATTGATAAGTTAAAATTTATTTATACCACAGAGTCGATCATGAGTATTATACGCATCGATAATACAGGGTGATGCTGGATTATAACAACTTGCGCAACGGAAGCAATAAGTTACACGAATAATAAAAGTAGGGTTTAGACGCACATAATGAAAGCAAAATTAAAATGCACACAATGGCAAGAGTTTGCTTTAAGCATAATAAAAGCAGGATTTAGAACGCCGTGAAATCAGGATGAAAGTGTACAGGTAATAAAATTAGGATGTAGACGTATTGTAAACAGGATTGAGAAGTGCATACAATGAAAGCAGGATTTAAATAAAAAAAAAGGGTTTAGATACTAAAAGAGATTTAGACGTACACAGTGAAAATTAATAAACGCATAGACAAAGAAAGCAGTAACAAAACGCACAAAGAAGGGTATAGGCCTCATACACTGTATGTACAAAACACTGGGCAAGTTTGCATACATAGACAT
>NW_028234403.1:6409779-6412279 GCF_977035675.1 Penaeus japonicus | reverse complement strand
AAACAGGCATTAAATACACGTATATATGCTTGTAATCATCTGAATTAAGAAAGTGACGAGACACCGACAGTGATTTCTAGACGCCCTTTGAGTGAATCAATGTAATATCTGTCAATCCAGAAATGAAAAAAATAAAATAAAATAAAATAAAACTCATAGCGAAGGTGACACATTCGGCCAATGGACAGGGGGGAGGGGGTTTGGCGACACGGAGCCAATCGGTGCGAAGTGTCCCATCAATACCTTACCCTGCGTTGCATATAAGCAAGTGCAGACCCCACGATGTCAGCATTCAGGTCCCGTAGGCGACGGAACTGTGAGTCCTCGGGGTTAGAAGGGAACAAACAACGGCCAGATTTCTGAAGCGAGCGATTGCGCTTTGCGGTGGAGCAGAATTGGCAAGTGTGTGCCGGGTTGCTTGGAAGAAGGTGTTTTAAAGCAATCCATTTGCGATGTGAAGGTTGGATTTTTCATATTCTGTGAAACTGATTAATGCACTTCGAGGTTACAGAATACTGCACGGTGCATCTACCCTTACATGAAGGAATTCTAACGTTGATATATATTTTTTTTAATGTCCTGTAATAGACAACCATACTTCGACACCACCATCATATTTCTCTTGCTTCTCGAAATCTGAATCTGATTCCGAACTCATTAAATCATACTCACATTTTTTTTTTCGTGGACGCCTTATGGCTTGACTGCATCTCATCGTGCACACTACACTTATTTTTCAATGTGCTTTATTGCTCTGAATCTGGCCAAGACCTGCGCTAACATGCAATATAATTAACACTAAAATTGAAATTACTTCATATGAAACCTTCATAATCCCCTCAACGCCTGTACAAGCTGCATATGTAATCTTTTGCACATATAAATTTCAGATCAAGTCGCACTGCTTAAAATTATTGATGACGTAAGATGACTGTCTTGTCTACTGTGCAAGTCCTCGTGCTGGCTGCCGTGCTCTCCCACGCCGACGGTAAGTATAAATAGGATAAATAGGAGTAGATAAAATAGGGATAAATAGGAGTAGATAAAATAGGGATAAATAGGAGTAGATAAAATAGGGATAAATAGGAGTAGATAAAATAGGGATAAATAGGAGTAGATAAAATAGGGATAAATAGGAGTAGATAAAATAGGGATAAATAGGAGCAAATAGAAGATGGTATAAAAGGGTTGGGAAAAAGCATACGGTATCCACTTCTCCATGATTAGGTACTCGAAGCCTGGGGTGTCATGCAATGCACAGAATTGATAATTTGAACACCATGATTACTTTATATTCCTTCCGATCGTTCGTCTTTTCAGATACGTCGAAATTTAGACCAAAATTACAATTGAATCTTATAAAACGATGCGGAGGAGATCAATGCCCTCCATTACATTACTTTGCCCACCTTGACATTATTAGTCATTCAGTCTTTTAGGACTTATACACTATCTATGAAAGAAAATCGCTTTGATCAATGTGGCAATCTATCTTCACCCTTAGAATCTACCACCTGCTTGCATCTTTATTTCAATCATCATCGAACAACCCTGAGTACACATCGTTCCCACATTCTGCAGGGGATTGCAACTTGGTGTTACACTTATCATTCTCAATCACTGATATTACTATACTGTACTCTCGTCGTGAAAAGAGATTCGCTCTTGGGGGTTCGTGGATATGGACTGATCAATATGCAATGCAAATTGCAAGACCTTCCGTCAACTTAGACAGGCTTTCGCTTGGCTTTGTGTTGTCATGCAAGAAATGTAGTCTGTGTAAAAAAAGAAATGTCAGGAAACGTTGAGCAAGTTCTTGTAATATTTAGTATGCGTGTATGCAGGGATAAAAGAGATAAAGATAAGTAATTCATCGTGCCATCACCTTAATACACCACATAAAATATGATATATAGTTCTTCTCTGTATTCAGGTGCATTCGACTTTTTTTTTTGCGTGTTTGTGTGTATTTTATGCTATAAAGGATATTCATGTTGTTGGTCACATGTATGTTTAGGATTGAAAATTTATTTTAACAGAAGTAAATCTAAATAAAAAAAAAACGGTGATACAAAATACTGTTAAACTAATTTCTAGGTCAACATGGAACACTTGATAGAATCCTTCCATCAAAGCCCCCGAACGTTCCTGGTGACGTCATACACGAGGGGGCGAGACTCATAAGCATGGCCCTCCGAACAGCCAATTCGGGTGTAATTCTTCATGACGGTTCCCCTGAAGCCATGGACGTCCTCCAGAATTTCCTGACGAAGCCCCACAACCTGTCTATTCAGCTGGGGGATATGCAAGGCCTCCTGCAGGCGACTGGAGGGTTCCCTGACTTCCGGCGCGGCTTAAATGAGCAATACAGCGTGGTGCTTATGGTGTTCACCAAAGCGGATGTTGTGAGGCAATTCCTTGAAGCCAAGACTGTTATGTGGATCACCTGCCCTCTCCTTCTCCTTAGCCTCTCGCCAGGGGAAGACGCCAGGTATTCATT
>NW_028234403.1:6392322-6394679 GCF_977035675.1 Penaeus japonicus | reverse complement strand
CCCGGGATTTTGTGTTTCACTGATTGTGCTTTGATTAATCGATCTTCCGCTTGGTTTTATAAGAGGGTCGGAATTGCAGGCGGAGGGAAGGGGAGACTCGGATTTTTTTTTATTTTTTTATTTTTTTTTTGGGGGGGGGGAGGGTGGGAGAAGTAACTTTTCAATTCTGAGGATTTGAGGAATGAGGCTTTCAGGGGCTTGGGGGGGGGGGGGAAATCGGTATTTTGGTTATTTAGTGTTTGTTTGTATGTTTTGTTTTTTTAACTGATGGTTTTTTTTTAGGATTTGGTGTCGCTTTTTAAGAGTGATGTGTTAAGGAGGGATGTTTATTTCTTATCGACGGATTTTAAGGACTTAGTTTTTTTTTAGAGTAATTTTAATGGTGTAGTTTTTGAAAAATCGGAATGATTTAAGGATACAGTTTAGCTTTTTTTTTTTGTTAAATTTAAGAGTATTAGTTTTTTTCTTAGTTTTTTTTTAAGGATGTTTAGAAGTTTTCCGAGCGATAGAAAGATTGTCGTTTAGTTTTTTCCTGTAATTTTAAGGGTGTTGTTTGGCGTTTTTTTCCCCTTAAGTGATTTTAAGCATCGGGGTCTTATGACTCGGCTCGGATGAGACAGAAGCAAGAAACAAAAAAAAAAAAAAAAAAATATGAGCAGTAAATCTGACCTTCACGCACGTTCTAAATTTACTCCCAAGATTGTTGTGATCACTTTAAATGACCGAAATTACCACGATAACGCCATCAAGGGATAGGGGGAAGAACAGCAAATTTTGTGTTTCCTTAGTACTTCACACACGCACATACACGTACACGCACACGCACACGTACACGTACACACACACGCACACGTACGGGTATGTAAGTAGGTATGCGTACTTACACCTGCATTTGGCCATAAACCTGTGTGAGCGTGTTTATCTTTGCTTACATGTGGTAGAGGATGATTTTTTTGTGTCTGCTCAATCCGGTATCGATGGGTCGCTCTTCTTATCCTTGAAATATCTGAAATGAACTTGATGGGGTAAAACCTCTGTTATCGTTGTTTTTGTTATTGTTGTTATTAATATTGTTATTATTCTCATCGTTGTCATTATTGCTGTTGTTATTGTTATTGTTATTGTTTATTATTATTTATATTGTTATTATTATTGTTATTGCTGTTATTAGTATCATTATTATTATTATTGTTATTGCTGTTATTATTATTATTATTATTAGTAGTAGTAGTAGTAGTTGTACTATTATTGTTATTATTATTGTTAATATTATTATTGTGTGTAGTATTATCATTATTATTGTTATCATTATTATTATTATTATCATTATTATCATTATTATCATTATCATTATCGTTATCACTATCATTACCCTCATCACTATCATCATATTCTTATCATCATCACTCCATCGGCCGCCCAACTCCCACACAACAGTCCCCTATCGAATGCTATCCACCCGGGAGCGACGCAGACGGAATTGCGGAGGAGGGAAACCAAGCCGGCGATCCGTCTCTGTAGTCGGCGCCCTTGCGTTGAGTCCAATATCCCGCTCGGAGCTCTCACCATCTGTACGCTCTAAACACATGCATGGAATCCAAGCAAAACACGTCCTCCCACCTTGTGTACCTGGGCGTTTTTTTTTTTTTTTTTTTTTTTTTTTTTTTTTTTTTTTTTTTTTTTTTTTTGGGGGGGGGGGTTATTTATTGTGGTTTCTACTTGTACTTACCGTGGGGAGGTTTTTGTTGTTGTTTTTCTTTTTATTGTATAGATTTTTTTTTATTTCATCTTCCTTTTTAAAAAATTTAGTAATCATTGAAATTTCGCTCTGAAGGAGGGAGGGAGGGAGGGGTAGAGAGAGAGAGAGGGAGAGGAGAGGAGAGTGAGAGTGAGAGCGATGTGTGTGTGTGTATATATATATATATATATATATATATATATATATATATATATATATTTATATATATATATATATATATATATATATATATATATGTATGTATATGTATTATTTTTATATATATATATATATATATATATATAATATATATATATATATATATATATATTATATATATATATATATATATATATATATAATGTAGATGTGTGCGTGTGTTTGTTTGTTTGTTTAATGTGTATGTGTACACTTACACACATACTCGCACACGTACATACATGTATACATGAATACATACATATTTATCTTTCTGTATATATATATATATATATATATATATATATATAATATATATATATATATTTTATATATATATATATATATATAAATAGATTATGTCTTCTTTAGAGACAGAGAGAGTAAAGAGAGAGAGAGAGAATTTACGAGGAACAAAGAG
>NW_028234403.1:6382322-6387322 GCF_977035675.1 Penaeus japonicus | reverse complement strand
ACATGTTTTCTGTGTTGTTGACTTCAGCTAGGAGTGTACTCTTGGTAAGTATACAGTGTTTTGGTGTTATTGCTTCGATGTTGCATGCTGTTGTGGGTAACCTTTCTTCCTTTCTGGAATTCCTACCGACCGCGAAAGGACAGAGAGAGAGAGAGAGAGAGAGAGAGAGAGAGAGAGAGAGAGAGAGAGAGAGAGAGAGAGAGAGAGAGAGAGAGAGAGAGAGAGAGAGAGAGAGAGAGAGAGAGAGAGACACACACACAGAGAGAGAGAGAGAAATTCCTTTAATATCCGATTTCGATAGTCTAACTGATTGCCTCCTTGTTGTAAGCTTAGGTATACGTTTTAATCCCGAGGGAACATGAGGGAAGGTGAAGTGTACCGCCTCACTCACATCAGTATGAGAAGAGGTAGCCCGTGTGCCGGCCGCATCCATTCGGGTCAGTTGGAGAGGGTGTTTGCTCTCACCGGGACGGCTTCCTTGACGTTAGACGAATGGCTCAATTTCCTCCGTATACCCGCTCAATGCGATCAAGAAATGGCCTGCTAAACTCGCCCCACTGAATAAAATATAACCCTCATTCAGTTGCTTTCTTGCCTTCCCCCTCTTTTGGTCTCCCTCCTCGTCCTCGCCGCCCCCCTCCCTTCCCCTCTCCTCCTCCGTCCCTATTCCCTTCCAACTTTTCCGGCTCGTCAACGGGTTTAGGCCCTTTTGGACTCACCAAGCCAGGGGCGCTGATAGGGGAAGGGGAGGCCATGCCGCGGCAGGGGGCAAACTCTTTTCACAAGGTCGCACAATGAATAACCCTCATTAAGCATTTACCACGCGTTTTAATTGCCATTTTTCCCCTCCTCCTTCTCGGGTGGAGGTTGACAAAAACGTTGTTGCTTAAGGTAGGCGTAGAGTGTTTTGGACATTCATCTCCCCGATGTCTTTGGCTTCAGTGGGGCTGATTTCAGGCGAGGAAGGGGCGTTCAGGAAGTGCTTCGGCTACGAAACAATCCGAGGAATTGCTGTTGAAGTTATTGATACGGGGAGAAACTTGTCGATGAATACTAAAGACACAAGGGAAAGATACTTCTGCTGTCATGAAGAACTGAATCTAGAGTCAGATACCAGGTGGCCTTTGGTGGAATTCGAACTTGGTTGACACGGCCATTTTGATGCGGAACTTTATTGTCGTCAGTAAATAAGTTGGGGAATTCTCTCGCTGTTGCTGGTGATGATGTTGTTAGTAATGCATAAGGAGATGTTACATTAGCAATGATGGTGCCCCAGTGATGCGAAAGAGGGTCAAGACACGATGACTTAAGACGGAACATTCCCAAGATAGATTTATTAGTTGTCTATCAAGGATTCGAGGTCGGGGTGTCTTGGAGGGGATAGTGTGCGCTAGGACACCCCATGACATGTGTGAGATGGCTCGAGATGCTGCGGCGGGAATTGAGCTGTTGTAGTAATGTTTCCATGGAGTTTTAGTTATTATTCTTTAGTAGCCCCATAGGAAATGATACCCTTTCCTTTTCTCACCTTTCTCTTACTCTCCTCCTCCTTCTCTCCATTCTCTCCCTTCTCCAGCTTTCCATTCTCTTCCTTCTCTTCCTCCTCCCCCTCACCCCCACACCCCCTCTCCCTCCCCATCTCCCTTCCCCTCCCTTCCTCCCAGATTTTCAGTGTGATTGCTAGTGTTTTAGTTGTCTTGAGTCTTTGTATAATCTGATGTGGTTAATAGCTCCGATGCCTTGTTTTGTATGACAAAAAAAGTACTAATCGCGGCATTTGTTTGTTCGAGTATTTTTCTCCTTTTTTAGTAGTAAAGAAAACAGAACCCTGACAAACCGATTAGTCATCTATCTGTAAGCCCAGCTTGGTTGATGAAAGGTGATTAACGCCCTTCTGTCACCTACAAGAGAGCAGCATCACTGAGACACGGCTGATTTCTGGCTGCGTTTTCTGGCTTGCCATCTTCGTGCATCTTGACGTATGTGTTGCATGTGATACACGAGTTGTGTTACGTTTTTGTTGTAAGCATGAGAGTAATTTGCTTTTGAAATCAATTCTCGGAGTTTAATGCTTTCTATTTAGAATCATTGCAATTTTAGAATTAAGAGTAGTAGTCCAGATGGTATATGAAAGCAGGTGTTGATCAACCGTCATCATAATGGCAATAATTGCATTTGGCAATGATTTGAATGAGACGCGAGCTAAATTGAGATGTCGTTTAGCTATGTCTTAATATAAAGACGTTCAATAAATCCTTTGTTATAGTTATGATTAAGTGTAAAGAGATCTTTTAGTTTACCCACTTCAATTCATGGATACATCTTTTGCCGCAAGATTGCTTGGAGCGTTTTGTTTAAAACTTCTTAGATTATCTTGATTATTATTGATATTATGACGAAACTTGAAAGTCATGTCTAGGTTGATCTTAGTCTGCATTATCCCTAAGATTCTAAGCTACTTAGAAAGACGAAGAAGCATTCTCTCTTGTCCCCTTTATCTGCAGGATGCTATTGATAAAGTTAATAAGGGATGTTAATATAATAACTTAACAATGATGCTCAATGTTCCGTGTTATGCTCAGATCAGATTGTTTTTTACTTGTTATTTGTACAGTTCTTTGTGATTTGTCGTGTTTTTATTATTGTAGAAACTTTTCTACGGGGGATTAGTGCTCTGTCAAGATTGCATCTACCAGAGATTAAGCAGATATTACAGTATAAACATTCTAGTGATATGATAAGAATCGCGCCACCAATATATCGCGAAACATACAGTCGTTTCATACAAAGTGTTCTCGAAAACATTACTGTTCCCTCCTCACCCCCCCCCCTCCCACCCTGGTTCTGACTAATGATCTCCTCTCCCGCGCTGGAACTGACAGGTGGTGCCCCTCGCTCTGCATCTCCTGTTATTGTCCTCGGCTGTACTTCATTGTTGTTGTTGTTGTTATTTTTGACATTCCTTCTGTCCCTGTCGCTGGCTTTTAGGCTTCATGCTTAGTAAATCAGGTGACACTGCTTTGCTGTCCCGCACCTGTTCTCTTCATACTATGGCCAGAATGTGTTCGCCCCCTTCAGGTAAGAAATGGCGGGCCTAACGAATGTCCAGGCAGGTCACACTCTTTCTCTTGCACGGACTTGACCTTCCGCGGGCTGTCGTCGGCGCTGCCCCAGCCAACACGGGAGACGGGAAAAGGGAAACGGGTAAGTGGTGGGGACTTGCGGGAGTCGTGAACGGCAACAAATAGCGGTCGTCGGGCGAGTCGTCCCCGGAGAGCGACCGGGACTCGGTCACCAAAATGAGAACGATTTGTACTCTTCAATTAAATGGAATGCGCAACTCCCCGTGGGAGGGAGCCCGTGTTCCCTACTTCTACCCATCCCCTCCCATTCTCCGTCGCACCCATCGTCGCTCTCCTACCTTCCCCATCCTCGGTTTCTTCCCTCTCCTCTCTTCCCCTTCCTCGGTTTCGTCCTTCTCCTCTCTTCCCCTTCCTCGGTTTCTTCCCTCTCCTCTCTTCCCCTTCCTCGGTTTCTTCCCTCTCCTCTCTTCCCCTTCCTCGGTTTCTTCCCTCTCCTCTCTTCCCCTTCCTCGGTTTCTTCCCTCTCATCTTCCCCTCTTTCTTAACCCTCCCCCACCCAACTTCTCTTTTTCCTCCTGTTCTTCTCTTTCGCCGTGTCCAGCCATCCTGCTGAGCCACAAGGGACGCGAACTGTGTAACGGGGATGTTTTGGCTCACGTATCGTATGCAAATGGCTCTTGGGGTTTTACATTAGAATTCCTTGTTGCCTTGGGGAGGGATTGATTGATTCAAAGACAGGAGATCAATTCTTATGATAATCTTTGTGTATTGTTATGTAATCGGATGTTCGGCATAAGTTTAAAGCAATGGAAGTACTTGAGAAAATGTAGACATTAGGTGGGCGCAAGGAAGGATAAAGATTGGAAGTGAAAGAATAGAAGGGAAATAATAAAAAAAATGAAGAAAAAGACGACCACTCACTGGAAAGCTATGGCCTGGAAGACCGGTGATGCGAAGAGGGGAGAGAGGGGGAACAGGGGAGGGGGGGGGGTGCGGTTCCTAGGGGCAGTGTCTCATGGGGCTGACCCAAGAATCGCCCCGCCCCTTGAATGATTGCCCCGTTACGGCCACGCCAATCTTAGAACCCGAGGAAAAAAAAAAAAAAAACGCCGGCAACTAATTGATAACTTCCAGCGGGGAGATATAACCTGTTCCTGTGTAGCAGTGTGCCTCGGTGCGTTTTCTTTCTTTTTAGACTTATTTTCCTTCCATTTCTCCTCTCTCTCTCCTCCTCCTCCTCCCTTCTCTCACTCCCTCACTCTCCCTCTCCTTCTCTCCCAATTTCTTTCTCTAATCTACAATCGCCCCCTTCTTTCCCTCACCCCAATCTCATCCTTTTCTCCATCTCTCGTTCTCCCTCCTCCTCTCTTTACAATTTATAGAAAGAAAGTTCAACATTATAGGATATCCAGTAATAACAGGGTATCATTTCGCTTCTACAGGGTAGAGGGCTGCTGATGCAATAGTATATAACATTATGCCAGTAGCGTGACAAGTACCCTTGGCATACTCCGATTACGCTAAGAATATCAGTTCGGAAACATATTCTTCTGAGAAAATGGGACTATGAGGTATCTCCTTACAAATGCTATGTGTATTTAGATTTTTTTTTAAGAAAGTATAGTATTTTGATGTAGAAAATGCAGCATTTTGACACAAAGAGCAAGAATAATGGAGAGCTTGGCTCATGGCAATGTAGAACAAAGTGCGTGGATGAGTGCACTCAGTCTACAAGTAGTTTATGCGTTGTAATTGTACGAAATTATTTAATTCAGGACAAGTTTTTCGGTTACCAAAATTATAACGAGACTAGAAACGAGCTGAATGAAAGAAAACATCCGTGTCAAGACTTCTTTCTCTCTGTCGGAAAGGAAAGATCCAAAATGCCATGGCTTAAAACGGCATCGTGGAAATGTT
>NW_028234403.1:6349822-6354822 GCF_977035675.1 Penaeus japonicus | reverse complement strand
CCCTCCCTCCTAGCTACCCGCACTCGCACACGCGTACATATATTCACACACAAATTCGCAAGCACACACACGTGAGTGTGTGGAGTTACGCTAAAGGTTACGTGAGATTACGTTACACAACATGAATGTGTGGACAGCGGTGCACGTGGCCGTGGCGAGATGGGTTTGTATGCGTGTGGGTTTGTCACAACACGGATGACTCCAAGGAGGTGCGAGAAAGACGGCGGCCTCCCTGTGAGGAACCATGGGACTCCTGAGAGGCAGCACTAGGCCAAGCACTGGTTCCTCTCACACTCGCGCTGTTGCAAGTTCCTTCGCAGGGTTTGTGTCATGGGGTACTGGCATTCACCCCCTTCTTCCTTTCTCTCTCCCTCCCTTCCCTCCCTCCCTTTCATCCTTCCGTCCATCCCCTCCCTCCCCATCTCCCTCTCCCACTCTCTCTTACCTCTCTCTCCTTCCCTTCCCTTTTTTTTTCTTCTTTTTCCTTCCCTCCTTTCTCTCTCTTCCATCTTCCTTTCTTTATCTGTCTAACTCTCCCTCCTTCTTTCCTTCTCATTTTCTCTTCTTCCTTCTCTCTTTCTCACTTCTCCCTCTCTCTCTCTCTCTCTCTCTCTCTCTCTCTCTCTCTCTCTCTCTCTCTCTCTCTCTCTCTCTCTCTCTCTTATATATATATATATATATAATATATATATATATATATATATATATATATATTATATATATATATATTATATACAATAAATACACATAACATACACACAATACACACACACACATAACACATATATATATATATATATATATATATATATATATATATATATATATATATATATATATATATATATCTCTATATCTCTCTCTCTATATCTCTCTCTCTCTCTCTCTCTCTCTCTCTCTCTCTCTCTCTCTCTCTCTCTCTCTCTCTCTCTCTCTCTCTCGCTTTCTCTCGCTTTCTCTCCTTCTCTCCTTGTCTCCCTCTCCCTGTCTCTCTCCTTTTCTCTCTTTCCCCTTCTCTCCTCCTCCCTCTCCCTCTCTCCTTCTCCCTTTCCTCTCCCGTACATACAAACCCGTTCCATCACCAAGGAAATGAAAGCACAGCCTTTCGTGTTCGGTATGCTGCAACTGCGGGATGGTATTTTAACCTTTGACCTGCCAGGAATGTGTGTCGGGTTGCTCGGCGCCGGCACTGCTGTGGCCTTGAACTCGGAAGGTCGTGCGGGGGAGAGAGATCCAGGGGAGGAAGGGGGGGAGGAGGAGGGGGTGAGAGGAGGTGTTGGGGAGGAAGGGAGGGAGGTTGTGAAGGGAGGCGTTGGAGAGGGAGGGAAGGGAGGGAGGGGAGTGTATGAGAGGAAGCACTGGGGAGGGAGGAAGGGAGGGAGAGGGGGCAGGTGGAGGGGATTGTACTAGGGTAGGTATTGGGGATGGGAGAGTGGGGAAGGGTGAGGGTGTGAGGGGAGACGTTGGGGAAGGAGGGGGAGGGTATAAGATTAGCCCTTGGGGAGAGAGTATGAGGGGAGGCGTTGGGGATGGAGGGAGGGAGGGTATTGGGGGAGACGTTGGGAAAAAGAGGGAGAAAAGGACCGGTGGAGGGCACTAGGAGAAGTGTTAGGAAGGGAGGGAAACATGAACGAATGGAGGGTACATAGAGAGCTTTTGCTAAGGGAGGGAGGCAAAGGAAGGACTGATGGCGATCAAAAGGATAAGGAGTGGATGGATTGAGGCAGGGTATGGGATGAGGCGCTCGAGGAGGAAGGGAGGTTATTAGGGGAGGCAGTAGGGAGGGAGGCAGGCAGGCAGGCAAGCAGGCAGGCAGGCAGGCAGGCAGGCAGGCAGGCAGGCAGGCAGGCAGGCAGGCAGGCAGGCAGGCAGGCAGGCAAAGAGGCAGACAGGCAGGCAGGCAGGCAGGCAGGCAGGCAGGCAGGCAGGCAGGCAGGCAGGCAAACAGGCAGACAGGCAGGCAGGCAGGCAGGCAGGCAGGCAGGCAGGCAGAGGGAGAGGCGTCGTTAGGGAGAACGTGAGTGGAGGCGCAAGGAAGAGAAGGAAGGGCGGCGGAAGACACACAGACGATGTGGAAGAAGGAAAGAGAGAGAGAGAGAGAGAGAGAGAGAGAGAGAGAGAGAGAGAGAGAGAGAGAGAGAGAGAGAGAGAGAGAGAGAGGAGAAAAGGCTGCATGCATGAAGTAACGAGAAGGAAGAAAGGGAATGCAGGAATGGATTGGGAAGGACATGGAGCAAGGATGTCCTCGAAACGGAAGGGAAGTCGTAAAAGTCGTATCAGGAAGGTCGCAGCGAGAGCTAGGAAGGAGGAGGGTGAGTGAGATGATTTTAGAGAGAAAAAGAAAGAAGTATGAATGAGGTAATGAGGAAGGGGTGGGGTGCGAATTTAGGGACATGGAGTGGATGCGATAAAGAAGAGCTGGCAGAGGGGTAACTAGAAGCAAACAAAGGAGAAAATGAGGGAGGAATGAGGATTATGAAGTATACGAAGATGTAAGAGAGATATGAAAATGTGCATATAAAAAGGGATGGACGCAAAGGAGAAGAATAAGATCGAGGAAGGGGAAAAATGGAAAGAAGGAGAAAAAATAAAGTGTGATTGAAGGAGTTTTATCTGAGAGAAATGAGGGGATAAGAACGAAGTGTGATGGAAGGCGTAAAGAGAAATCGAGGAGGGTGGAAAGAGAGAGAGAGGGAGAGTGTCATAAGAATGAGGGGAAGGATGCAAGATGGCAGAGAGAAGAAAAGATGGGACGCTGAAGGAATCGGAGGATATCCTTCGCGAAGAAGACTTAAAGGATGAGCAAGGCAAGCAAGCATGTGAGAGGGAGAGGGAGGGTAGGAAAAAAGGGAAAGGGAAAGGGAAAGAGAGCTGGAGATGAGGGTGATGGAAATGTGAATGAAAGAGAAAGAGATAGAAGTAGAAAATGAGAGGGGGGTGGGAGGAGGTAGCAGACGGAGCAAGCGGAGACGGAGGGGTAGGGAGACGCGACGGAGGAGGAGGAACAAAGGAGGACATGAAATGGAGAATATGTTTTGATGATGATTATAGTAAGAAAATGGGAAAAGGAAGAATGAAAACAATCATTACCATGACCAGATACATAATGATCACAATGAGAAGAACAACATCAACACTGATACTATTATTGGTGCTGATATCTATAAGAAAATTAAAAAGGTGAAGAAAAAAAGTAGCGAAAGAGCTCTAGGAAGAAAATAAGGGAATGAGTCAGGGGGGAGGAGAGCGAATTGATGTTGCGAGACGGAAAGAAGATATGAATTGGTTATGTAATTGGATGAGTGAACACGAAGGCTTCACGGCGTGTGGGCGCAGGAAGTGGGCGTCGAGGGAGGGGGGAGGGGGATGTTGCGTGAGGAAGGAAGCTTCGAAGGAGGAAAATAAGAAAAAGGGAAATGTGAAGTAAGGGTTTTGTTTATTTTTGTCGGCAGAGAAGTGGCAGATTAATCTTTTAAGAAAATAGAAACGTATATGAGATGGTTATAGAGATACGTGTTAAAGCAAAGTACGACCAAAAGAGAGAGAGAGAGAGAGAGAGAGAGAGAGAGAGAGAGAGAGAGAGAGAGAGAGAGAGAGAGAGAGAGAGAGAGAGAGATGCCAGTAGCCACCACCAGAGGCGTCTATAATGAAAAATGATGCAAAAAAAAAAAAAAAAAACTTACAGAGTGAGTGCTTGACTGCGTGGTTAAAGATCGTGCTTGAAAAGGGTTCGGTTATTAAGGTGAATGAACTGCGAGTGCCATACCGATAAGGCGGTGGCATAGGTCGAAAGGTTGTGTGACCTGACATCTCGCAGTACACGGAACTGTCAGCTCAGCGCGATCTGGTTTATCTCCGGATCGACATTATTTATAGTATGCATAACTATGACCTGGTACCTATTAATATTCTGTGCATGGCAAGGATGAATTAGAGAGGTGCGGAAGTTACTTTCGGGAACGCCGCGATTAAAGTGCGTTGGTACCTCTGCGGAGAAGACGATGGGGCCATAGGAGTTGGTAACCCTGATAGCAGTGGCGCCAGTAACGACGATGTAAGCGCTTCTCCCTTTGCCTCCCCCCCCTCCCCCTCTCCCCCTCCCCCTCCCTCTCCCTCCCCCGACCTTTGACACATGATGGCGTCCCCTCGAAAGGGATCCCCGGCGACCGAGCTTGAAATCTCAGAATGCAGATTGAGATTTATATTCCTGGTTAGCTAGACTCATTCTTTGCTTAACAAGCTCATGACTCATGGTGCATTCTCTCTCTCTCTCTCTCTCTCTCTCTCTCTCTCTCTCTCTCTCTCTCTCTCTCTCTCTCTCTCTCTCTCTCTCTCTCTCTCTCTCTTTCTCTCCTTTCTCTCTTTCTCGCTCTCTCTTTCTCTCTCTCCCTCCCTCCTCCCATCTCTCTCTCTCTCTCTGTCTCTGTCTCTCACTCTCTCTGTCTCTCACTCTCTCTGTCTCTCACTCTCTCTGTCTCTCACTCTCTCACTCTCTCTCTCTCCCTCTCCCTCTCTCCCTCTCTCTCTCTCTCTCTCTCTCTCTCTCTCTCTCTCTCTCTCTCCCTCTCTCTCTCTCTCTCTCTCTCTCCTCTCTCTCTCTCCTCCTCCCTCTCTCTCTCTCTCTCTCTCTCTCTCTCCTATCCTCTTCTCCTCCCTTCCTTCCCTCTTCTCTCTCCCTCCCTCGTCCCCTCACTCTCCCTCTCTGTCAGTGACTAAATCTAATCTATCGATATCGCTATCTATCTCTCCCTTAGTTTTTCTCCCTCCCCGTCTTCCCACTTCTCACTCCTCACCCCCCTCTCTTCACACATCTTTCGCCCTTTTTTTCTCTCTCTGTCTATCTGTCTATCTATCTATCTATCTATCTATCTATCTATCTATCTCTCCGGTCATCCCCGTATTTTCCCATTTTCCTCAAAATTAAGGGAAAAGGAAGAGAAAGAGAAAAAAAGGCTCTGTTAGTCCTGGGAAATGAACCAGTGGATTTTGTTGGCATCTTT
>NW_028234403.1:6339822-6344822 GCF_977035675.1 Penaeus japonicus | reverse complement strand
CAGCAATATTGCTTGTAAAAAAAAATGTTGGGACTTTACATCTCATAATGCCAGGTAATGCAACCTGCGGTCCATCTAGCATGAACTATGAATAATTGACGACTGATACATTAAATTTACTGATATTTTTTCCGTATTTGTGATATAATGGTGTCTCCTTTGCATAAACTGAGAGTAGTCCATCTTCTCTCATGAGATATAAGATTTATTCAGGCTGTCACCCGCATTTGCTGTGCAATGATGATATTTTTGTAACATAACTAAACTTGTTATGTTTGTCAGCGTCTGAGCTGTTAGTCAGAGTGGTACGGACGTAAAAATACATACATACCCGAATCATATACGAAGTAGATGCGACTAAAACGAGGTTTGTTATCTAAGATATGATTACAAAAAGTAGTAATAAAACACAAACTTTTATATAACCATCACCAGTGTATGAAAAGATTAAATTGTATCTGTATATGCCCGGTATTTCACATGGCTTAGCAAGACAAAAGTTGATTTGTTTAACCTCTAAAGACCTCTAAGGGTTGCCGCAAATTGAACGATTATTTATCTACACGCAGTATTTTGATTCGCCTGTTGCCTGACAAATTTAATCTAACAGCTTAAGAATATATTCACAGCGATTAGGGATAAGCACAGGTTTATCGTTAGACCAATAAACCAACACGCGTTTTGTTTAGAGGCAAAGTATAGTGACGCTTGAGTCATTGAATCGCACTGAAATCTTATCTCTTTCTTGTTGCAAGATTGATAGCGAGGGTGCAACATGATAGAGTTGTGCGTGGTCTTGTAGATACAGCATAAGTTGTAGTATCGATGGCATCGGTTGCTCAAGAAGGGTGGGGAGTCATGCAGACTGGCATGCTCTGTGAAGATGCAGCATGTAGAGCATTACAGATCGATTACTCGATGCATGGCGATCACGTGATAGAAAGGTCGGGTGGAACCTAGATGAAAGAATGAGCCAGAGAGGCAGCCACGTCGTCTGGACGTTCCGATTTAATGGGGGAGACGTGGCACGGGGCAGGCGTTGACGGTACCCAGACGCGATGAGGGCGATGCGTGCCACGATGATAGTGTTGGTGGTGGTGATCATGGATTGAGCACCTCGATGAGTCGCCATGCTCGGGTTTGGGGGACCGTGTGCCCTCACCTCGCCTGCTGCTGTTGCGGAGATAGGAACGAGTCTGTCAGAGGAGGCTCGAGTCAACATTACAGGAGCTCTCGGCCTTGTACTGCTTGGGGGAGATGGGAGGGGGGGGGGTCTGGCCGGCCGCACGCACTTTGAAATTCAACTTGAAATCGGTCGTATCGTCGTTTGAAGTAATTAAGTCGCTGCATCGCCATTTTTGATTTGACAAATGGGTTCGTGTGTGATGCGGGATTGGATTTGCATTTTGTTTGACTTCTCTTTATTATTTACAGTATATACATACATATATAGATAATATATACAGTTATAGGTATAGATATAAGATAGATATATGGATCGATAGTTAGATATATGTAGATGGGTAGATGCAGATGTAGATGTAGATGTAGATGTAGATGTAGATACATAGATACTGTTTATATATGCATGTATGCATGCACAAACATACATATTCATATACAATACGAAGGTTTATTCTACTCTACAGTCCCACTAAGATTTAGGACCTTAATTCCCGTGTTTTTTCTCTCTAAGGCGAAAGTCGTTTCGAAGTTAAATATACAATAATAGTACAAGTGAGGCATGGCTTGGCGTCGCGGGCATGACATTGAGGTATGGAGCGGTAATTGAGTGAGGCATCGTCTGTATATTAGTACCTGAGGCAAGGCATGCGTTGAGTGGAAGACTGAAAGCGAGGCCGGAGGGGCGGGAGGGGGGGGCAGGGAGGGGGCGAAGGAATAGGCTGTTGTTGGGATTATTTTGCTGTGTCTTTGTTTACGTTGCATTGTGGAATCGTGTGAGGGGGAATGTTTTTAGTAAGGGATTTTTTTTTTTTGAGAAAGTTTTCACTTGAGTTATATACGGGAGTATTGTCTATGCAGATGACTCCGGTTACTATTGTGTATTGTCTTGTTAACTTAAGGCTTTATGAACTTCATTCGTATTATCTTTATGAGAATGTGATTCAAGTTCTCTTTGTTAATAGAAGCTTTGTGTAATGTCAGGTTGACCAGTCAGCTTATTTAACTTTGAATATTTACAGTTAATTCAGTTTATTAAATGGCTGGACTATTAGTTACGGTAATAGATTTAAGATATATATATATATATATATATATATATATATATATATATATATATATATATATATATTGCAGTTGGTTAAGAAGTGAAGCATTATGAATGTTTAACAAAAGTCGAATGAAATGGCCATGAATAGTTAGCTTAAATTTAACATCATTATTAGTGTGTATGTTTCATCAACCGTCTTGTCATAAATACCATCCCTTTGATTCTATTTTTTATTATGAATAAGATAAATAATCGCGGTCATTACCAAGTAAGCGTAAAGAAATTAATATCGTATGATTTAGTGACTGGTTCTGCTTTGAATTTGTCCGCTCATTTTAATCAAGATCTATAACTCATATAAAGAACCGTATTATAAATATGATATGATGATATCTCTCTCTCTCTCTCTCCCTCTCTCCCTCTCTCTCTCCCTCTCTCTCTCCCTCTCCCCCCCTCTCTCTCTCTCTCGCTCTCTCTCTCTCTCGCTCTCTCTCTCTCTCTCTCTCTCTCTCTCTCTCTCTCTCTCTCTCTCTCTCTCTCTCTCTCTCTCTCTCTCTCTCTCTCTCTCTCTCTCTCTCTCTCTCTCTCTCTCTCTCTCTCTCTCTCTCTCTCTCTCTCTCTCTCTAGCATCATGATCTGTTATGTACTTTCTAATCCATTCATTATACAAGTAATGATACCCATATATACTTTACGGACATGAGTAAGGCATCTGATAGTGCCTGTCACGAAGAACAATTCAGAGTCTTATCATACAAAGGTGTACCTTCACTGTTACGAGGGATGCCTCGGTATAACCACGGCGTGAAAACAGGGAGTCTATCCCCATACGAGTATAGCATTTATTTGGAATGGTTAACCGATATTCTGAATGCATTAAAGGCCGGGTGCTCAGTTGATGAGAGCATTGTTAACCGCATCTTCTATATATGCCAGTGGTTCGCAAACGTTAGTCAGTCACGTGATCCTTGAAGTGTTGCATCATCAACCAGGTTCTCTTTGTATTTTTTGTTTTTGTTTTTTTGTTTTTTTTCTAGTATTTCTGCCTAGGCTTTTAACAGTACGCGTCTAGTGATAAACAATCTTGAAATCAATTTTATTATTGGATCTTACTAAACTAACAAGGTATCGAAATTATGATGAGCGAAATCGTTAAAGAAAAAGAAAGAAAGAAAGAAAAAAAAACCGTTTGGGAACCCCTGATTCATGGTGATGATATTGTGGTGTTTTGTCCCTAATTGTCTAATTGACAACGGCTAATCAACACTAGCTGTATATTCATATCAGTGCGGACGTAATGGGAAGCACGCAGCTGTCAAGCCACATTGATGGCATTGCTCTTTATCAGTGTTAATGGAAATAAATATTAAGGGTTTTGTTTCGATAAGGAATATGTATGACGCTAAATACGCTCTGCTAATGAACACCATGGTTTGTGGCCAAGGAACCTGTGCACTGTTGATGTTAAATAGTTACTGTCCCGCAGATTTTTGCACTGAATTTCGCTGTATATCGTCCATTCTTTTTTATATGTTCACAGATCTCTAAATAGAGTAGGGATATGTTATAACAATATTTTTTTTCGAATAATGAAAGGTGCAGCACGAGAACTGACCGCTGTAATGGCCTGGGGCATCACCCAACATCATCATCAGGAATATTGTTATATATGACTGTCGATTTAGTTTAAACCTTTACAGAGAGAGAGAGAGATTGAGTGAGTGAGTGAGTGAGTGAGTGGGTTGGTGGTTGAGAGAGAGAGAGGGAGAGGCAGACGCAGAGGCAGACGCAGACATGCAGACAGACATATAGACATATAGACAGACAAAAGACACACACACACACACACACACACACACACACACACACACACACACACACACACACACACACACACACAAAAAAAAAAAAGTCCCTCCTCTCCCCTTCCCCTTCCTTCCCCTCCCCCGCCCAAGAGAAAGGATAGGCGGCACTCTCATCCGATAGGATGGCCTTAGAAAGCCGAGAGCAATCCCAATCAATAAAGAATCGCCGTGCAGCGCATGTTGTCTGATCGTTATCGTCTCCAGTACCCCCCGACAGAGCAACAAAGGGAGACGTCGTCACCGATAAATGATTGGACGGAGCTCGCGCATAGCAAGAACCTCGGTGGCCTTGGGAAAGCTGGCGTTTTTTTTTCTTTCTTTCTTTCTTTTTTTGAGATACCGACGATGTACCTGGAGACAGAGGTAGTTGAAATCTGTTACTTTTTGTGATTTTGTTGTTGGCTAGAGTATGAAGGATTTGTTGGTTAGAACAGTAGTGCGAAATGCACGGAAATGTTTTCGATTCAACTGTGTACTTTTTCCTACCTCAGCACCAAATTTTAAAATGCTTAAAAATGGTTACACGAAAACATACAACTAAGACTTTATTTTTATTTCGATCGGCAGGCGATATCCTCTTGCTGAAATGAATTTGCGTCTACTTGTAGCGAGTTTGTCGCCGGACAAAATGTAGCTGTATCATGCCTCTGTATGCGTGTTAGGGTTCTGTTGGTGATGTTGATGGACTCTTATAACTTCATCAGGTGTTGGCGGACCAAGCGTCGCGTGGCACTCTATGACCCTTAACGGCCCACAATGGCACTGAATGACCCCTCACATCTCACATTCCCCTCCCAGGCGACCATAACGCCAGGGGGGGAGGAGGAAAAGGGTCACTATAAGTAGGCTAGACCTCTGCTACTGTTTTCCATTCTTGTATATCCTGAAGTAAGGTATTACTT
>NW_028234403.1:6319822-6322322 GCF_977035675.1 Penaeus japonicus | reverse complement strand
ACTTAACAGGGTCTTTGATTTAATGCGTCCATTTGCATTAAGAAGGTTAAATTATTAGATATTAATAAGAATTGATATCGAAGTGGCCCCTCTAGCCTCGTTGCCATTAAGTTTCTCGTGTGAGGTACTCACTCGCGAGGCACCTACTCCCGGCGTTGTCATGAACTCATGGCTGGCGATGAAGGGCGCGCTCTACGCAATGTTCTCTGACCCGCATCTTGTAAACTCTTGTCATTCATCTTGGCACCGAGTCAGGAACTGTCGTTGGGTACACTCGAGGTCAGTTTGTGTGTGTGTGTGTGGGGGGGGGGGGTCGTGCGGGCCGGGTATTGGATTTGGTTTACTTTTTTCTTTTGCAGGGAGAGGGAGAAAGTGATGGACAGATAAACAGAGGAAAGGAAAGGAGAATATAGGAAGAGACAGAGTGGGAAGGGGAATGAGACAGGCGCGTACACGCACAAGCACAAGCACACACACGCACACGCGCACACGTACACGCACACACACGCACACACACACACACACACATACAGAGAGAGAGAGAGAGAGAGAGAGAGAGAGAGAGAGAGAGAGAGAGAGAGAGAGAGAGAGAGAGAGAGAGAGAGAGAGAGAGAGAAAGGGGATGGCATGGATACATATCTAAATACGTTTCATATTGTTTTTCCTTTTTTTTACAAACACGAGCATAAGTTGCGCCTATATTCATAATTTCAAAGCATACGCAGGCACATGAAATATGTAACAGGCCAGCAGAAAATAAGTGTAAGTAATTCCATTAATACTGTTCTCTTGTTCATGAAATGATTTATGCCGTTTGATTCTTTTTTTTTTCTTATTGACAGGGTAATTATATTTCGCGCGGCATGGTTGTGTCTGGCATTTAAAGGAATGTCAGTTATGATTTTTTTCACAATATCGGGAGTTGGCAGAGCTTTGTAAATACTAGCTATCGCTGGTAACAAAATATACATTGTTTGGTTGCAGTGATACATACACCACCTCACGCTCCGATCTTCACTAAAAGTAAACCAGTAAATATACTCAACAAATTTGCTTACACACTTTTATATGAAACAGATACCCATTGGCATATCCCCCTTCTGTACTTGCATTATTGCACACAACCCGACATATTATCATCCCCCCCCCCCAGTCGCTTTACTCAAATAAACGCACATATGTCTTGCTACAAATTCACGATAGTAGAGAAGGTTGACACGCGGAAAACAGCTGATGGATATGGAGATGAACTTCGACTTCATACCGGGAGGTGGCGGGGCTCTACCACTACTGTCCGTGGCGTGGTAGGGCTGATCCACCAAAGCCACACTGACTCTCAAGCCATGATCTAGGTGTACTTGTTACTGGGGTTCACGGCGGATTACCATTCACCGCATTGTATGCAGACCCTCACTTTGCTCGGGGAAGTGAGGAGACCAGAGTCCCCACCCTTCTGTAATTATGTAAACAAACACAAGTTTAATCTGGGCCATTACTGAGCGGTCTGGGAGGAGCGTGGATCTTGCGGAATGTGCGAGGACCACGCAAAGTGAGGCTCTTTGGCTGTAAGGCATAAAGCCGAATTTCCTTTGTGGCGGCAAGCGAGGGTTACGTAGGCTTGTCCCCCGGGCCATCAGTTAGCCCCAGTGCAGTTATAGTTTATTTATAACTTGATATCCTCTCGTGTCGGGGCCGGGTCACTTTATGGCCCGTCGTTGCTTCTACCTCACCCCTTTGACACTGTGGCCATGATGGGGAGAGGAGGCACTGGAGGGCCGGGATCTGTAGTGCCGTGAGAAAGAGGCTTGTGGGAAGCGCTCTGTAACTAAGTTGATCAGATTGAGTGCCATTGTGATAGACCGGGTAGTAGCTGGAGTCACATGCTGAAAGTCGCAGCGGGATATGTCAGTTGGTATCTTAATAAGCTAGGTACTTTAGATGGTACAATGATTATACGGTAAAGCGAGTTATATAGGTTATGTCAGGTACCTCCTTAATAGGACGGGGTTTGTATAGGCGAGGGGGAAATTGTCATGCAAAATTTGTATGTTATGTCCGTGATGCTGTTTTCTCGGAGTCGTTGTAAAGCCAAGCATTTTAATGAAGCTCATTGAAAGAGGTCGGGTTGACAGTGAACGGCGCCATCAGTTGATTTATTTTAATTCGTTCCCCCGAAAGTGACATGGGCACTCACCATCATCACCATTACCCTGATTATCAATAACTATTATTAACGACCTTTTTTTTCTTACCATGTGAGTACTTGATTCCGCTTTGGCAGTGTGGCGTGTGAGGTCGCGGTTCCCCTTGCTCTGTGACAGTGATTGATATCGCGAGGGGTTTCTCCCGTGATAATGCTGTTTAATGGCAATAGATTGGCGACGCGGCCAATGATTGTGAGTCATCGGAAGCTTTTGAGTGGCGGTGCCGTCGAGACCTGAATTTTAGACGAGAAGTAGGAGAAATTAGAGAAGAAGGATAGAGACAGTGACGATGGCGT
>NW_028234403.1:6304822-6312322 GCF_977035675.1 Penaeus japonicus | reverse complement strand
CGGTACTCTCCTGACAGTGCGAAAGTACCTCGCTCGCTGCAGGGTTGGCTTGCAGTTCGTTTTGTTTATATCCTAACATCTTATCGTCAGTCCGCTCTCTCTATCTCTCTCTCTCTCTCTCTCTCTCTCTCTCTCTCTCTCTCTCTCTCTCTCTCTCTCTCTCTCCTTTTCTCTTTCTCCCTTTCTCTCTTTCTCTCTTTCTCTCTCCCTCCCTCCCCCTTTCCCTCCCCTCTCCTTCCCTCCGATCTCTATACCTCCCCTCCCTCTCCTCCCTCTCCTCCCTCTCTTCCCTCTCTTCCCCCTCCCACTTCCTCTCCCACTCCTTCGCCCCTTTGACCAGTGTCTCTCAGTGCAGGGATGAAGCAGGAGAATGCACGGGCAGGTCGGCCGTCCCCGCAGAGAGAAGTGCTTGGGTATGCAGATCGGGTACTCGGCGTAATGCCCCACTCTCAACAACAAGCACATACCCTCCACCCCCTGGCCCACGCTCCTCCTTGCCCCCCCTCCCCCCTTCCCTCTTGGCTCTGTCATTAACGTAGTACTCTCGTCTCTGAATGTATGCAGCGCTTGAGAGATTATTTCTGTGGTTTTTTTTTTCCTTCTTTTCCTTCTTCTTCATCTTCTCCTTCTTCTCCTTCTTTATTGATTTTATCCGGGTCTTTTTGTTTTGTTTTGTTTTGTTTTTTGTTTATATATTTATTGATTTGATTTGAAAGGTTTTGTATTGTTTAGTATCGTATTTGGGTGTTGCTTGTTTTCTTTTGTTTTGTTTTTGTTGATTCTTTCTTACATGCTTCTTTCCGCTCTTACGGGTGGTAAAGCTTCTGTTGTTATCCTATTTTTTTTAATTTGATAAGCAAAAAAAGATATGGATGATGATAACAAGTACCACTGCTGTTTCTGTTGTGATTGTTAGTGTTTTTTTCTGTTTTCATTGCTATTATTATCCATTATTATCATTATTACCGAAGTTTCTCGTGTTCATGTTTATTTCTAATCTACACGAGTGTGTTGTCGATCGTCCCGTCGTTATCGTCATCATCATCGCCTTCCAAATTACATAACCGACCCCTGGTGTGCCGCTCTCTTGCATGTGTGAGTGTGTGTCTGTGTGTCTGTGTCTGTGTATGTCTGTGGGTGTGTGTGTGTGTGTGTGCGAATTCCAAGATGGCCGGAGAGAGAATGACTCGGCAAGAACTGAGGCATTGGAAGGAGGAGCTTGTTTTACTAGAGCGATAATAGCGAAATATTTTTTTTTTTTTTTTTTTTTTTTTTGAAGGAGTAGGTGTCGGGGAGGGAAGCGAGAAACTTAGAAAGTGGAATAAGAAGTCTTTGAAATGACGGATGGATACCGATAGACCTTGAATATTAAGGAGGGGAGGGGAGGGCGAGAAGGAGAGAGGGAGGCGAGGAGGAAAGAGGGAGGCGAGGGCGAGGAGAGAGGGAGAGGTTTGGTGGTGGATGAGAGGGGGGGGAGGGGAGGCGAGGAGGAGAGAGGGAGGCGAGGAGGAGAGAGGGAGGTGAGGAGGAAAGAGGGAGGCGAGGCGGGTTGGAGGAGGAAAAGAAACCAAAAAGAGGGAGCGGTGTGGAGGACAAGAAAAAAAGGGAAGGCGGAGAAGGAGGGATTGAGGGGCGATGGGAGGTACGGAGAGGAGGGAGAGAGGATGGTGGGTGCGAGAGAAGGGTAAGAAAAAAAAGGGAGGCCCCTTGTGGTGTGATTGGGGTGGGAGGGGGTTTGGAGGGGGAGGCGAGGAGGAGAGAGGGAGGTGAGAAGGGAAGAGGGAGAGGTTCCTGGTAGTGGATGAGAGAGGGAGGGGGAAGGGGAGGCGAGGAGGAGAGAGGGAGGTGAGGAGGAGAGAGGGAGAGGCTTCTGGTGGTGGATGAGAGAGAGAGAGAGAGAGAGAGAGAGAGGAGGCAGAGAGAAGAGATGGAGAGGAATGGAGAGAGTGGAGAGTTGGAGCGAGAGAGAGGAGAGCGAGGATGAGAGAGAGAGAGGAGTTGTTATAGAGAGAGTTGCGATGAGAGCGCGACAAGAGAGGAGGAGGCGGAGAGAGGAGGCAGAGGGAGAGTGAAGAGAGAGGAGAGAGCTTGATAGGGAGAGGAGGGAGAGGAGAGTGAGGGGGAGCTGAGGAGAGGCAGATGAGAAGAGAGAGGGGAGAGAGAGAGAGAGAGAGAGAGAGAGAGAGAGAGAGAGAGAGAGAGAGAGAGAGAGAGAGAGAGAGGGAGGGGAGGCGGAAAGAGAAGAAGAAAAGGGAGGAGAGATCGAGACAGAGAAAGAAAGAGAAGGAGAGAGTGAAAGTGAGAGAAAAAAAAAGACAAGACTAAAAAAGAAAAAGAATAGAAAGTGAGAGAGGGGAGAAGAAGAGGTAGGAGAGGAGGGGAGCTATGGAGAAATGATCGAGGGAGGAATCAAGGAGATGAAAATGGAAAGAAAGGATTGAATAAACCGGGAAGGAGGGCGAGGACGCAGGAAAGGCGATAAATGTGAATCAATGATCCGAGAAATACGAAGGAGGGAGGGAGATGTGGTGAGCCAGACCGCCACGGTGAAGGGAACGCGAAAATGTATTTGAGAGAGGAAGAGGAAGAGGAAGAGGAAGAGTGAGAGAGAAAGAGGAAGAGGAAGAGGAAGAGAGAGAGAAGGAGAGGAAGTGGGAGAGGGAGAAAGAGAGAGGAAGAGGAAGAGAGAGAGAGGAAGAGGAAGAGTTAGAGAGAGGGTGAGAAAGAGAGAGAGAGGAAGAGGAAGAGTTAGAGAGAGGGTGAGGAAGAGGGAGAAAGAGAGAGGAAGAGGAAGGGAGAGAGAAAGAGAACGAGGGAGAGTGAGAGAGAGGAAGAGGAAGAGAGAGAGAAAGAGGAAGAGGAAGAGTGAGAGTGAGAGAGAAAGAGGAAGAGAGAGAGGAAGAGGAAGGGGAGAGAGAGGGAGAGGAAGAGGGAGAAAGAGAGAGGAAGAGGAAGGGAGAGAGAGAGGAAGAGGGAGAGGGAGAAGGAGAAGGAGAGAGAGAGAGAGAAGGAGAGAGAGAGAGGAAGAGGAAGAAGGAGAGGAAGAGGGAGAGATAGAGAGAGGAAGAGGGAGAAAGAGAGGGAGAGGAAGAAGGAGAGGAAGAGGGAGAGGGAGAGAAAAAGAAAGAGAAAGAGAACGAGTGTGAGAGAGAGAAAGAGTGAGAGAGAGAGAGAGAGAGAGAGAGAGAGAGAGAGAGAGAGAGAGAGAGAGAGAGAGAGAGAGAGAGAGAGAGAGAGAGAGAGAGAGAGAGAGTAAAGGAAAATGGGAGAGGGAGAGGGAGATCATTTCGAAGTGAAGTGAGGGACAGAGCGAACACACACTTCTGGATGTGTTCGGGCGACGGCGCCTTCGCATGCAGGAAGTGTGTACAGTGATGGAAGCACTCGCTTACCCCGCCATTATCTCACTAACCTCATCCCTTACGAGACGCGAGACGTGAAGTGTTTACTCTTCATAAATCGCGCGCCCTGCAGGTTATGGCAATTACTTACGTACAATAGACCAGCCACACTACAGTTTTCATTATGTAAATGCCTTACTCTTACTCGCGCCCCTTACCCTTGCCGTCCTGCATGGAGCTCTTTTCTCTCTCTCTCTCTATCTCTCCTTTTTTCTTTCCGGTCGTACTTACGCACACGCACACGCATACGTACACGTATACGCACACGTATCCGCACACCTATACGCACAGGCACACACACAGGCACACACACAGGCACACACACACACACACACACACACACACACACACACACACACACACACACACACACACACACACACACACACACACACACACACACACACACACACACACACACACACACACACTCACACACACAAACACAAACACAAACACACACAATCATTATGAATATCAGAAATGCAGAACTGGGCCACCATGCTACGTCGTGGGAAGTGGAATGAAGTGGAGGGAAGTGGAGGGGGTGTCTATGCTACGCTTTGAGGAATCCAGGAACGAAATTGGCTTACGTTGAATTACGCTGGACCCGAGAACGAGCGAACAAACATCGCCAAACATCGGGAGATCATTCGGAACCCCCGGGTAAAGGAGCAGCCCAAAGCCGGACTCCAGCTTGAAAGATGTTTTACGGACATGCATGTAAACCAAGCATTCAGATCAACGGCATACCTTCCTCATGCCGTCCTGACTGATCCATGAGGTAGGACTTATACGGACGTTTTTTTTTTTTTTTTTTTTTTTTTTTTTTTTTTTTTTTTTTTTTTTTTTTTTTTTTTTTTTTTTTTTTGTTTGCTGCTGTATCGAGGAGGTAGGAAGATCACGTGTCATGACGGTGTATCCCAGGACAAGTTGTCTCTTCGTCGCCGTCGCTGTCGCCGTGTACTTCCGCCTCCACCTCCAAATTTTCCTTGCCCCCCTCCTCTGCTACTCAGAACCCCATCCTATCCTCCTAAAGCTCTACCTCCTCCACTCCTCCACCTCCCTCACCTCTACTCTCTCACCTCCACTCTCTCTTTCACCTCCCCCCACCACCATTCCTCCACCTCCCCCACCTCCACCTCCTCATCCTCCTTCTTTCCCCCAACCTCTCCTACCAGCACCTTCACCACCAGTCCCTCTTTCACCTCTACTTGCCCCTCCTCACCTTCCCCTCCTTCACCCCCACCCCCACCCCTCCTTGCAGAGAAATGAGTGATCGTCCGACCTGACCTTAGAGCGGGCTCGGGTGTCCCTTAAGGATCATCCCCCGCAGACAAGGGGCTTTGACTCGCCAAGAACAAGCCGCCCCGGCGTCTTGGTCTTCCTTTCTCTTATTTTGTCTGCTCTTTTCTTATGCCCCCCCCCCCCACACACACACACACTCACACCAGCTTCCTGTGTCTATCTGTCTCTGCCTTTCTGTGTCTGCCTGCCCCTGCTTCCCTGTGTGTCTCTCTGTGTTCGTTTGCCTCTCTCTCTCTCTCTCTCTCTCTCTCTCTCTCTCTCTCTCTCTCTCTCTCTCTCTCTCTCTCTCTCTCTCTCTCTCTCTCTCTCTCTCTCTCTCTTCTCTATCTCTCTCTTTCTCTATCTCTGTCTGTCTCTCTCTCTGTCTGTCTCTCTCTTCTCTCTCTCTCTCTTCTCTCTCTCTCTCTCTCTTTCTCTCTCGTCCTCTCTTTCTCTCTCTCTCTCTCTCTCTCTCTCTCTCTCTCTCTCTCTCTCTCTCTCTCTCTCTCTCTCTCTCTCCTATCTCTCTCTTTTCTCTCTCTTCTTCTCTCTCTCTCTCTCTCTTTTTCTCTCCCCCTCTCTCTCTCTTCTGACTCTTCTCCTCTCTCTCTTCTCCTCTCTTCTCTCTCTCTCTCTCTCTCTCTCTCCCTCCTCTCTCTCTCTCTCGTCTTTCTTTCTCTCTCTCTCTCTCTCTCTCTCTCTCTCTCTCTCTCTCTCTCTCTCTCTCTCTCTCTCTCTCTCTCCTCTCCTCTCCTCTCCTCTCCTCTCCTCTCCTCTCTCTTCTCTCTCTCTCTCTCTCTCTCTCTCTCTCTCTCTCTCTCTCTCTCTCTCTCTCTCTCTCTCTCTCTCTCTCTCTCTCTCTCTCTCTCTCTCTCTCTCTCTCTCTCTCTCATATCTCTCTCGCTCTCATACATCTCTCTCTCTCTCACATCTTTCTCTCTCTCTCTCTCTCTCTCTCTCTCTCTCTCGTTCATTCGCTCGCTCTCCTTCCTCTGTCTGTAGGGCGGTGCCGGGATGCTCTTGAAAAGGTTCATAAAAAGATGGAGTTTATGATTACTTCCTCCCACACCGGCGGTGGCGTTTTGCTTCTTGCATATATATTCCCAGTTTTTGCTTGTCTTTTGTACGTCTCCCCCTCCCATTCCTCCGTCTTCCTCCCTTCCTCCTCCCTTCCTCCTCCTTCCATCTTCCCTCACTCCTTCCATCTTCTCTCCCTCCTTCCATCTTCCCTCCCTCTTCCCTTTCATCATCCCTCCCTCCTTCCATTCTCCCCCCTCCTTCTATCCTCTCTCCCTCTTCCCATCCCTCCTCCTCCTCCTTCTTCTCCCTCTTCCCTCCCTCTTCTTCCTTCTCCCTCCTCCCCCCTCCCATCCCCACCCCTCTCCTGACCTGTGAGTATCCATGCGTCCTGTATACGTCGACGCATGTGGGAATTGCTCCGCGGTATTTTTTTTTTCTCTTTTTTTTTTTCTTTTTTTTTCTCTCCAAACACTTGATTGTTTTACTCGCTCATTACACCACTCATTAAGGCTCGGACATTCGGCGGAGAAAGCGCGACGAGGATGGGTGTTGCAGATTGAAAGAGGGGCGGGCAATATTACTGCTTGCTGCAAAAGGAAAGTGCGATAAAAAGAGGGGACAGAGGGGAGGGGGGAAAAATACGGGAGATTCGAGGAAGGCGTTTGGATGGGGAGGGAGGAAGGGAGGGAGGGAGGGAGGGAGGGAGGGAGGGAGGGGGGGAGGGAGGGAGGGGGAGGGAAGGAAGAGAGAGAGAGAGGGGGAGAGGGAGGGGGAGAGAGAGAGGGAGAGGGAGGGAGAGAGAGGGAGAGAGAGAGAGAGAGAGAGAGAGAGAGAGAGAGAGAGAGAGAGAGAGAGAAAGAAAAGAAGAAGTGAATGTTTGCGTATGTGGGAAGAGGAAGGGAGAGAAAAAGGAGTGATGGAGAGGGAGGAGTGAGAAGAAGAGAGACTAAATGAGAGATAATGTTCTCGTGCGCGTGATGGGGGGAGGGGGGGGGAGAGCATTAGTGATTTTCTCAAAGAAGGGGATTTGAGTCAGCAAGTCAAAAAAAAAAAAAAAATGATGAAAGAGACATGCGAGAAGGGGCTAGGAAAAGGAGAAGAACCTGAATGAAGACAAGAGGAAGAAGAAATTAATAGAAAAGTTAATGAGGTGTAGTATCATTAACAAGAGGCGTTAATCAGAACCTACTTGTATTAACTTGAAGATGTGATGGCGGTAACACGAACGATCTAAACAATAATAATAATAAGAGAAATAATTGACAAAAAACAATGGTGATGATCTTAAAACATTAGTGATATATATATTTTTTTTAATAATTGTGGTAGTAACAGAAGAATGGCTGAAAAAAATATTGATAATATGTTGTTAAAAGTTGCTAGAAAAAAAAAATTATATAATGGTGATAAGAAAGAATATGTTTTAGGGAACTAGGTGAAGCAGATTGGGAAATGTGGATGAAAGACGGGAAAGTAAAACACAAAATTACTATGTGGAAAATGTTCGGTTTTGCACAAGGATTATAGATGAAGAAATGGAATGAGAAGAGTTAGGTGGAATTTTACTTTGATAAAAAAAAAAATGAATGAGGCGAACCTGATAGAAAGAAGGACGCATGACTTAGACTCCGACAAGGGAAAGGGCAAGTATGATGAACATACCCCCCCCCCCCCGCCCCAAAGAAGGGAGGGGTAAGAATAAGTATTAAAGGGACCGAGAGAACGAGGGGAGTCGACAGGACGCGGATAAACATTTGGACAAGACGAAAAAGAACAAGATAAATAGAACGGA
>NW_028234403.1:6287322-6299822 GCF_977035675.1 Penaeus japonicus | reverse complement strand
CTATCCACCTACATCGGTATACCGGCAATGCTATTTATCGGAGGTATTTATTTAAATGAGAGCTGGCATGTATGTCGGTAGGGGAGTTTGTATTCAGGAAACAAGAGCTCACCATGAATTCTGTATTTGAAGCGGTATAATTTGTTTCAAAAGGACGCCGCTCAGCCAGTGCACCCGGTTGCTGCCTGTCCAAAACCGGCCATCACGAGGACTCATGGGAGCCTCTACACGACGGTCGTCTGACCTCTGTGCCGACTTTTTTATCTTTGGTTTGCTTAGCCGACCTCAAGATTTTTTTTTTTGTTTTTTTTTTTTTTTGTCTTTAATAGGAGTTCAAACTCTGTGTAGTCTTGCTTCTGCTAGTTTTAGTTTATTCTTAACTGATCAATTTATATTGTATTTTTAACTTTGGTTTGGGCACAAACAAACGGATGCACCTGCACTCACACACACACACCGACACACACACACACACACACACACACACACACACACACACACACACACACACACACACACACACACACACACACACTCTCTCTCTCTCTCTCTCTCTCTCTCTCTCTCTCTCTCTCTCTCTCTCTCTCTCTCTCTCTCTCTCTCTCTCTCTCTCTCTCTCTCTCTCTTTCTCTTTCTTTTTCTTTCTCTTTCTTTCTCTTTCTCTTTCTTTCTCTTTCTCTCTCTCTTTCTCTCTCTCTTTCTCTCTTTCTCTCCCCCCCCCCCCCTCTCTCTCTCTCTCTCTCTCTCTTCTCCTCTCTCTCTCTCTCTCTTCTCTCTCTCTCTCTCTCTCTCTCTCTCTCTCTCTCTCTCTCTCTCTCTCTCTCTCTCTCTCTCTCTCTCTCTCTCTCTCTCTCTCTCTCTCTCTCTCTCTCTCTCTCTCACATGAATACAGACGCGTGTAAATCCATAGGCAATGCCACCTAATACCAGGTATTAATCCCGAGCTTGTTACAATGCCACAGACACTACACTTATTAGCGCCCAGGCGTTTAGATTGTAATGGTGCCTGAGTTCTTGCGTTTAGGATGAGACCGCGCGTTCCCGACACGGTGTGCAAGTGCCCGCGCTCATTCGCTACCAGTTTTTGCTTGTTTGCATTTATTTACTCAAATTCCACGACGCTGCGCTTTTTGTGAGGTGAATTTCAAGTTTGTTGAGTTATTTTTACATTTTTTTATTTTTTTTTTTATTTTTTTATTTTTTTTTTATTTCTTTTTTTTTTAGGTATACGGTGAAAATGGGACGATGCTGTGATTTAGAAACTATGGTGTCGGTGACTACATCGCTTGCAGATGGATCTTAAACTACTTTTGTGCAATCAGCTGAACACAGATCGCGTCATCAACGGCCTTTTGTCCCGGCTATCGCACGACTATTGCCCCGCGCTTAAGCATCCTTAGCGCCCGTGTTCCAACCGAAGTTTCATATTATTGTGCTCGCGGGTTCTCTCCGGCACGACATGTAAAAGGTCCTGCGCCGGGTAAATATTATTTGCCGGCAGCCTCGTGTTCAAGAGAAAATGTTGGCTCTTTGAAGCCAGATTTGCTGCGAATTCATGATGTCCTAAATGTAAGATCTTTCGTCTCCGTTTGAGGAATGCTAGTTACGGACATGTACGCAAGAGCAGAACGATTTTTTTACACGCTCGCACGCACGCACTCACACAAGATGTGTATAGCCGGGATTTACATCAATGCATTCATATTCAGCAACGTCACGCGAGTATGTTTCTGTGCATCAGAATTTCTGGTTGAGGGTATGTGCAACGCAGCATTAAGCCACCCTCAACATCTTCCAGTACCGGTGATGTAATTAATCCGGATAATTCGGATAATTGAGAATATGTTGCACGGGGTCGGCCGGGTAATGAAAAGGAGGTAATTTTTTTCTTTGGTCAGATTACAAAAAGGAGTCGTTTTTTATTCTTTATTTTTATTTACTTGTTTGTTTATTGTTAGGAAGCATAATTTGACTTTTGTCTCAGTGTAGTATCTCACTGTGGCATTAATCCACCGATGTTTTAAGGATGGGATTGCAACGGTTGATCCTGATTGCAGATCGTTCTCTGATGATGTATTTTACTTAATCATGACTTAGCGTGAATGGAGAAGGATTTATCTCGTGTGGAATTTACTCACTGATTGATAGAGTCATGTTTACTGCAATCGTAGATTAGCTTATTCTTGTTGCGTTTTCAGAGTTGGGCTTTTTAGTGGCCTTTTCAGAGTTGTCTTATTCGTAGCGGCTTTTTCAGGGTTGGACAGTTTAGCGGCCTTCTCGGGTTACCTTATTCATGCCAGCTTTTCAGAGTTGGCTTTCTCGTGTTTTATCTGCAGATAATAATTTCACAAATTGGGAAAAAATAAGTGTGAACGAAAGTCAGATTTGTTCAAGTCATTAAGCTCAGGGAGATATTCAGTTATTTTTCGAATACCTTAAGGTGGAAGGAAGGAATTGCAAAAGCTTTAGTCGAGGGAACATCGTGATTGGGTTCACATAAGATGAATTGGGGTAATCATGGCTTTTCGAATCCGTGGCTATTAGCAGTAGTTACCCATACAATCGACGTATCCATTATCTCCAGAGTTCTACGAGATATAACTTTTTGGCAACGTGGGGAAAACTTAGGGAAAGATTCCTTCAAGCACGGAGATTCTGATTGCTGTATTCGGAGAAGTCGGGAAATGGAATACGGATTTTAAGTATCGCATCAACACAGGTAGATATTTTTTTCCGTAAGACATCTCGATGCTGGAGTCGGATCGCAATCTTGGCTTTTCATACCCGTGGCTTCCTGTAGTGTAGTTACCCTTACACCCATTACCTTGAGAATTCAATAAGATAAAGCCAGCCGTGACATTTTAGTGGAAAAACTCCATACAGTTGGGGAACATGAACTGCAAGATGATAGTAAAATAGTTCGTTCTGATGCATCTTCTAGTGTATATGCCATCTGTGTTTGATAAGGGAAATTGATCACTTCTTGAGAGATTTCATATATAGATAGATAGATAGATAGATAGATAGATAGATAGATAGATAGATAGATAGATAGATAGATAGATAGATAGATAGATAGATAGATAAATAGATAGATATATGTATGTATGTGTGTATTTTTTTATTGTAACGTTATGAAGTTAACTACATATGTAAACTGGAAGATATCTTCCTACTCTTAACATTGTAATGACGGTTGTTGTGAAGAAAAGGATGTGGCTGTTTTAAAATTTCTTAATAATTTGATTGAAAGATCTCGATTAATTTCCAGTTTTAAAAGTGTTTGATTCAGTACGAATGACAATTTCGCCGCACTGATTTGTAATGTAAAACATAAGAAAAACTAGGGAAAATGTCGGAGAATCACGCTCATTGTCGATTAACAGCCGACATCTGTGCTAAGCGTTTCCTCCTAATTTAATTGTAAATGGTTAAGTTGACGGAAACATGATGATTATAGGAGCTTCTCTTGTTTGGGGGAATGTGATGGTGGGTTTGAATGCATCTGCGCGTATTTGTCTTTCAATCTGTATCTGTGTGTGTTTGCATCTATCTACTTATATATATATATATATATATATATATATATATATATATATATATATATATATATGTATGTATGTATATATGTATATATATATTTATATATATGTACACACACACACACACACACACACACACACACACACACACACACACACACACACACACACACACACACACACACACACACACACACACACATATATATATATATATTTATATATGTATATATATATATGTGTATATATGTATATATATATGTATATATATATGTATATATATATATATGTATATATATATTATATGTATATATATGTATACATAACTATATGTATATATATATATATATATATATATATATATATATATATATATATATATATATATATATATATACATACATACATACATAAACACACACATGTACACACATATATATAGATACATATATATATATATATATATATATATATATATATATATATATATATATATATATATATATATGTGTGTGTGTGTGTGTGCGTGCATGCGTACGTGCGTGCATACATACATGTGAGAAACGTATAATATATAAAAAAGATTACAATAAAATGCAAAATGCAGTGCAAATTACTTTATGTGAAACTTGTGAGAGGAATACAACTAATGTTTATTTTAAAAGAGTTGTGTCTTGTGAAATGTGGATATGAATGATATGATAATAATTGAAAAAGTAGAAAACATACTTGAGTTGTTAGTGGATACAAGACTGATAATGATGATGTAACAATACAGTTTTTGGCGATCGTAAGGTAAACAACATTGATATCAGGAACTACTACCTTTGGTAATAATGAATAACTTCTCTTTCTCCGTAAGTGCTTTGATCTTGGATTCGAGGTCAACTGGAGAAAGAGAGAGAGAGAGAGAGAGAGAGAGTAAAATTGGCTATTTTCATTTTGTAAAATTAAAATACAGTTGTTCGAGGCGTATGGCTTGCTGCGTAGTTGTAGGAAAAGTTGAATGAAGATAATAGATAGGTCTTTGACTTCATGATTTAACTTGTAAATGCTCTATCATTTTGAATTTGAAAGTAATTGATTAAAAGTGTTGGCTAAATAGTTCGATGACCTAAACTATGCAGTGGCGGAGAAGAGGTAGATCAACTCTGGAATGTATCATAAGGTAACCGTTCTCGCCCGATGATTATAGGACGGTGGGAGAGAATGGACGAAAACGTTATCTCGAAAAGGGCTGATGAGATTTCAGAAGGAAGCGTGACCCCGGCGCGGACGGAGAGGTCAAGAGGGAGCGCCACCCAGGGCGGGTCATTACGGGAGAAGGAAGACTCGCCCCGACGTGGCTGAAGGGCTCGAACCAATGGGCGAGAATAATAACGAAGGGCAAGGGGCGAGACGGGGCTACGGAGCTGCGTAAGACGTCAGGGGCAAGCGAATCCTCGCCTCGGAACGGTGTTTTACTTGCCGCAGGATGGGCAGCGGGGGACGGGAGGAGCTCGTGTGCCCTGATGCATATCTACGGCTTTATTAGTCATACCCTCTCTCTCTTTCTCTCTTTCTCTCTCTCTCTCTCTCTCTCTCTCTCTCTCTCTCTCTCTCTCTCTCTCTCTCTCCCCCCCCCTCTCCCCATTCGTTAGTTAGTCTTTTCCTTCTCTCGTCGTGATACAGGTTCGACGTCGATGTTGCTCTTTTGTCAAGATCTCCCAACCCTTTGCTGTTTGTTCATTTCCCCTGTCGATGCGCCCGTTTCTCCTCGTACACACCAGTGCACAAGTTCATCCACTTATTATACGTATTTTTAGCTTCAGTCTCTTCTCATGCACACCCCTTATTACGTGCATTGTCTGCCTCTCTTTCACACGCACCGGCCAGTGTCTGTCCGTGTGTCTGCCCCCTGATCATTACTGTCTCTGGGCATGTTTTCCCATGTCTTCGTACATCCTTGTGCTGTGCTTGTCTCTGTGCATGTAAAATGCTGGGGTCACGGTTCACTGGCTGGACGTGCTCAAAAGGCATGCAGTGAAGTCGCCAGGGAATAACAGCCATCCGATTGGTCTGTCTTAAGCAAGCTTTTTTATGAGACGCCAGAAGAAATAGATAAATTTAGGAATTCGAAGCCAGGGCCGGCTTTGAGCTTACCCCGCTGTTCCCTTGTTCGAGTAACAGAAGCTCTCGACCGAGCTCCCTTTGTTCTGCGGGCTCCAGGTGCTTATGACCTTTTGGTTAGTTTCTGTTTTCTTAGTATAGCTTGTAGACCGGAGCATGCATTGTCTTCTGCGAATAGCTTGTGACTACCTGAACTGTACACTCGGCCAGAAGAGTTATGTTTCGATTTCTATTGACTTTCGATCACATGGATCTAGCAATTCGTCTGTCAGTTTTGTCAATATTCCTGTTTTTTTTTCTTTTACTTTAAGTATCTTTTATATGATTATCATGAAGAATTATCTACTGAATTGGACAAGTTATACGTTTTTTATGTGTATAGTAATAATAAAAGGTAAAGGACTTATGGAACACATAGTGGGAAAAGTATGATATAATAGTATATCGTTCTTGTTATAATTCTCATGGATTCTGAGGAGATTGTAAAATATGTAAAACACTTTTAGGTATGAAAATAAATTACGAGCACCGGATATCACTGCTGGTGGTATACGAGCAAGTGTCCAGTGGTCAGGAAATTAATACGTTTGAACGATATAGTGATAATGAGAATGAATGCTTCATGTGCATATATCCTATACAAAAATAAGTATCGAAATCTGAATTGCCTATGCTTTCGACAGGGTAGAGTTAGAGGTGCATGGAAATTTCTTGCTATTTCTGGTGAGATGGTAGCTTCGGTTGATATATACAGGAGGCTGTATGAAGTTGTAATTAGGTACATTTTCTTACCGACATACTGTTTTTATTTGTTTCAGTATGATTTCTGCAACACAGGATGCCCACATTAATAACTAAACTCATCTCTCTCTCTCTCTCTCTCTCTCTCTCTCTCTCTCTCTCTCTCTCTCTCTCTCTCTCTCTCTCTCTCTCTCTCTCTCTCTCTCTCTCTCTCAGCCTCGCTTTGAAGGGGCAATTTTTAATTTTCATCATTTAACTATTTTATATATTTACTTATTCATTTACCTGCAATTACTTAACAAATCTAAAGCACCTCATTCTAGGATTGAGTTACGGGAATATGGTGTGAATTGTCAACCTTGTATGTAGTTCTTTTATCTGTGTCCCGGTGCATTTTTTGTGTTTGAGGATGGGGGGGGGGTCTGTGTTTTTGTTTGTTAGTTGTTTTTTTTTATATTTCATTTAATGATTAATTATACATGGACATAAGATAGATTTTATTGCATTGCCTCTTCTTGTTTCCCAGTCGTTTATGGTAAGCATATGCATATGAACAAACTCTTCTAATTGTATGTGTGTTAATAGTCGTTTCAAACGGTAACGACGTTGTTAACAGCCGCCATAATGTGTCCCAGGACATCGTCAGGAAGTGATTTCACACGTTTTCTGTTGTTCCACACCTGCTGATATCTTCATGGCAGATTATGCTTCATTGCACTTGGGAAATTGCCTTTGTGTATTGCAGATCTTGCGAAGACATGCTGTGAATATCTACAAGCGGTATCTGTCTTTATAAATAGTGGATGCCAGGGTTAGAGAGCTATATACTGTACTTCCATGAGTAGCATATACATTGCCATCAAATTCGGCATTAACAATTTATACATATGAGCGTGCTCAGACACATACACACATAAATATAGATTTATGAATATTTGATACGGAAATATATATACTGTAATTTGATTTATGTTCTTATTGTATGTAGGCTCATGTTTTTGTATTTATTTCTTTAAATCTTTCATTGTAAAAAAAAGTTTTTTCTTTCTTTAGGAGAGGGGGGGGGGGGTAGCACAGCTTGACCTTCCTGTCAATTGCAGTTGACCTTGATTGAACTCTTTGCCGAATTTGCCATCTATGCGCTTTGCTTCGAACGTGTATATCAGTCCATGAACTCGTCAAATGTGCAAAATAAAGCACCATTCATCATAGCATCCACAAATACAACTAGCCATGCGTAACGAGTTGTGAGTACGCGAGCTCTAGTCTTCTTGTCTCCCCTTTTGTGGTTTCGACTGTCAAGAGTGACGGCAGTTGTACTGTAGGGGGCGGGGCACACGCTGCAATTATGTGGTTTTTATCCCCGCCTCCTCGCAGTAGAAACAAACAGAGATTTTTTATCTCGCCTTTATATGTGAGTACGTCTCTTTCTTTCTGTCTCTCTCGCTCTCGTTCTCTCTCTCGTTCTCTCTCTCTCTCTCTAGTTCTCGTTGTCTCTCTCGTTCTCTCTCGCTCTCTCGCTCTCTTTCTCTCTCTCTCTCTCTCTCTCTCTCTCTCTCTCTCTCTCTCTCTCTCTCTCTCTCTCTCTCTTTTATATGTGAGTACATCTCTTTCTCTCTCTCTCTCTCTCTCTCTCTCTCTCTCTCTCTCTCTTTTATATGTGAGTACATCTCTTTCTCTCTCTCTCTCTCTCTCTCTCTCTCTCTCTCTCTCTCTCTCTCTTTTATATGTGAGTACATCTCTTTCTCTCTCTCTCTCTCTCTATCTATCTATCTATCTATCTTTTATATGTGAGTACATCTCTTTTCCTATCTCTCTCTCTCTCTCTCTCTCTCTCTCTCTCTCTCTCTCTCTCTCTCTCTCTCTCTCTCTCTCTCTCTCTCTCTCTCTCTCTCTCTCTCTCTCTCTTCCCTCCCCCCTTTTCCTCCTCTCCCGCTATCTATCTATTTATCTGTCTCTCTTTACTGTCTCTCTCTCTTATCTGCCCCCAAGTATTAAAGAGAGCTTCGACGGCGATAAAAGAGTTAATTGAATGTTTGTAAATTGTAAATACGAGGTCAACACCGCACGTTTACAGCACGTTGCGCGTCGTCTCGGGTGAGTTTTGCGGTCGTCAGGCAGTCATTTGTGAACCCCTATAAACACGCTTTTGTTGATGGAGTGATTTCCTCTGTCAGCCGTGATTTAAGGGCGCCCTGGGAGACGGGAAGCGGCGGAGACCGAGGTTTGTTTTCATTTTGTCTTTGCTGTAATTGTGGGTGTTTTGTATCGATGTTGTGTGCATGTGTTCACGCACACGCACACGCATTCACACACGCACGCACGCATTCACACACACATGCACACGCATACGCGCACGCACACACACACACTCACACACACACACACACACACACACACACACACACACACACACACACACACACACACACACACACACACACACACACACACACACACAGACACACATACGCATACATACACACATTCACACATATAAACACACATTCACGCACACACATATACTCACACACATACACTCGCACACACACGCACACTCACACACACACTCTCTCTTTCTCTCTTCTTTTTCTCTCTTCTTTTTCTCTCTCTTTTTCTCTCTCTTTTTCTCTCTCTTTTTCTCTCTCTTTCTCTCTCTCTCTCTCTCTCTCTCTCTCTCTCTCTCTCTCTCTCTCTCTCTCTCTCTCTCTCTCTCTCTCTCTCTCTCTCTTTCTCTCTCTCTCTCTCTCTTTCTCTCTCTCTTCTCTCTCTTCTCTTCTCTCTCTCTCTCTCTCTCTCTCTCTCTCTCTCTCTCTCTCTCTCTCTCTCTCTCTCTCTCTCTCTCTCTCTCTCTCTCTCTCTCTGTCTCTCGTATATATGTATGTATATATATGTATATACACATTTATGATAGATAATATTTACATTTCCCCTTTTCTCCAAGGCTGCCAATCTCTCTCTCTTACGTGTTTATTCCTTCCCTTCATCTCTCCGCCCATCCTTTCCATCCTCCCCCCGCCCTTACGGAGGAGCCATGTACCCAAGTTATACTCCTTCGGACTTTATAGCACGCGTGATGAATAAAGTCCATATGTCTTGGATTATCACCCAATAAAAGCGTCGTGATATCGCATTCCTGGGAGAGTGTACCGTTTGTAGGGTGTAAGTACCTTTTAAGTAGATTCATTATTAGTGAATACGTCTTGTTTGTGCGTTTATATATGTATGTATGTATATATATATATATATATACATATTTGTATATATATGTATATATATATGTATATACAGTATATATATATATATATATATATATATATATATATATATATACATATTTGTATATATATGTATATATGTATATATATATGTATATACAGTATATATATATATATATATATATATATATATATATATATATATATATATATATATATATATGATAGTGCCACAAATATGCCAAGGAAAACCGGTAATCGCGCCTTATTGTAGCTGTCACTTCATTATAATGTTTAGTTCTGGTTCTGTGTGAGTCGTAACGAAATTTCACCTCTGCATCTTGATCATATTTTTATATTGAAGCTTTCATGCATTTGCGAGCTGATAAAATGCAAATTCCTCTTTCTGTATATTGAGTTTTTTTTTTTTTTAGCTCTAGGAAGTAGGTAATCGGAGGTCGTGTTCACGTTGCTAGGTGCCCTGCCTGTAGAGGCTCTGTTTAAGTGTGACAAACACCTTTATGCGAAGGTAGCCTCACACTATGGGATTTTTTTTTTTTTTTCATTAACCGAGTGGTAAATGGATATCTACAATGTATTATTTGTTCATTTGAAAAGAGCGTGTTTGCGTTATACTAGCCCAAGTGTGAGTGTTTTGGCGTCGGTGTATTGCAAGTCATAACCCTTACTGATATTGAAATCCAAACCTGCTATTCCTCCCTGACTTTGCAGATCCATAGCAAAGTCTTCGAAATGCCATACATCACTTTCATATGGGAAATTTTCCAATGTGCATGCTTGTTCTTGTAGGCTCTTTCTGATAGTCATATTAAACTGAACTATAACGTGAGCTGTCTCTCACAGGGTATGTACGTTAAATCCGGCATAAAATAACCGCAGAGTATTAGAGGGCAGGTTTGAAAATGGTTAGCGCTGACAAGGAGTAAAGTTTTCTTTTTTTACTTTTTCAAATCTTACAGATGAGCATGTTTGTGAATAATGATGTACACCCACGAATACGCGCATACTCACACACACTCAAACGGAAACACACACACAAACACAAAAACACACCAAACACAAACATACACACATACAAACACAAATGCACACACAAGCTTAAACATACACATACACATACAGACACATATATATATATATATATATATATATATATATATATATATATATATATATGTGTGTGTGTGTGTGTGTGTGTGTGTGTGTTTGTTTGTATGTATATATGTATTTATATGTATATATGTATGTAAATATATATTTATTTATGAATATATATTTACGCATGTATATGTCCACACACACACACACACACACACACACACACACCACACACACACACACACACATATTATATATATATATATATATATATATATATATATATATATATATATATATATATATATATATATATACAGTGCATAGAAACACAAATACATAGTGGGACACCTTGTATTCCGTGTGGCCGTGGAATCCCGGCGTGTCTGTCGTAGCCTTAGCAGACATTAGTTTTATTACCCCGAGTGTCGCGTTGCACATGCAGAGCAGGTCAGGGACGTGAGATAATGCACCGTATATTCCGTCCCAGTCTGTGCGGCGTCATCGTTTGCCATAGGGACTGCGTCCAGCGTCGTCTCCGGTCTCGTCACGACGTCACCCCACCTTATAGACGAGCTCCGTCACAGCACCACGCCCCCTTTGTATGAGCACGACTTCACTCGTACCCCAAACACGCACCCTGTACCAGGACGATGCCCTTTGTCCTAGTGTGACGCCTTCCGGACCTCCGCGCCGTGCGGTGCAGGCTGCGAGACAAGATCCCAGGCAGCGTTAAGGCCGGGATGTTTATGGTGAACCATTCATTGCGGTTCATGTGGTAGGGTGGTGGAACCTTCATTTCAAATCTTCGGCTCGTGCATGCTAATTACAGGATGCTGATGTCTGCAGTACTCTTCTACTGACAGTGCTGAGAGCTGTATGGTGAATGATACATTTGTAGTGACATTTGAAAAGTCGCGATTATTTATATCTTATGCTTGCCTTGAACACGTCGAATCCTGTTGAATCCAGTTTTACATACGTTCACACTGCCAAGCTTAGGTTGACAGAATGAGATCTCAGTGGGGAGTGTAACATTGTATATTGGTATATAAGATATTTTAACTTTTGATTTTTTTATCATATATATATATATATATATATATGTATATATATATATATATATATATATATATATATATATGTTGATTTTTTACTGGATATACAAACTCCTCTTAAATTTGAGTGGTGCTACTCAGACTCAGCAAAATATATTTTTTTTTCAAGTGGATTTTTAAATCAAGCTCAGTAATAATTTAGGTAATAATAAAAGTTCATCCCTATACCTTGAAATAATGGTATTGGTAACATTAGCATCGGCAAAAAGAAAATAGAAATTCATATGATGTATCATAGGAGAGGAGATCATTACAGAGAAATATGTAAGCATGCATACTAAAGGCAAAAGCAGTTAAGAAGGAGCATGGAGCGTGACATGACCAGCTTCCAAGCAAAAATCTGCAGCCTGTTCCTCGATGACGCTTAAGAAATCGAGAAGGCGTAAAGGGGGAATATATATATATATATATATATATATATATATATATATATATATATATATATATATTTATATATTAATATTATATATATAAAATACATATAATATCACATATATATATATACTTTATTATATATACATATACATATATAGATATATATATATATATATATATATTTATATATATATATATATATATATTGATATTTATATATATATATATATTTTAATATATATTATATACATAGCCACCCCACCACACCCCCCCCATAT
>NW_028234403.1:6279822-6282322 GCF_977035675.1 Penaeus japonicus | reverse complement strand
ATGTATGTAGATATATGCGTTAAAATATGCAAAGGGAAAATATATATTCATTGCGAGATAAAAGTGTGATTTTCCGGTTTTCAAATCGTAAGAATATATTTTGCAAGTAAATTACACTGTAATTGCGGACTAGCTTATCTTTCGGAGGAACTACGTGGAAGTAGGTGCTGCAGTGGCCTATTATTGCATAATGATGGCATAAGTGCAAGACTAATTGTGAGAAAGCAGTACATTTAACGAGTGTCAGTGGCGGGCATTAAACGAAATCGAGAGATCTGGCGCTGAAGGGCCACCCCCCGGAGCCGTAGGATGTTGGAGCCAGGCGGCCTAAGCGACCACTCGTTCGCCTCCCTCCTGGCCGAGCCCACGGCGACCATGCCGTCCGGCGGCCACGGCAACCACAGTGTGTCTACCTCGCCGTCCAGAGCGGGCTCTGCCAAGGGCACCGGCGCCCCTTCCAGCTTGGTCAATGGGTGTGAAGGGGGCAATAGCAGCAGATGCTCGGTGGTGGGCGGGCGGGAGGTTGGCGGGGGTGGGCGCGAGGCTACTGGAACGGAGCATCAACAACAACAGCCGCAGCAGGTGAGCGGGGTCCCCCCACCCCTCGCCCTGCCGCCGCTCTCCTCTGTCAGTAGCAAGTGCGAAGCATCTTCCCCTGGACCTTACACGCTGCCCTCCGGGCCCTACACGCTGCCCTCCTCCTCATCGATGCCCCCCGCCCTCACCCCCACAGCCAACATCTTCTCCACCATCTACACGACGGGCCTCCCTCACCACCAGCCCCCAGAGCCCAGGGACGTCTTCGCCGCGCCCTTCTCCGCCATCACCTTCCCCTTCCAGGTGACTATCCGGATAGAGGAGGGGGGTTGGGGGGTAAAGAGAACGATGTAATGTCTGTATGCTCTTAATGGTTCAATCAGCCAATCAGTATGAAGTTGCTTTCAAGCCATGGATGAGGCAGAGTAAAGGATGATAATAGAGGATATTTGAGTAACTTCGAGGCATCGTGCGTAATCGGAATATTGTAATATATTCACCGATCGAGTTAATGTAAGCGTTTGGTGTGCGTAGTCCATTCATAAGAAACGACGAGAATACATTCTCTTTTTTTTGTAGCTGGATCGCCTTCAAGAGTGTCCTCGTTCGATCTGTTCTTTTCTTTCTTTCTTTCTTTCTTTCTTTATTAGGAGTAGGATGTTTATTGTAGATTCGTGTTGCAGTACATTTTTTGGCTTAGATTTTGATTCTATTTTATTGTCTGTGTACTTTTTTTTAGGGTCAGTCTAACCACGTGGCTTCGTGAGTTAACTTTTTGTTTTTCTTCTTCACCTCCTCCTCCTCCTCCATCTCGTCTCTGTTTATTTATCTCTCTCAACGATATTTAACGATATTAGATATGGGAATTGGTTAAGGATGAAAGAGAGAGAGAGAGAGAGAGAGAGAGGGTAGAGTTTAAAAGAGGCGGGGTACGGGGGGGGGGGGGAACTTCAAGATACAAAAAAAGAAAGAGACTGAAAGTGGAAGGGGGGAGGAGGGGGTGGGGCTGGGGGGACTTGCAAAGACCAGTGTGATTTTCCTTCGGGTGAATAGGTATTTATCTCAAGCTGTTGCAATAATTAGCTAACGACCTACGGTAGGTTGGAGTCGGAGGTCGTGTTTACGCCAGGGTGTCTAGACATGACGGCGCTGGCAAGCCGATAAATGTTAGCAGCAACACTCGCCGCCAATTTGCACTCTCTCAATCTCAAGATTTAAACGGGGCTCGTAGTCTTTAATAAGATTGGGAGCTTAAAGATTCGGCTGTTTGGATGAGTCGGACTTTGCTGACGACTAGACACTTGGGCGACTACCATAGTGATAGTTCCTTTCTTATATGGTAGTTTTCTTTTTTTTTCTTGACGAATTGACGCTAATTAGCATAGTAAAGTGTACCCTTAAGCTGTCACGGTGATTTCGATTGTTCTTATTAAGGAAGCAGATACGGGTGACCCACAGACATAACAAAAAGCTAAAAGTGGTACGATACATTGTTAAGATTTTTGGAAATTAAACGGAACTTTAAAGGTTGCTTTTCGAATCATTTTTCATGTTTTCATTTTCAGCATTTCACCTTCAGAGCGTTTAGTTATTTTGCACCTATTGGCTGGATTATCGAAGGTCATCGAAGGTGTAAAGCTCATCTTACCCTTCAAAAAAGATCACTGACCTTGGAAATTCAATTATCCTTATAATTGTTTTTTTTCTTTTTCTTTTTTGTTTTTTTGTTTTTTTCTGTTTTCTTTTTTAGGGGTTGGCGGATGGCCTTTTCTTCTTGTCAGTTCCTCTTAAGCCACGTGATGACACATGGCTTTCTAGAGCTAGGTGTACATTTTCCCCGAAGGGTCTCAGTGCATGCTTTTCCATGCGGAGTAGGAATTCCTCAAGGCAGATAAAGAAATCGGTGTGACTCCTTGGTTACAAAGAGCACGTTGAATATGCACTATCTTTCCTCTGCCTACCC
>NW_028234403.1:6262322-6269822 GCF_977035675.1 Penaeus japonicus | reverse complement strand
ATCCTCACCAGACAGATCGGAATAACGCCCACGGTATTTAGGATATAATTGTAGGGAGATTTATGTTAGTCTTTTTTTTTCTTCTTCTTCTTTTTTTGTCATCATACCTCTTTTCATGTCACTTTCTGGTACAGCATTACACGTCTTATCTGAATAAGGAATTGTTTTTATTTTGGCTAAATATTGTGGTTTGTAGTTATTTTATTGATTTGATATATATTTATATCATGCAGTGGAAGGAAAGTCCGATAGATAGACATTCAGTTTTTTGTATTACTTTCTTTATTAACTTTCAGGCAAAATTGCACACTTATTAAATAGTATTTAGTGTCATTAAAGTACGCCTATTAAATAGCCCCAGTAGTAACTTTTAATAGTTTCTGTTTACGGCCACCGCACAGTTTGTTTAAGAAAGATAGTGAGCTTTTCTTTTATCGTGGTCATCAGACTATTTTGTTCTGTTCTTCTCCAAGAGTACAGGTGTTCGCTAACCACTACCTCACTCATGGTAATTTCAACCGCTGGTGGAATGGTTCCGTCAAGGAGCGGCGTCCATCATGACAAGCTCGAAGCGAGATGTCCCAACAGCTAATTACATGCGTAAACCACAGCTAATTATTTTGAAGACTTCAGGTGCTCATGCCAATAAACTTCATCATAGCCTTCAATCAGCATGCGCGACAGGCTAGTCATTTACAAAGATTCTTTTTTGTGCAGATGCTGGCAATGCTAATCGATGCACGCTTTGCCTCAAGATGCGCATAATATCTGGATGTGTTGATGCAGGGAGTGTATTTGTCTTAAGAGTGTGCGATTTGCGGCTCGAGCTCTCTTGATTGACAGAGCCCGAGACGTCAACATCAGCTGTTCCCGCTCGAATTTACGAGATGAGCGGAAGTTGTTATTCACCATCCAGCATCGTTAGAGGGCCGTCGTGTCTTAATGTCGGTCCCAGTTGATCGTCGGTAATAATAGTGCGGGCAACATGTGGATGATTAACTGATAACTGTAGCGTGTCTCGAACCGTCGCGTGGGCTCTGTCGGGGGATCTTGGTCACCCACACTCGCACACCACCCGCACATTTCCGGTACAGCACCCTTTAAAAACACCCGTACAGTTCCCGTACAGCACCATCAGCGCAATCGCACAGCGCCTTGGCAACATTTTCACAGCACCCACACATCACCGTGTTAGCGTTTGTACTCTTTCTTTTAGCATATACTTAGCACTCGCTCATCACCATCTCATCACCAGCATAGCATGCACGCATATCTATAAAACAGTACTACAACATCTACACAACATATACAGCTATCGCTCATCTCACTCACGACACGAACATAGCATCCGCACAGCAGTCGCTCATCTCACTCACAGCAACATAGCACACTTATAAAAATTAAGCGAACAAGAACAGGAATCCAAATTTTCGGTCATTAGCCCATTCAGCCAGATTAGGCGAGAGAGGCTGCGATAGTTGAGATGCATGTAGACCAATATAATTATTTTAACTTCACCCTTCTTCATCTGTTATATTGATGAATGTTTGTTTTTTCATGTAGAGTGATTGCAAAGTCAAAGGTGTTCGAAAACGGTCGTTTTCCTCCCATTGCCGGGAAGCGTCGAAAACCGGTCTCTTACGGCGAATTCGTACTGCCACGTGCTCGTGGGTATACCGGGATTAACTGCAACGGGCAAATCGTATTTTAAATTTCATAAAAAAAAAACAAAAAATTACCATCGACGAAGCGTTATGCGTGCTCGTCATTTTGAACCCGGGGTATGGTTGCGGTGCGATGGTTTCTGAGGATGGGTTTGCGTGTCTGTGCGAGAAAATGTAATCGGCATGATTTTCTTTTTTTGTGCTTTGAGACGATGTCCGGGAAATTAGCAGTAGGATAGCACTCATTTTAAAGAGAGAGGGAGAGGAAGGGGAAGGGGGAGGGGAAGAGCGTGAGAGAGAGAGTGTGTAAGACTGTGTGTGAGGGAGGGAGAGAGAAGAGAAGAGAAGAGAAGAGAAGAGAAGAGAAGAGAAGAGAGAGAGCATAAATAGTAAGAGGATGAGAAAAAAAGGAGTCTGAGAGAAACGGGGGGGGGGGGTAGTAAAGGACAATTTCTTTAGTGGGAAATCCGAAGCCTCGTCATGATGAAGCGGGTCCGGGCTGCCTTATTCCGCCTTCGAGGAGGGGCGAGGCAGGCGACAGGACCCGCGACGGAGGCACGGGAAGGGAGGGAGGGAGGGAAGGAGGGAGGGTGGGTGGTTGGGAGGTTGGGAAGTTGAGTTGTTGGGAGAGAGAGAGAGAGAGAGAGAGAGAGAGAGAGAGAGAGAGAGAGAGAGATTAAATACAGTGACAGGTGCAAACGAGAAATCAATATAAAGATGGAAGAGGGAAATACGGAGAAAAGAGGAGAGGAGGGGGGGGGGCGAAAGAGATATAGAGAGAGAGGTGGGAGGGGGTGGGGCTGCTGCTGACTCATGCAACTGACTTGCATGTCGCGCGTCTGGGGCCGTGGCGGTGGTATTGCACCTTGTCACCATAGAATATTGAAATATTGCTCCATTGCACACTAATTGACTGTATGCACAATAACAAATGCAATTAAATCTGCAGAATTTATAGATAATTTTGTGAAATTAGATTTCGCATTTCGACCAATTATTTACATATAGCCTATGATTCACATTTATTTGTCTTTAGTTAATCATGTGTAATTTCGATTTTGTATTTATTTAAGCGTATCGAAAATGTTGATACCATTTAAGCGTAAAGCGTATGGTGGGAATAAGCTTTTTCGAGGAGGCGAAGAAATACCGACAGGACAGCAAAGGGCGACTCTCCAATCACCTTAGTTAGATCCGGGTTGGCCCAAGATCCTAGGTTTAAGCGAGGCAGCCTGTATGTGCAGAAGATACCGGGGGATGCTTGTGGATTGGGCCAGTGTGTGTCGTCGCCGCTTAGCGAGGAGTGTGCTGCGTGCTGAAGAGGTGGCCCGGGCAGTCATGGCCGCTGAACCCGGGGGCATCTATCTGGTGGGCGCTTTACTCCCCCCCCCCCCTTCTCGCTGACATCAGCATAACGTGCTAAAAAGGAGTGTTATGTAGTCAAGATGCGGCTGTAATGCTGCTTGTGTTAATTGGGCATACTATACTGGCAATAGTGAATGCAATAACTACGCGCTATCGTAATATGTTCGCTCGTGCCTACTAGTCATGTCTCGATTCGCAGAGACTTTCGTTCGTTTTTATGAATAACGTGTATTAGGTGACGCGTCATTCACCTTTTTTTTCTTATTTCATCTATAGCAAACAGGATCTGATACGGGATTTGCAAAAAATACATTTGATATGTATTAATTCGTCTCTTTGATCAATTAAGTGATCGATATATAGAATAACTGATAGGAAAATTTGTTATTACAGTGTGCAGTCCCAATAAGCCTCAAACTTGCCCATTACATGAAAAATGGACAATTGAAATTAAACAGTAAAATCTGTGCTGTACCATTGACACTGTGTCGTATATGTCTAAAAAATTGACTGGCATTAAATTGATCTATGTTTTATATTTCCTATATACACCATGATAAGCATAACCATCATATAAACATTGGTAACGAAATACATATGCATTCCCTACGTTTTTTTAATTTTTTTATTCGTATTTACCAAAGATAGAGCAAGAAATAAGAATGTATTTTATTTTTAAAAATCGAACGGAAATCACTGAGATGCGAGGTATGATCAGTGTGAAAGTATATTTGCTATATGTATAGTATATCCAGCATCGTTATCGGTACTATATATCAAAGCCTTAGACATAGTTGGTAATGGCCATAGCCAATTTAATGCTATCTGCGGCATTTTAGTTTCCCTGGGTCAAAAGGTTTAATCACATGTTTTTCGTCATTTTCCTTTCTGTCTTATGTGTTACTATACTTTCCTCTGAGAGATCGTCCATGACTCTAGATAGGCCTATTCCACAATTGTGACGTCAGTAGGATTAGTAAAAAAAAATCACTAACGTTTGGAGCCGCGTATAAGTATTTTACAAAGTGACTAGGCCTCTAATCTCTGAGTAAAGTTGCAGCTTTTTGACGTTTAGGTGAATAATCCCGAGTCGTGTCATCTATTTTTTTTAGTATCACTCATATACTGCATGTTGATGCACTTTTTTCATAATTCGACTTACGAGATCAATAGCCCAATAACCGTTCAGCTAGATAACCTTGTTTGATTCTCCCATTTTGTGACTTTGGCCTTGCTGTTTACTTATAGGTGTGCAAGGTAAACCGGTTCCAGAAAGATTAAGTGTTCGATCTTGGTGTGTGAAGCTGCTTCCCTATTTGCTGTAATGATCGACCGGACTGGAGCCATCTGCCATGAGTGCTGCCTCGCTTCGCAATGTTCATAAAGCGTCGACTCCATTCTCGTCTGGGTAGCTTCCGCACGCCTATATATATATTCATATGAATGGGAGTGTCATGGTCTGCATCCAGGATTCTTGCCAAACGAGTACGACGACTTGTGAACGTGTGACTTGCTTTACATCGGTGCAGGTGGACGCTTCAACCTTTACGATGTCTACCGCTTCTTCGTTCGCTTTTATTTATTTATATATTTTTTTTCTTTAGACTCTACATCACTATTTATTACTTATTAGAGGGCATGTATATTGTAAAATATTTTGTTTTGCATTCATAACTTCAACCGAGTTATTATGCTGCGCTCGACGACCGCTAATTCGTAGTCCACTCTACAGGTCATGTTCATTTAGACACAGTAGAGCATATTGGGGGAGCGAGGGTAGCAGGCGATACCCCATGCATCGATGTAACTGTAATAGTAATCGTATACACACACACATACATACATACATACATACATACATACATACATACATACATACATACATACATACACACACACACACACACACACACACACACACACACACACACACACACACACACACATATATATATATATATATATATATATATATATATATATATATATATATATATACATATGTGTGTGTGTATGTGTGTGTGTGTGTGTGTGCGTGTGCGTGTGTTTGTTTGTATGTGTGTGGGAGGGAGATGGGAGAGAGAGGGGGGGAGGGTAAATGTCAGGGTTTTATAAATAGAGAGAGAAAAGAGAGAGGGAGACTAACTATGACCACAAGAAATGGAAATTTTATATGATATCTATGTGAGAATTCCGTGGAAACAATTATAATATTGCATTCCACAAGATAACACAAAGCAAAAGGCTAGAATTGATTCTAGTAGATTGCGAAGTCCAGAAGCAGAACTCTTTTTCTATGATCCTAAACCAACCAGAGAAATGCAATATGTATAATATTATCTTTGCCTTACACTACCTTTGTTCCTTCATGCATGGCGTACCACATTCACCCGTTGTTTAACCATAAAACAAACTCACTTCAGAAACTCCACAAAAAATACCTCTCTCTCTCTCTCTCTCTCTCTCTCTCTCTCTCTCTCTCTCTCTCTCTCTCTCTCTCTCTCTCTCTCTCTCTCTCTCTCTCTCTCTCTCTCTCTCATTCTCTCTCTCTCATTCTCTCTCTCTCTCTCTCTCCTCTCTCTCTCTCTCTCTCTCTCTCTCTCTCTCTCTCTCTCTCTCTCTCTCTCTCTCTCACACACACACACACACACACACACACACACACACACACACACACACACACACACACACACACACACACACACACACTCACACGCACGCACACACATATTTTAAAATCATTCATCATCGGAACATATCACTTATCTTTCCACTGAAATATTTTATTGGCGAATTATATCGATTATTCCCGCGATTATTCTCACTTTTGTTGCGTCGTTACGAGCGAAGCGATTACCGCCGGCCTGTACTCTTTCTCTTACATTTTAACATTTTTATGCTCTGTTGAATGTTGTAATGAGAAGATAATGAAAGAAAGAATCGAGACTTTTTTCCCTTTTTTTTTTTCTTTTCTTTTTTGTCTTCTTTTTTGTCTTCTTTTTGGTTGGATCCGGATTGATGATCGTCTTGGCAGGTCTGCAAGAAATTTGTGGCAGGCTGAACAAATATGCTTCAAAAGTGGCAGTCATCAGCAACTTGGTTTACACCGATGTCGCTCTTGTGTGACGGAGCGGTGTGCGTGCATTTGTGTGTGTGTGTGTGTGTGTGTGTGTGTGTGTTTAGTGATCACTCGCTCTCTGTCTCTCTCGTTTTCTCTTTCCCTCGCCTTTTCTCTCTCGTTTTTTCTTTCTCTCCCTCCCTTCCTTCTTCTCTCCCCTCTCTTCTACCTTCCCCTCTGTCCTCTCTCTTACTCTTTTCATTCCCTACTCCCCCCCTCCTCTCTCTTTCGTTCTCCTTCTCCCCCCTCCCTCCCTCTCTCCCTCCCTCCCCCTCTCCCTCTCCCTCTCCCTCTCCCTCTTCCCCCTCTCTCCCTCCCTCCCTCCCCCCTCTCTTCCTCTCCCTCCCTCTCCCTCCCTCCCCCCTCTCTCCCTCCCCCTCCCTCTCTCCCTCCCTCTCCCTTTCCCTCTTCCTCTCCCTCTCCCTCTCCTCGAAGTGTCACCCCTCCTCCCCCTCGGTGCGAATAGAGTCGTTGGATTCAAGTGTTGCTGGCTGTGTCTTCCGAATTGGATTTGTTCTTAATTACCGTCTCTCGCCTAATTACGATCTTCGAGCAGGCCATTAGCTGCGCAGCCTCGTCCACACGCTCTAATCTCATCATTATGTATTGTGTATGATGGATGGCAGAAATGGTGTCCGTGCCGAGATGACGATGTCGCGGAGGGTAATTAGGTGGTGGTTTGAGTAATTAGCGGCGGGTTGGTCGGTCGCTAGCACGGTGGTTAACTGTGCGCGCACCAAGTGTATGTGTATGTGTATGGTCGCCGCTGTGTGGTGCGGTGGGCGTGATTGGTGACTTGGCGGAGGCGAGTGTCGTGTTCCTTCCCTTCGTGCACCTGATGGGTTGTCTGTCTGTCTGGCTGTCTGTCTGGTTAGATGGTTGGATGATGTTGCTACCTATTTTTTTTTTTTTTTTTTTTTTTGTGCAATATTTTTTGTCATTGCGTGTTTGTGTGTGTGTGTGTGTGTGTGTGTGTCTGTGTCTGTGTCTGTGTGTGCGTGCGTGTGTGCGCATGTCGATCCGTAGTTATTTCGTATCTGTTCCTCGGGTCGTATGTCTTCCTCCTTGCGGTGTTCATCTGCGTGTCCGTTGACCCCAGATGGATTCCACGAGCTCTGCCTCTCCTGTCTTCGTTATTTCCTTCTCAGAATAAGAGATGCCTTTCTGGTCTTCAATATCTCCGTCGATTCTTTGTTATTATGGGTGTATTTCCGGCGTTTTTAATGCCTTCCGAGGCGATGCGCCGCCATCTATTTATTACGCAGGGGGTATTTTCATATTGCTTGATTTTATTTGTTATGCTTTATTCCTTTCCTTCTTTTTCCCTCTTACACCCGCTTCCCCTTCGTCTCT
>NW_028234403.1:6254822-6257322 GCF_977035675.1 Penaeus japonicus | reverse complement strand
TGATATTCTAGGATTTAGTTATTAAGGCATTCGTAGAATTATTCGTTTCTACTAGATTTCTACAACTCATGCACCTGTGCGCGTAGGATTCCCCGTCTCACCAGGATTCCTTGATCCTCGGGAATGCAGTTACACTTCCTTGTCCCGCCGAGAACCCGTCCGTCCCACCGGGAACTCAGTCACACTTGCTCGTCCCACCGGGAACCCAGTTCACCCCCGTGCGAGCGAGGCGTGCACCGGGGCCCGGCAGTGGGAGCGCTAATGAGCGTGACGAGATGTCAGCTCGGAGCCACCACTCATTAGATTCCCCCATAAAATCACAGGGGCGAGGAATGTCGTTTTTGTCCGGGGCCCAGAACCCGCTGCGGCCGCTGTTGCTAATTGTTGCATGTCCCCCGTCATCGCCGCCGTCGCCCGCCTCCCCGTCCTCGCAACATCTCTCGGCTTGAGTCTCCAGATCAGGGTTTACTACTTTTTTATTTGTTTGTTTATTTTTATTTTTCTTCGTCTTTCCTCTTGGTATATCTTTCATGGTTCTTTTCTTTCGCAGTCTGCCTATGCCTCTTGTCGATGCTCCTCTCTTTCTCTCTCTCTCTCTCTCTCTCTCTCTCTCTCTCTCTCTCTCTCTCTCTCTCTCTCTCTTTTCTCTCGTCTGTAAATTTGCCTTTAGAAAATGACTTTCTTCTTTTATCTGCATCAGCAGTCATCTTTGTCATCATATTTTATTGCCATTGTCATTATCAGTTGTCATTTTATAGTCATCAACCTCCTACATCATCAAAATGTCTTTCTGTTCCGGAAGTGACAATGGGATTCTTTCCCTTAAACCACACTCTAAAAACAGTATCCATTGAGACATTCCGTTCTTTAATCGAAGCAGAGATCAAGCAAGAAGCTCGGTTACCCACACTCTAAGGATAAAACAGATAATTGTTGCAAGTGGGTTTCGTGTGGGGACTTTTTGGGGGATGTTAGTCATAGTGAATCATAGTGGAGCATGTGCGCGTATGTGAGTGTGTGTGTGTCTGGGTGTGTACGCCAGCGCGGGCGGTTGTGTGCATCTGTTTGGAAAAGTGTGTTTCCGTGAAAAGGGACGGATTCGAGCGTCGAAATTCGGAAAGTTGCGCCGTTGAATCAGGGCGTGTAGATTCCTAAGACTTAAGGTCAATGTGCTTGTGCTTTTATAGTGTTCCTCATAAAAGTCATTATCTCTCCTTTCGTTCCTTTCTAATCTCTTTTTCCCTCATTTATATATATATATATATATATATATATATATATATATATATATATATATATATATATATATATTGTCTTTTTGCCAGGGTTTAGTGGGTGTATGCGCGCGCGCCCGCTCTTGTTGTGTGTGCTTGCGTGTGTGCAGGTAAGTGTGTGTGCGTGGGTGCTTGCGTTTGTGTATGGGTGTATCTTTGTGTTCTCCCTACTTAATAACTCGATTTCCCTCTAGTCCGTTCTTTTTTCTCCATAATCCACCATACTCCCTGATATCAGTCACTGCATCCAGTACCTATACCTCCATACGCAGTGCTTGCAGACTCTCTTTCAGCAAAGAATGAAAAGAGAAGAAGAAAACAACGCGGACGTTTACAGTCCTGATCATACCGTAAAATACCAGTGGAGAAATGTGGGCTTCTCAGGCCGACGGATAGGATGAGGATAGGTGGAGTGTAAGGGGGGAGGGGAAGGGAGAGGGAAGAGAGGAGAGGGGGTTAAGATGATGAACCAATTTGGAGGTCAGGTCACCCTTAACAGATGGTCGAGTCAGGGGTGTGATGGACCTTACCTCTGGGCGTGTTTCGTTTCTATCTTTTCGTTTCCCTTTTTTCTATTTTTTTTTTTTTTATGAGTGGGATTCTTAGGCTACTATCAAATTAGAATCTTCGCTTTCTCTTTCTGTTCCTTACACGTCAGGAAGCTTTAACCTCGTGCTGGGTCGCTGCCTGTATGGAGGAGAAGAAAAAAAACAACAATAAATTGATGATATGAATAATATAGACGGAAAGTGATCAGATGAAAAGAGGGAATTAGATTAAATAATTGAATGAGGAATGAGGAGGAATGGGGTTTGTTTTGACAGACGGTGAGAAAGGGGAAGAGCTGTATTATCCAAATTACCGATTTTCAGATTTTCATGGTAATTCTGAAGGTGAAGAATAAGAACACGAAATAACTGATTTTGCTTTGAAATGATCCTTTCTCATTCATAACTTCCTCATCAGAAATAAAAGGAATGAGTATGAGAAAAGATGAAGAAGTGAATGGACTTTTGTTTATCTTAGGCTTCTTTATTCATTATTATTTTTAAGTGGAGGGGGGGGGGGGGGCTGAGGAGCAGCATGATAAGAAAGGTAAGAAACCCAGCGAGGGGGTAGGATTCTTAGTCACGGAACTCCTCTAAACCCATCCGAGGTAGAGGGGGCTGTTGGGGTGGGGAGGGGAGGAGGTAGGATTCTTAAGGATGTAAACTCCCTTTAGACGC
>NW_028234403.1:6229822-6234822 GCF_977035675.1 Penaeus japonicus | reverse complement strand
TCCTCCCCCCCTCCTCACCTTCTTCTCCTCTTCCCCAAATATATGCAATGACAAATGCACTTTATTGAAATTCGTTCCGCGGTGTCTCTTTCCATAATTATTATTACTTATTGCTTATTGTTATTTTTTTCTCCTATCCATCTTTATCTCGTCTTGAGTTATGTCTTGCGATAAGCACCAACCCTTGTATATATATATCAATAGAAAACTTAGTTCGAGGTTTGCCTTTATGGTATCTTTGGCAAGTCATGCCGTGACGTCATCAAACTGCCTTGATGTATTAACGAATGATAATGTACAACAAGCTGGCCAGTGAACCGTACGCGGCGGAGGGAGTCGGTCTTCTCCTTTTTTTTCTTCTTTGCTTCTTCTTCTCTCTTTCCTTCTTCTTCTTCTTCGGCTTCTTCTTCTTCTTCATCTTCCTTTATTTCACCGTCGTCGTCGTTCATCTTCTTCGTCGTCGTCTTCGTCTCCGTCTTCATCGTCCTCTCCTACTTTGTCTTCTACTTCATCTTCTTCATCTTATATCTTTTCATCGTCTTTAGCCTCTTCTTTTTTGCCTATGTCGTCTTCCTTTTTTTATCTTATTTCTTCTTACGTTTTCTTCGTCTTCTGTTTTTTCTCTCGCTACTTTCTCCTTCTCTTCTTCCTCTTCTCTCATTCGCTTTTTTCTCATAAAATTTTTCGTTGATGTTGTTATTGTAATCATCGTAGATACTATTCACTATTCATCATCATTCTTTGTTAGTTATTATTCGTCGTTTCAGTGTCCAGCGTTCATTATTATTATTTTTTTTTATTGTTTTAATCCTGCTGTAGGTTTGTGATTTTTTACGAGTTTCCTTCGTTTTTTTTTCATATTTTCTGTGCGCTTTTTCCTTTTAGTCTTTCTCGTTTTTTTCTCCGACTCTTGCTTTATCATACTTCGCATCATCTGTTTTTGTTTTGTATTTTATGCTTCCCCCCCCCCCCCGTTTATGATGCTTTTGTCCTTTTATTGTTCATATATATATATATATATATATATATATATATTTATTTATTTATGTGTGTGAGTGTGTGTGTGTGTATGTGTATGTGTATGTTTGTGTGTGTGTATATTAATGTAAATATAAATATAAATATATATATATATATATAAATGTATATATATATATATAAGTATATATATAATATATATAATATATATATATAATATATATATATACATATATGTATATATTATATGTATATATATATATATGTGTGTGTGTGTGTGTATGTGTGTATGTGTGTATGTGTGTGTGTGTGTGTGTATGTATGTACGTGTGTGTGTATGTATATATGTATGTATGTACGTATACATATCTATCTATATATGTGACCATATATCTATATTTATTATTCTATTTATCGATTTATCTATCTATGTTTATCCATCTATATATACTTTTATTTGTTTATTTATTCTTTTTTTTACTTTTGTGCTTTCGCTATATATCCTTTTCCCCCCTTAGCGTTCAAACCAATTCGTATCGCTACCTTGTATTCCCTTGTTTTACTTTGACTCTGACCTCTTCCTTTGACCCATGTGATTTATCGGCACCTAATTTATCCCCAGTATTTATTAGTTCACCGCCGCTTGTTGACCCTCCTTGATAGATAATTGTTAGCAAAGTAGGCACTGAAATGATATTTGTAAACTTCTGAGCCATTTGAAGCTAACTAGCCATCTATGTTTTCTCCCTGTGAGCATGTGCTCGCTTCCCCACCACCTTATATCTCTCAATCATCTGTCATTTTTTTGTGCAAAGGCTTCTTTTTTTATTTCCACCCGTTCTGTCCACTCTGCCCACTCACCCTGTCTCCGCTCCATCCCCCCCCCCCGTCCCTCTGCCTCCACCTCTGTCACCCTTCACCTTAGCTCCTTCTCCACTCCAGCTTCCCCCCACCCCCTCCTAACCCACCCTTCACCCTAACTCTGTCTCCGCTGTATCCCACCCCCGCCCTACCTTCACCCACCCACTACACCACCCTCACCCACCCTCTTCCTCCTCGCCCGTCCCTCTCACAAGTCTCTCCTGAAGCCATTACTCATGTGCTGTCTCCTACCTGTCTGGGCCCATCCCCATCATCTGTACATTTCCATAATTGCGGCAACTACCTGTTCTTTAATATGTTGGCCCCTATCAGGTGACTGGATTAATGACTTCTACCTGTGCCTTGTTTAACTTCGCTTCGACGTCACTGTTGTTTTAAACTTGGCGAAGTAGAGGGTGGGATGGGATGGGTCGAGGTGGGGAGGGTTGTGATGGGGGTGGGTTGAAGATGTGGGTATGTAGGGGGGGAGGGGAAGGAAGAGGGAAGATTTTTTTTCCTTCTGTCTACCTGTTAGGGCTGGATTTTGCGCATTCGAGGAAATTGTTCTATCATTATTATTAGTGTGATTATCATAATGGGGGTTTTAGGTCATGTTCTCGGCACTCATCTAAATTACTCTGATTGTCTGTTATGATAATTCGGATATTACGAAGGTAGTTTATCTTAGTGGATAACCAATTTATCGAGGATCCCCCTCCCACACACACAAGCGCAAGCGGGCGCGCTGATGAAAAAAATGTATTCATATGTATTTATGTATATATAATACAAACATTGTGACATAGACATAATTGGTTCTCTTATTACGAAGTCCATGTCTGAAGTGGATATATTTTACTAGTCATTGAGAAGTCAGTTTCTTTGTGTCAAGCTTCCATCATAAAGATGATTAAGTACCTCTAACCTCGAAATAAGGTATTTTTAACGTTTTTTTTTATTTTTTTATTTATTTATTTTTTCAATGTATGTAAAAGCATGTAGAATCTCATAGTTGTAGAGAACACAATTCTAATCCTCCATAGACATCACACTACCAGGAGCGGATTAATAGGAGTGAAAAACGGTTGTTTGTTGTCGTCGGCAATTTCGAATGAAATAGACTAGCGTTTACGAGTGCGAAAGGACCCGCCCCTCAAGGCCCTGACCCTGGAAGAGATTTGATAATTAACAGGGTGGTTACGACCCCGTGTTCATGCGTAAGGGTAGACGGCCCAACCAGTTCCTCGAAAATAACAGCTCGTCACATCACAGTCACGAGGCGCTTTGTCATGGGCGTCGCTATGAAGTCTTGACCGTCGCAGTGATTTTCCAAAAGGCCGGCGTTGGCTCCAGGACGCTAGTGGAATTTCCCAGGAGGAGCATAAATGGCATGGAAAACCTCGCGCAAAACGACTGATGTTTGGGAAGCATATTAGAATGCAAAAGGTGGAGTTCTTAAATGCTCCAGGGGGGAGAGAGGGAGAGGGAGAAGGAGATGGAGAAGGAGAAGGATTGGAAGAGAGAGGAGGGAAGGGAAGAGAGAGAGAGAGAGTGTGAGTGAGAGTGTGAGTGTGGGTGTGAGTGTGAGTGTGAGTGTGAGTGAGAGAGGAGGGAAGGGGAGAGAGAGAGTTAGTGTGAGTGTGAGAGTGAGAGGGAGGATAAGGATTGGGAGAGAGGAGGGAAGGGGAGAGAGAGTGTGTGAGTGTGAGTGTGAGAGTGAGAGCGAGGATAAGGATTGGGAGAGAGGAGGGAAGGGGAGAGAGAGAGAGAGTGTGTGAGTGAGAGTGTGAGTGTGAGTGAGAGTATAAGTGAGAGTGAGAGGGAGAGGGAGAAGGATTAGGATTAGGAGAGAGAGAAGAGAAGGGGAGAGTGTGAGTGAGAGAGAGAGAACGAGAGACGAATTCGACAAGAAATTGTTATGTGCGCTCAAGACAGACAGGCGAAATTACACGGAGAGTTAATTGCCGTAAAACGACCCTGGAAAAAACGAAAGGTTGGAAGGATGTGCGGGTTATTAGAAGATTGTTAGGATCACGTGTTATTGGTTTTACTCAAATTGTATGCATTATTAATTAGGTGCGTTGGTGAGTTTGATTAAACGAGACAGCTCATCTTGCAAAGGATGTTGCTTCGTCCGTGAAGAGCTCGCAACACTCTTGCATTGTTGCACTTGGGTTTAAGATTTGTTCTGCATGATTTGTTTGGTGTGGATGGTCTGACTTAGGTTTGATTTCTTCTCTCTCTCTCTCGCACTCTCTCTCTCTCTCTCTCTCTCATCTCTCTCTCTCTCTCTCTCTCTCTCTCTCTCTCTCTCTCTCTCTCTCCCTCTCTCCCCTCTCTCTCTCTCCTCTTTTCCTCTGTCTCCCCTCTTTCTCTCACTCTTCCCTCTTTCTCTCTCTCTCTCTCTCTCTCTCTCTCTCTCTCTCTCTCTCTCTCTCTCTCTCTCTCTCTCTCTCTCTCTCTCTCTCTCTCTCTCTCTCTCTCTCTCTCTCTCTCTCCCTCTCTCCTCTTTCTCCCTCTCTCTCTCCCCTCTTTCTCTCTCACCCTATCCCTCTCGCTACATGTTCCTCTTTATCACCTTCCCAAACTGACCTCCTTCTCTTCCTCTCTTTTCTCCTCATCCCCCAGTTCCCCCCCCCCCCCATCTCTCTCTCTCTCTCTCTCTCTCTCTCTCTCTCTCTCTCTCTCTCTCCTTCCTTCTGTACCTCTTTTCCCTTCTCTCCCCTTCCTACCCCCCCACCCCCACCCCAGAAACTCTGCAGCGCCGGTTAATTAAAACCATGGTTGATAGTCGCCGTGGTCAGGCCTACACCCTGGCCACAGCAATCAAGAGTAATACTCTCGGCCAAACCATAAATCTACAATTACTCAAGCGTGGGAGACGGAGGAGCACTGCGGCGTGGCTTTATTTACCTGGTTTGTGTGTTATTTTTGAGCTCGTATCGATGGGTGTTGCGTTTCACTTGTCTAGGAGTTCTGTGTGCGTATTTGTGTTTTCAAAGGTCGGGTATGTATGTACTGTACTTGTGTACATATGGATAGGTGTATAGATGAATAGGCATAAATCTCTCTCTCTCTCTCTCTCTCTCTCTCTCTCTCTCTCTCTCTCTCTCTCTCTCTCTCTCTCTCTCTCTCTCTCTCTCTCTCTATATATATATATA
>NW_028234403.1:6154822-6157322 GCF_977035675.1 Penaeus japonicus | reverse complement strand
CTTTATGCAAGCAGATATTGTGTATATACATATGTATGTATGTATGCATGTATTATGTATGTATGTATATTTTTTTTATTCACACATATATAAATATACTGAGCTTTTTACCTCATTACCTGATCATCTTCTCTTCATCTTCTTTTATCGACCGTGGCATAATTCTCTTCCCCTCCTTTGCCTTTATCTTAGTCTCAACTCTACAGCCCGTTACCCCCTTTGCCCTCTGCCGCTTGCCTTCTCTTCCTGTCCATCCTTCCCACTCTCTACTCTCCCCCTTGCTTGCTTACGTCATCCATCCTAGCCTCTCCTGGTTGGTAGCTAAACAATGCGTCATTGGCTGAGGAGGCGAGGGTTTTCGGTCCTATCTCCTTAAGCTTTTCCCTCGTAGCTGATTGAATGATCCTTCAGCTGAGGAAACGAGGGTTGTGTTCCCATTACTGTATTCAGACGAAGGAGTCGCACGGTCTCTTGTGCTCCTGTTTTAATGCTTGCTTGCTGAGTGTCGTTGTATCGTATGTCTTTGCTTGTCCTCTACGTGTTTCTCACCACGGACCTGTACATCCGAATATCTCGCCAGCCTGTTACATACCCCATTACCTGGCCATGTGCCGGCTTGTTTACCACCTGCCCACCAGCTCTAATACCTGTCTATCCGTCATCTCTTCGACGTTCGTAGTATCTACCTTAGGAATAGGCGGGCGTTTAGAAGAAGGCTGTTGGATAGTAAAGTTATTTTAACCAGTGTTTTTGAGACAGGATAGTTTAAAGTTGGCGTCTTTTGGTTTCAGTTTCATCCCACCATTCATTGCAGATCATTGCAGTATAAGATGACTATTGTTGGTTGTAATTTACTGAATGGGAAAGCTGACTTAATATAATGTTGCGTAAATACTAGACACGAGAAGTATATATTTCTTTGAAATCCACGGACACACCTGGATCTCCCCCCAGTTTGCCTCTCATTCGTTGGGGTTTTGGCACATCCATCCGTAGGTGAAGGTAATTTTGAAATAACAAGCAACTAACGGGCGAGCGGAGGAGATTCTTCCGTTGAGATACAGCTGTTAGTTGTCCACAGACAGACAGACAGACAGACATACAGAAGTATAACCTCACTCAGCGCCCTTGACCAGGCTATCGCGAGGCTCGGAAGGACTCCTGATCAAGCCACCTGTAAGACGCCATTATCCCGGATTGCGTTGAGGAAGCGACGAGCCTCCGCGACAAGATATTCCAGCGAACCCCCGATGTCCGCGGCTGCATGAAGTTAATTAAGTGGTTCTCCAAACGGCGCTGCTGCCCTCTGGAGACAGCGGCGACAGCGAGCGAATAGCGTGGTTGCGATTCCCACGTGTGCTTTGCGATGCTCGTCCTTCGGGCATTAGTCGGGAAGGTCGTTTTGTTTGGGGTTTATTGTAACGGGGTTGGCGGGGTGGGGGGGGGAGGTTCACGAGGATGATTATAGTAATCTAACGATGTTGATAATAGCGATATGGTAATCGTTATTGTTTCATTGTTATCGCTTATTATTGTTATTTGATATAATTTGATATCATTGTTATTATTATCATCATCTGTCACCGTTATTGCTTTTGTGTAAAATATGTGAAAGCCAAGACCTAGTTCGGGACTGAAAGGGAGGAAGTAGCCCTGGCACCGTGTCTCCGTAGCACATGGGCGGTCTTCTCACAGCTCGAGGCTAGGGGTCGAAGGTCAAATGCCAGTCAGATTTTATTTTCATGTGACACGTCATGTTGCATCCGTTTAGGTGAGAGTTGGGTGAGTGTGGAAGGTGGAGAGGAGGCTTACGGGGGGGAGCTTTTGTTGGTTTTGTCTGTTATCATTACTAACTTTACTATTAGTGTCGGTGTTATTATTATCGGTATTATTTTCATAATCATCTTCATTATCATCATCACCATTGTTTGTAAGCGTCATTAGTATTTTTTTTTTACTCACCATCATGTTGTTTCTCTTCTCTCTCTCTATTCTTCTTCTTCTTCTTCTTCTTCTTCTTCTTCTTCCTCTTTCTTCACCACTTTCTCTTCCTCCTCGTCCTCCTCATTTCATGCTCAGATATATTTTTTTTCTAATTGACACAAATTTGAGGAATTTTCGCCGTAAAATGTATATAATGTATATTTTCGGCTCATGTAATTTTATGTCAAAAGCTAGAGCGCTGAAAGTTGGCACAAAAAGATTTAATTTCCTAATCTGCACAACTTATTTATAAAAAAGTGACTGTTCCATTTACTCATTATAGAGCTGTTAAAAGTCCTCAACACCATTTTACCTATTTACTATGAATATGGCAATATATATATATGTATATATATATATGTGTGTGTGTGTATGTATGTGTGTGTGTGTGTGTGTGTTTATATATATATGTGTGTGTGTGTGTGTGTGTGTATGTATGTGTAGGTATCACAGATACAAGAAAGCATACCATTTCTGCTCTGTCAAGTACTCTGTGTTCCAACATGGCTTGGGAGTT
>NW_028234403.1:6149822-6152322 GCF_977035675.1 Penaeus japonicus | reverse complement strand
GCCCTTCCTCCCCCCTCTCCGCACCCTCTACTTTGGTTAGTAAATACATAGCTGCCGCGGGACGTCCTTCTCGTGTCCTTTGCTGTTAGGCCCCCGCCGAAAGTACACGAATAGACGAAGCAAGTAATAGTCATTTGTAATGCCTACCCGGTACCGCAGTTAAGTTGTTTACTGATCCGATTCCTTCCCTGAGAACACCTTAGCGCTTTCGATATCTTTGTTCCTTCGCAATTGTCAATTCTACCAGATGAACCCCGAGTTGCAAGCAGTGCTTTCGAATATCAGGTCTGCTCACCGGGTTGCGCAGGACATGTTTTGTTCTTGGAATCAGCTTGCTCGCGTATTCTTCCCGCGTTCGGCGTCTCCTCTTCCTTTGATGATTCTGTTCTCATCCTTATCCAGTTCACTCCTCAGGTGGACAGGATACACCTACGGGGAGAGAGAGAGAGAGAGAGAGAGAGAGAGAGAGAGAGAGAGAGAGAGAGAGAGAGAGAGAGAGAGAGAGAGAGAGAGAGAGAGAGAGAGCAAGCAAAGATCATTCTCTTCTTCCCTTTCTCTTCCGCGTCGTCGTCGCCGTCGTCGTCGTCGTCGTCGTCGTCCGAAGAGACATCAGGCACGCGAGGCCGAGTAGCGGTATGATGTCCCGGATGTAACAGAAGCCAGAATTTGCGCGCTTCTTTACCGGAACAGATTACCTGTGCATGGTTCCATCAAGGCACATATATTCTGCGTCACGGGCCCTCTCAAAGCGTAACAGGGGGTGAAGGCTGAGGACGATTTTACATGGTCTGAGGAACGAGAAATGAAGATGGGAATAAAAACAGGAAAAAGAGAGAGAGAGAGAGAGAGAGAGAGAGAGAGAGAGAGAGAGAGAGAGAGAGAGAGAGAGAGAGAGAGAGAGAGAGAGAGAGAGAGAGCAAAGCATACTTGATATCACAGGTCACTAATTAGTCCCGAAGTTTTATTTGACAGAGTGGTATGCGGCACTGATTTGTCGTCTTCCAGGGTGCAGCGAGGCTTCGAGTAGCGATAATGATTTATCTGGGAACCGGTACTTTTACAACTTGACGCTTGAGGGCTTCAGCGCACCTTGGCCGCAGCGCTCGTCTGAAGCTTCCCGGAGCTTCAGGAAAGTCGAGGCTTTCTTCTTACTCCATTTTTCTAAAGAGGGGGTGGGGGGCGCGGGGGAGGAGGGATTTGAAATGGTATTGGTACTTTTATGAGGCAGAGGGCGTAATGATGTCATCATCAGGTTGTTATAGGTAGCTGGGCGGTAATTAGGTGGAGGACGGGGGGGGGGAAGGAGGAAGGGCAGGTACGCCATTAGCAGAATATGGTGGTGATGAACTTGTGGTCGTCGCTTAGAGTGGTCGCATCTCCGGTTCTCTTTCGGTTCTGGTGTAATGATCATAAGCTCAGAATAGGGATCAGATGATCTTTGTTTACGTGAAAGGGATATTTCAATGAATAGATATTCGGAGCATTAAGGTCCTGAGTACGAGATATTTGCTGTGACGACGCGTCGGTGTAATTAATGCGATATGTTGAAATATTTATTACCACCGTAATTAGATGATTAAACAAGTTATGATAAAAGAAAGCATCCAAGCAGAACGACTTGACATCTTGTTTAGATTCTCAACCTCCTTCGCATCCATTCAAGAATCCGCAAGCAGTGTGTGTTTCAAATAAAAGGGAAACCAACAACTCCCCCCTCCCCCCTATCCCCGCCACCCCTCCACCCCTCCACACCAGGTGACCCGCGCCAAAGTCCCCACCTTCCACCGACCCATAAAAAGACATATAAAAACGTCGATAGCTTCCCCCTGACTCATCTCACGGGTGAGTCAACTGGATCACAATACTGACTCATACCCCTTCCCTTCCTTACACCCACAATTACTCCAGTCGAGGAGAGGACTTTGGGGTAGGGCGGGGGAGGGGGAGGGGGAGACTTTTCCCCTTTTATGAACTTCTCTTCATTTACCTCTTCCTCTCCTTTGAGTCATACTCATCACCGCACCCACACTTTTTGACTGTGCGTTAAACTCTCTTCGCTTATGAGTTTTAAACTTATTTTTTTCATTATCTTTTTTATTTATTTTTATTTGTTTGCTTCATCTCGAGGAATTTCATAATTTTGCATCGTTCACCAATCCTTCACCCAGTTATCATTATTCGTCGTCCTAGTTATAGCAAAGTGACATGCTCAGTATGAACTCCCACTTCCCTTACCACAGTTAGCCCTTGACATGAGACCCCCTCCACCCGTGCTCCCCCCCCTCCCCTCCCCTCTCCCCCTCCCTTCCTCCGATTCCACTCCCATTTTCAGAGGGAAACCTCCCACCCGCCACCCATGCTCTTCCGCCTGTCTCCCCATCCATCCCAGTCTCACTTAACCCCAGTTTTAAGGCGGCCTCGGGGAGTGTTTTTATTCCACATCTCGTGTAGAGTTAAATTCCTCTCGCTCGCTTAACTTCTTTCAACTCTGTTCTGCCAT
>NW_028234403.1:6139822-6142322 GCF_977035675.1 Penaeus japonicus | reverse complement strand
CTCGTGAGATGCAATGTTCGTCTCGTGAGAGTGACGAGGGAGAGGTAGTTCCTCCCCTTGCGTGAGAGTGACTGTCGCATGCAGTGACCGCGTGATGCTGACTGTGAAATGTAGTTCTCTTGGGGTATTGGGGTCTGTTCTGGTAAAGAGACAATGTCTTCGCATTTTCTTGAATCTGATTTTTATTCTTTCTCTTTTCTTCCAGGTACGTAACCAGTCAGTCTTCCTAAGCAGTTTGAGAAGGGTAAGCTGTGCTATACTTTTGTAGGTCTGTGTGTGTGGTGCACGTGTACGCTTGTTTGTTTGTTTGTTTGTTTATGTGTCTTTGGGTGTGTATATATGTATATATGTATGTATGTTTATTTGTATGTCTGTCTGATGTCTGTCCATCTGTCTGTATATATAAAACACACACACACACACACACACACACACACACACACACACACACACACACACACACACACACACACACACACACACACACACACACACACACACACACACACACAGAGGGGAAGGATGAATATGAGGGAGGATTTTTACAAAGAGTGTTTGTGGTGAGGGTGCAATGTGTGCTACATATCAACAGGTTTGTGTGTGGATCAAATAGCTCATTGCGTGCAAGTGCAGATGTTAAATTCCGGAGTTTTGAGAACAGTGAAAATCCTCCGCAAGGGAATGTCACTTTGGCTCTTCCTTGGCGCAAAATTTCCATAGTGAGACCAAGAGCAGCGGGCGTTGTAAATTTGACTTTATGGTTATTTTGTACATCATAGTGGTTGGTCGGGGATACTCAGAATGGTGCTTCGCCGAGGCTGGTTTTGGTACGACTCTCTGAAACCCACGTGTTTATACTCTGGATGAAGCGAGCGTTGCGTACCTGCTACGATCCTAGATCGGCATTTTCGCACCGTTGTCTTTGTGTGTCTAGACGCCGGAGTTTCTAAGCGTGCGGTCAGACAGATTACGAAACCGTTAATTTCGGCGGTGATTTGTCGAGCCTTGAAATATTGCTGGGTGTTCGTACGCCACTTCATTTTTTCTTTAGGGCCTGTAAATCTACCGTTGACGGCTAACTGATTTGTTCTAGCAGCAGGACCCATTAGCTTCACACTGACTCTGTCAACACTGTCATCCAACAAATTGTAGGTGCCAGACCATGCTGAGGCGGATGGGGGCGACTAGGCTCTGCTGATAACAGCATTAGAGCGCGAGATCGGTCCCTCGGCCTCTCACTCTGCTCAAATATGCTTCGCCGTGCGGTTAAGCCCGTTACAATGCGCTCGTCTCTGCGGTCATTGGCGATGCCTCTTGAGCTTTAATCATTCTTCATTAAGAGTAAATAAAAGGAGAAAAAGGCTTCTCTCTTTTTTATATTCCACGCTGGCAAGTACAAAGAATGCGCGACGAACGAAAAGAAACGAAACGATAACAGATGTCATCATGACAAACTGATGTGTGTGTGTGTGTGTGTGTGTGTGTGTGTGTGTGTGTGTGTGTGTGTGTGTGTGTGTGTGTGTCGCTTGTAAAGAGAAAGACACCGAACGAGGGAGATAAAGAGAGGGAGGAGAGTAGGGGGAAGGAATAGTAGACAAGGAGGAAGAGTGAAAAGGAGAAAAAAAGGGAGGGGGAGAGGGAAACGAGGAAGGAGAGGGAGTAGGAGACGAGGAGGGAGGGGGGGAGAGAGGAGGCCAACGAGGAGAGAGAGGTAGAGGCTTGGCAAGAGTGATGGCAGCCAAACCCCCTAGATCTACGTCTTGCTCACTCGGCCTAAGTAATTCCTGTCTTTCGCGTCGGTTTATTGTTCTTCCTCGTCGGTTTGCTACTCGACCTTTTCGGAGGGAGCAAAGGGTTGAATTGTCGGTGCAAAGCAATTTACGAAAGAACGCCTCACAAAAGAATTCGTTACTTCTTTTTTTTTTTTTTTTTTTTAAGATAAGAAGTTAATTGGTTGTCTTGTAAGACAACCAACCGGAGAGCATTTAACACGTAACTCCACGAAGAAAAAGTTAACGAAACGTCGAATGCTGTAATCATGTGCATGTTTTGGTCCACATGCTGTGTCGATGGACACGGGGAGCAAAGTAAACTGTTGAGAGAGAAGCATGGCCATGTTGATGATGTTGATAGTGATAATTGGTAAATAATCGCCGGCGAAAATGCAGGCGACGCTATTATGCGAATCCAGGCTTAGCAAGAGCGAGCATAATTGCCGAGGCCAGCATAAGATAGACATTAAGATGTGTGTGCAGGTCGATCGTCGTGAGATTAAGCGTCATGAAATGCTGACACCGATCGCACTTCTGCTATCTAGTACGTCTTGCCTGCTCCCTTCTCACTGCCCAGCGCCTCTGCCGGCACCGCGTCACGCAATTCCTCGCTGCATCTTAGGGACATGTAACTACATGCCCGCACCCAGAGCACGCAAGCATACAGGCGGAGTCTTTGCCCCAACCGGAAACAGGTGCAATCACAAGCAACGGGAGGAAAACGGGAC
>NW_028234403.1:6129822-6132322 GCF_977035675.1 Penaeus japonicus | reverse complement strand
TTAGCCACTTTTTTTTTTAAATTTTTTTTAAAGGGAAAATTTTTTTCCAAAAAATTTTTTTATTTTTTCCAGAAGGGGGTTTAAAAATTCCAGTTTTTTTTGCCGGGCGTTTGGGGTTTTTTTCCTAAAGGGGGGTTTTTTTAAAGTTGTTCGGTTTATTTTTTTACGGGGGTTTAAATTTCGGGGGGGAGTCCTTAAAAAATTTTTTTTTTTTAATTTAAAAATTAAATTAAATGTTTAAGAATGTTTGGAAAAAAAAAAAAATTTTTTTAATTAAGAGTTTTTCTTTTTTATTTTTTTTTTTTTTCCCCCAAAATACCAAAATTTGGTTATTGCATCTCGAAAGGAAAATAGACAGCCGTCTCAGCATTGCAAATTTTGTGAAGGGAAAGTTCATTTAGCTTCGTCAGATTTCAAAAGACATCATACGGGTGGGAAAAAAAATTTGGGGCCCGAACTAAAAAAAAGTTGCGTGTACGTATTGCAGGGGGCCCCAACATTTTTTTACTTGTTTTTCTAAAAACCCGCGAATTAGCGAAGTGGATAGATACCGCAGAACCCTAACTGCGACGTAATTTTATTTTCTCCCATAAGGTTTGCTTTTTAAAAAAATTTTTAAACAAGGCAAAATCAATAATGTCAAGTGAATTTTAATTATGAACAAAGGAATATATGAGGACCAAACTCCGAAGTAATACGTATTAACAAGTTTTTCCCAAGGGGTTTGAACTATATGAAAATTTAAAACAAGCAAGGGGAAAACGTTGAAAAAACACGCCCTGTGATTGTAAGGTCGACTCCAACAGGGGAGCTCTCTCCAAGAAATATCGGGGGGATGCGTTTTTCATTTTTTTATTTTTGTGTTATGTTTTAGGCATAGAATTTTACGTTTTGGAAAGTTTTAAAAAAAGGGGCAAAAGAGAGAAAAAAACGAGCGAAGATGTCTTTGTCTTGAATGCTGATCGTGAAATGGGAATGGTACTGTTTGAGATCTTAAGGTTTAGGAAAGCATTCGTTGTTGATTTATGGGGATGGGGGAGAACGGGATGGAAATATGGATACGAGTGAGACATAGGGACAGAAAGGAAACCGCAGAGAAAAGCGATAGGTTGACAGACAGAGGGAGAGAATTGAGAGAGAGAGAGAGAGAGAGAGAGAGAGAGAGAGAGGGGAGAGAGGAGAAGAGAGAGGGAAAAGAGAGAGGAGAGCGGAGAGAGGAGAATTAACTTTGGGTTTTTTTTTCCTTTTTTGGTAAAAGAAAGGGGGAGTGAAAATTTCAAGGGGGATGCAAAAGATTGTGTGTGATAAACCAAACACGGGAAAAAAAACATCATTGCGAACAGACTTCAATTGTTAAAATTTCACCCCAATATGGGCAAGGGTTTTAGAAAACAACTAACGGAGCCCTTTTTACGTTTTTATATTCCCAAATTCGCTATCATTGTTACTGTAAGTATAACCGATATTTTATTCCGAGATAACGCAGTGGGATGTTAGTTTATTTTGAACTTAAAAGTAGTGCAGCGTCTTAGCCTTAATTGGCCGGGATATGGTGTAGGCAGCTAATGTAGCTGGATTGATAACACCCCGTGAGTCATGACGCTGTAACGACTTTCCGTGTTGTGACAAGAACTCCCCGCCGACATTAAGCGACCCGCTAGCAAAATATAAATATTTATTTTAATTAAAACCTATGTTTTCTGCCTTAACCCCCCCCCCTTTTTAAAATAGCGCCGATTTTCGTATTTGGATTCGGCGTGGTTAAATTTGGGGGGCCGTCCCGAAGGGGGGGGGGGGCCCCGGGCCCTTTGACCGATTATCTCCTCGTGGTCTGGCGATGCCGTACGTCAGCGGATGAGACGGAGAGCGTAAACATCACAGTCTGGAGGGCCGTCATAATCGCCGTATCGCAGGGGAAAGGAAAAAGAACAAAAACAAACAAACAAACACGCGGGACTTAAAAAAAACATCTGGGTTTTTGTGACGTTTGGGGGTCGTCGCCCTCGACCTCCTTTGGGCCGTCGTCGTTGGGTCGGCAACTCCCGGTTGCCGAGTCGCGGGGCTGCCCCGGGATAGGCTTGGCTTTGCTGAATGGTGTTAAGTTTAAATAAGGTCATGTGGAAGTGGTATCCCTAGATGTTAGTAGTGAGTACCATTTGTAATTTTTTTTTTCAGAAATGAGTGACGCTTATTTATTTGTTTGTTTATTTATTTATTTACTCCTTCATTCATTCACTTACTTATCTACTTACATTTTTGGCAACGTTATTTCAATGTTTTAGGAACCGCCTCAAAATGCGATAGTAATTCCAGCCCCATGCCAAGCAAAGCCATGAGTGTAAGGAGGAGGGCGTAGTCGCACGCATATCTACTCCCATGGCTGTGAAGTTCCCCGTATAAGCCAAAGCGCTGCGGCAGCATCCGATGCTCCTCCCCTCCCCCCCCCCCTCCTCCTCCCCCCCCCCCTCCTCCCCCTCTTCCTTTTCCCCCCTTTCCCCCC
>NW_028234403.1:6107322-6122322 GCF_977035675.1 Penaeus japonicus | reverse complement strand
TTCTCTGTTTTCCTATCGTCTTTTACTTATTCTCTTGCTCTTTCGACGGGCGGAGAGTCCCTCTTGAGTTGCTGAGCAGATAGCCAGAGGGCCGATGCTCAAGGCGCCGCTATTTACATGTTCGCTTTGAGGGACGGTCTCTGGGATGGATGAAGTGCTTATCAATCGGGAACAGTTTTACCGACCAGGTTTCGGTTTCGGATTAGACTTTGGATTTTCACTCATTTTTTCATGTTTTTTTTATTTTTTATTTTTTATTTTTTTATTGGGACTCGTTGCTGTTCTGAAGTGGCTCTTTTTTGTTTTAATATCGGATAGTTATTTGAGGAATGATTCAGAGCATTGGGCTTCGGGTATTATTGCCCAGTTTTTTTTTCACCAAGAGTACGGATTCGCATCGAATACTCTTCAAAAAGATTCGATAAGACTTGTGAATTTTGAGGAAGGCTTATTTTTATAGGAAGGATTCCATATCTTTTTTGGGTAATGAATAGTTTGCCAAAAGTTTCTCGGTTGTTCGAGAAACATCTTATGACGACATAAGAGTTCTCAGCTGTGCTTAGATGTAGATCGGATATTATCAAGTTTGAAGATAAAAAGGCGTATGTTGGTTTTCACGAAATGCAAAACTTCTTAGGTGGAACACAAATTCAAAACCTAATAGCAAACAGTAGAAGAATGACGGTTTCAAAGATGTGAATTGTTTGAATGACCCGAGAAGGAAAAAAAAATCGAATTTCCAGTGGAAAGAATTTTCCTAGAGTAACCCAAGAAGAAGATCGAAAGAGAACTTTGTGAAACGACTCCAACTTAGTCTGTAAAATAACACGGTGCACTTGCAGCTGCGGGATAGCTAGCTCAAAGGTTGATACTCTGGGTAGCCTCGGGAGAAGAGGCAAGTATACCGGATTTCCTGTGCGAGCTATCAAAATCATGCTGCGTGTATGATGATTGTTACTGTTTTAAACCCACGGCTCTTGTGGGGGGGGGAGGGGGGCACGTCTTCGTTCTTCTCCTTGTGTTTTTTTTAGTGTGTGTGTGTCGTGTTTGTTGGGAGTTGCGGGAGGAAAGGAGGGAGCAAGTTGACGACTGGTGTTCGCGGTTTGGCTACGGGAGTTGAGGCGGTGAACAACTTGTTGCTGGGAGTTCACGCTATGCAGCGCCCCTCCAACCCCTGGCTTTGCCGTTTGATAATTTGTTATTTCGGGCTGTTTTGGTAGTGGGTCTCTCTCTCTCTCTCTCTCTCTCTCTCTCTCTCTCTCTCTCTCTCTCTCTCTCTCTCTCTCTCTCTCTCTCTCTCTCTCTCTCTCTCTCTCTCTCTCTCTCTCTCTCGATTCTCTCTCACTCTCTCTCTCTCTCTCTCTCTCTCTCTCTCTCTCTCTCTCTCTCTCTCTCTCTCTCTCTCTCTCTCTCTCTCTCTGTCACTCTCTCCTTCTCTTTCTCTGGCCCTCTCTTTCTTTCCCCCGCTCTGTCTCTTTCTCTCCCCCTCTGTCTCTTTCTCTCCCCCTCTCTGTCTCTTTCTCTCCCCCTCTCTATCTCTTTCTCTCTCTCTCTCTCTCTCTCTCTCTCTCTCTCTCTCTCTCTCTCTCTCTCTCTCTCTCTCTCTCTCCTCTCTCTCTCTCTCTCTCCCTTCCTCTCTCTCTCTCTCTCTCTCTCTCTCTCTCTCTCTCTCTCTCTCTCTCTCTCTCTCTCTCTCTCTCTCTCTCTCTCTCTCTCTCTCTCTCTCTCTCTCTCTGTCACATATCATTATCTTCATCCGTCACTTTCCTTCAATCACTTACTTTCCTCATATATGCATACGCATGTTCATATTCAAAGGCTACATGGTTGGCCGGATTCATTATTTATTATTTCATATTTTGTTTTTTTGTTTCCTCTCAGGGCCAGGTTGTTTGGCATGGAAGCTCTAAAACGCTTGGTATTTACATTGCCAGCTTGAGACGTGTCCCGACAAAAGGTTGCCAAGTGCTGTGTTTGTAAATATTGCTGAAGGGTTCCCTCCTGTGTCTGTCCGTGGTGTATAATCCTCGATAATACTTGGTGGTGCTCGCGTGCGATCCTGTCTTTTGTTTAAAAGGTGGGGGTGTGGGGGTTTGCGGGACCCCGGCATGACTCCCGTGTGCTTAGGTCATTGTGTGTGTGTGGGGGGGGGGGGAGCCGGGTGCGATGGTTGTGATTATTTAGCGTTGTTTTTGTATTTGTCGATATTATCTTTCTCTTTCGTTCTTACGGATTTTTTTTTATTCATACACTCGCTATTTCTCTTCTTCCCCTCTCATCTCCCACTCATTTCCTCCCTCTCTCATTATCACCATATCTCTCTCCCTCCCTCCCTCCCTCCCTCTCCCACCCTCGTCGCGCCACGTAGCATACTATTCATTGTTTCCTCTCTTCCTTCCCATCGTCATCCGCGGGGTCCTGTTGTGGCAGTACTGAAAGCTTAAAGATCTTGCTCTTTTGTCCTTTCGAGCTGCTTTGCTCATCCTCTGAAATTCCAGGAATGCCATCATGCGCTCTGGTGTTTGTTGTAATGCCACTGCCTCTTCATTCCTTGCTCACGCTAGCGTCCCTTTTCCTCCCGTGAGCAGTCTATATTTTAGGAAATTCAATCCCTCTTAATCGCAAAACGACCGGCGGCGAGGGAAGGAGGAGAAAGATGGAAAGAAAAGAGCGAATATTATGCAATTGATATATGCGAAAGAGCAGTGTTGACAAAGGCGTCCTCCAGCTCCACCTCCCATGCATCTGAACCACCACTTTTCCTCCGGCCTCGCACGTCTGCTGGCCGCCCTCCACAAGCCCTTGATGTTTGTCGCGCAGGTGGAGGTGGTATCGGGTATTTTGTCGCCGTCATAAACGTTTATAATGTCAATTAACCTATTACGAGGCCTAAGGTGGCGCGAGGATGCCCCCCGGCGCAGATAATAGCTGGTAACCGAGGGGAAAATCGATAAGATTAACATATAGATGCGAGCGATAACAGTATTTATTGACTTCACTCCGGTCTTTGTTCATCCTCTACACAACTACCGCCATGGCCCTGTGCTCGGCTGAAGGACGGAGCGTGGAGAGAGAGAGAGAGAGAGAGAGAGAGAGAGAGAGAGAGAGAGAGAGAGAGAGAGAGAGAGAGAGAGAGAGAGAGAGAGAGAGAGAGAGAGAGAATTGCCAAACGAATGAGTATCTTGATTTCGTTTATATAGACATGGAGCGCTTGTGGACCATGCGTATCAGCCGCATGCCCCGTTTAAAAAAAAAAAACTTGAGGAAATAAGAAGATTGAACTTGTGTTGGGCGAGGGTAGCACATCAGTATTATGCATGGCGATTTGGTCGAGTCTTTTTGTAAAAAACACAAGCCTTTCCTATCGTTTTGAATTGGTCGTCGAGACTTTTTTTTTCCTTGTTTTTCTTGCTGTGTACTGGAAAATTGCACGAAATTATTTTGTCGCACTTTGGAAAAAAGAGAATTGGGGGAAATTTCCGGTGTAGTTATTATCTGTAGGCTAGTGTAAAACATTCTTAACTGTGTGTGCGGTTTGTTTAATGTGTTCAACCTGGAAAATATATGCACTCCACCCCACCTGTCTGTCTGTCTGTTTGTTTGTTTGTTAGTTTGTCTGTATGCCAGTCAGTCAGTCAGTCAGTCAGTTAGTCAGTCAGTCAGTGTGTCTTCCCCCTTCTCTTGCCTCCCTCCCTTTAATTAAAAAAAAAAAAAACATATCGTAAGGTGGGAGTTCACTGTTCGTTGTCACTGTCAGTGGGAGCAGAGGGTGCGAGTACCCCCCCCCCCCTCCTCCTTGTTCCAATCCTGTGGTCATTATCGGGTCGCCTCCAAGATTATGTTGTTTATCAGTCGATAGTGGCGATAAAGTGGTGGCTAACGCGTGCCCGCACTCCGATAATGTCGCCTCTTACATCGACTCATACCGGCCTGGGAATCGCCGTACCTGTCTTTAGGGATGGCCTTTTGACTGTGAGTATGGCCTTTTCCTAAAGGCCCCTAGGGTAAGAGTGGCCATGGCTGGTTGTTTGGCCTTTTCATATCGGGTAGGTCCGTAGAGCAAGTGGCCATGGCTGTGAGTATGGTCTTCCATCAGAGAGGTCCATAGAATAAAAGTGGCCATGGCTGTGAATATGGCCTTTTCCCTCTCTTGAAGGTCTTAGAATAAAAGGGGCCATGGCTGTGAGAATGGCCTTTTCCTCTCTTGAATATCCTAGATTAAAAGTGGCCATGGCTATCAGTGTAGCCTTTTCCCCCGGGAGGGCCCCTAGACCCCGAGAATGATAGCAGAACGGTTAGCAGGCGCTTCAGTACATAGCCTACACATTATCAGGGGAGTAGCTGAGTTCATGCTCTCCTGAACGCATATGAGTCGGCGAACAGTTACGAAAGTAAGAAGTGGCGCATTAAAGGAGCTTCTGCTCTCGTTCCATCTTGCTTTTAATTATCTCCTACGTATGCGGATAACCGCTCTAGTCCTTTGCTGAAACAAGACTCAAATATTTGTAATGTCTTGCCATGCTTGTAATTGAAAAAGAGAGGGGGAGAGGGAGAGGTAAAGAGAGGGAGAAAGAGAAAAAGAATGAAAGGGAAAGAAAGAAAGAAAGAAAGAAAGAAAGAAAGGGGGTGTCGATGCAAGGAGCGAGAAAAGTGAAATTATATCCTGGTGTAACAACCAAGGCCCGTAAACGTTTACGGACCCTAAGTGTAACCAAACTGGGATGGGTTACTTGAGAGTGAATATTACACCCCCCCCCTCCCCCTCCACTTGAAGGGCCTATCAAAAGAGGTGTTTCCATCTTTGATATATATTTTTGTTGTCTGTTTCCTCGTTGTGTAGTTGTTTTCGTTAAGCTATACGATAATTTCTAATACTTTATGAGACTTGCAGATGCATTACCGTATTAAGTTGCTGCTATCTCCCGCCTGCTTTATTTATATTTTTGTTTCCTTTCCCCTTCTTTTTTCTCCGTCTTCTCTTTCTTCCTGCCTCTCCCTTTCCTCCTTCCGTTACGTTCTCTTCCTCCTCATTCTCCTCCTCCTGGTCATCGTCTCCTCCTTCAGCTACTTCACTTATTGTCCTTCCCCCCCTCCCATTTCCCCAGAATGGCGGAGTCTAATGGCAACCGATTAAGTTTCCAACGGTCGTTCGGGTTTCACGGCTCCGCCACTTCCTCGGCCAAGGACGGGGCTCGGCTCCTGCAACTTCTCCTCGGCGCTGCCTCGCAACCCGAAGCCTTTTTTACTCGCACACTTTGCATGTTACGGCCAAGTGTCGCAGTTGGTGGAGATCGAAGGGAGGGACGAGCTGGAGAGTCCCGCTGATCATGAGCGCTGGCTCCTCTTCGCGCTGCTGGAAGCTGGGAGATGGATGCTGCGCTTGGGGTTCGCTTTACTTTGCGACGGATGAAAGAGGTTACCGAGTCATTGATTGCAGTGGAGGCTGTGGTAGGGAGATTTCGACTATGCTAAGTTGATGTGCTGACCTGGAGCACGGGGCACTAGCGCGGGGAGCCCCGGGAGCGCCAGCAGGGGCAAGGGACTCTCGGTAGCGCAGTGTGGCGGTTTAAACCTCGCCTCCCCCGGTCCGTCCCTTTGTACACAACAATACGGTTGCTGCGTCCGAGACCGCACAAACTTAGGCGAGGGTGACTGCTCGCCCAGGGTACCTCGCCATCGCCCTCTCCTCTTCCTTTCTTCCTCCTCTGCTCTGCTCTCCTCTCCTCTCCCCTCTTCCTCTGCGTTCTTCTACGTCTCTACTTTTCTCCTCATTTACCCGTCTCCCACCCTCGCTGACTCCCTATCTCACTCTTTCTCTCACTGTATTTCCCACCCAGCCGCTTTCTCTCTTTCTCCCTCAGTCTTTCCCTTTTTCACTCCCCGCCCCCTAGGCTCCCTTTCTTCTCTCTCTCTCTCTCTCTCTCTCTCTCTCTCTCTCTCTCTCTCTCTCTCTCTCTCTCTCTCCCTCTCTCTCTCTCTCTCTCTCTCTCCTCTTCTCCCTCTCTCTCTCTCCTCCTCTCTTTCTCTCTCTCCTCCTTCCTCCCTCCCTCCTCTTCTCCTCCCTCCTCCCTCCTCCCTCCTCCCTCCTCTCTCTTTTCTCTCTTCTCCTCTCTCCTCCCTCCTCCCTCCTCTCTCATCTCTCCTCTCTCCTCCCTCCTCTCTCTCTCTCTTCTCTCCCTCCTATCCGCTCCAATCACTACGAACATGTCCCTCCCGTTCCTCTCTTTTCCTCGCTCCCTCCTCCCTCCTCCCTCCTCCCCAACCTCCTATTCCTTCCTCATCCCCATCTCTCCCTCTCTCCCTCCCTCCCACCCCCCTCCAACCCCTCCCCCCTCCTACCCTCCTGTCCCTCCTCCACTGCATTTCCTCCACCTCACCTCCTCTGCTCCCTCCCCCCTCCCCAACGATCAGGAAACCCAACAGTTAAAATCGGCCCGTGAAGGTGCTTGCGGACGGCGACAATCCCATCTTCCCCGCCCCCCTCCCGAGTTCCTCCCATTTCCCCCCTCCTGCCCCCGTAGCGGCCATCCGGTCCCGGCCTCCTTGACACTCTGGGCGTCGGAGGGGTCTTAGAATCGTCATTTGGGTGGTTGAATGCTTTCCCACTATGCATTCCAACAGTTAAAATCGGGCCCGTGAAGGGGCTTCGGACGGCGAAAATCTTCCATCCTTCTCCGAACCCCCCCCCACTGCATTTCCCTCCCCCCCCTCACCTCCGCCCGTTCTTGAGCCCTCCTACCCTCATCTCCTTCCTCTGGCTTTTCCGAGGGGTCTTAGGATGTCGTCTGGGTTTGGTTCGATGCTTTCCCCACTAATTCTTTTCTTCCCCCCCTCTTCTCTCCCCCCCGTCCTCTTCTTCTTCCACCCCCCCCCTCTCTTCTTCCCTTCCCACCTCTTCAGCTTCCTTCTTCTTCATCTCCCCTTTTCCTCCTTCTGTCTTCCTTCTTCTTCTTCCCGTCTTCCTCTGATCTTTTTTTCCCTTTCTGCCTCTTCTTCCCACCGTCTTCTCCCCATCTTCCGTGTTCCTCCCCTCTTTCGACCCCCTCCTTCCTGCCCTTGAATTTGAAAATGTATTAAACAGGGTCACCCCATTTAGTTGAATCATCCTCCGTAGAGAAAAGTATTAGGTTGGGAAGTATCAGTTTGGGTTTAATAAGCTTAAACTTAACCCTCCCTATGCTGACTTTGAGTTAGACCAAGGGACCGTTATATAGAGACTCATTACGCGTTACGGAAATTATCTTCACCCTCTAAAGCTTTCTTTCGAGCTCATCACGAAAGCTTCCCGTTTTGAAGCTTTTCTTCCCTTCTGACACACAGGCAGCTCGAACTTGCTCCAACTGCTATCTTTTGTCCATTTGCCTCCACCCTGACGCTTTCTTCTTCTTCCTGCCCTTGAATTTGAAAATGTATTAAACAGGTAACACCCCATTTTAGTTGAATCAATCTTTCCGTAGTAAAGTATTATTGTAATAACAGTTTGGGTTTAATAAGCTTAAACTTAACCCTCCCTATGCTGACTTTGAGTTAGACCAAGGGACCGTTATATAGAGACTCATTACGCGTTACGGAAATTATCTTCACCCTCTAAAGCTTTCTTTCGAGCTCATCACGAAAGCTTCCCGTTTTGAAGCTTTTCTTCCCTTCTGACACACAGGCAGCTCGAACTTGCTCCAACTGCTATCTTTGTCATTTGCTGACGTCATGACTCTTTCATATCTCTCTCATAAATGTGTGTGTGTATGAGAGAGAGGGAGAGGGGGAGGGGAGGGGTAGGGGGAGGGGGAGGGGGAGGGAGAGGGGGGGAAGAAAAGAAAGAAAGAAAAAGGAATAGGTATATAGCTTCCTTCGTGTATGTCGTAGCGGGGTATAATATGACGGTCACTTCATAAATGTGTGTGTGTGTATGAGAGAGAGAGAGAGGGAGGGAGAGGGAGAGGGGGAGGGAGAGGGAGAGGGGGGGAAGAAAAGAAAGAAAGAAAAAGGAATAGGTATATAGCTTCCTTCGTGTATGGTCGGTAGCGGTAAATATGACGTCACGCCTCCTCCTCCCTGACCTCCTCTACACTACGCTGCCTCTTCACCTCCATACCACTACTCCTCCCAAAATACCTTCCCCAGGATCCTCCCCCCCCCCTCCAACAGGACTTTTTTTTCCCTCCCTCCTGTTTCGTCACCCCTTCCCCCCTCTTTCCCCCCTCCCGTTCCTCCATCTCCTTTTCCCTCCTTCCCGCCCCTCTCCTCCTCCGACTCCTCCCTACCCCTTCACCCCCTCCTCCCCCGCCCTCCTCATTCCTACACCTCTTATTTTCCCTCACTCCCTCCACCCTCCTCCCTCCCCCCTTTCCCTCGATTCGACCAAGTCCCCCCTTCCCTCCCTTTGCCTCAACCTGGGTATATCCCCTTCCACCCCCCCTCCTTTTCTCTTACCCTCCTCTAACCTCGACAAACAACTCTTTCTAAACCCCAACTCCTCTTAACCTCCTTTAACCCGATACCGTAAACCCTCCTCCCCCCTAACCCAGTAACCCACTCCCACCCCCCAAATCTCCCACCAGCAGTTTTTGCAAATTAAATCTCCCACCAGCATTTTTTGGCTTCATTTCCCAAAACGTTAGGAACCCTTTAGTTTTCTCCTGAGCCCGCCAACACCGTTAGAAGAGACCCTTAGGTTTTGCCTGAGCCCTCCCACGTGTGGTAGGAGTCGGACAAAACGGGCCCCCGGATACTCTTCTTTTTTTTCTTCTTTCATCTTCTTCATTTTTCGCTTTCTTCTTACTTCTTTTTCGCTTTCTTCTCCTTCTCCTTTCTTCTCTTTCCCCTTTCCTCCGCCCGTGAGTAAGGATCGGACAGAACGCGAAAACTGCCCCCGGATTACTCTCTTTTTTTCTTCTTCCTCCCTTTCTTCTTCTTTCCCTCTTCGCCTCGCTTTCTTCTCCTTCTCCTCCCTTCTTTCTTCCTCGCTTTCTTCCTTCTCCTCCCGATTCCCTTCTTCTTCGTCTTCTTACCTTCCTTCTTCTTCTTCTTCTTCTTCATAACTCTATTTACCCTTGTCTCCCTTGACTTATTTTTATTCCCTCCCCTGGGCAAAGAAAAAGGGAGAGAGAGCACAATTACCTGTCCTTGGGTAGTATAGAAAAGGGTTATGGGGAGGAAGAAGAAGAAGAAGAAGAAGAAGAAGAAGAAGAAGAAGAAGAAGAAGAAGAAGAAGAAGAAGAAGAAGAAGAAGAAGAAGAAGAAGAAGAAGAAGAAGAAGAAGAAGAAGAGGAGGAGGAGGGGGAAAAGGAGGAGAACAAGAACAAGAAGAAGTCTGTGTAGAATGGAGTAAGGAATGTTCGCCTCGTTCCCCATACGAATGTTGAACATGTCAGACTGTCGGAGACGGAAAGGTTACAGCGGTATGAGGCATATTGCAGATTGCCTGGGCTAAGAAAGGGAAGAGAGCACAAGTTACCTGTCTTTGTAGAATGGAGGAAAAGGGTTATGGGGAAGAAGAAGAAGAAGAAGAAGAAGAAGAAGAAGAAGAAGAAGAAGAAGAAGAAGAAGAAGAAGAAGAAGAAATAAAGAAGAAGAAGACAAAAGAAGAAACGAAGAAGAAGAAGGGGAAAAGGAGGAGAACAAGAACAAGAACAAGAAGAAGTCTCTGTAGAATGGAGTAAGGAATGTTCGCCTCGTTCCCATACGAATGTTGAACATGTCAGACTGTCGGAGATGGAAAGGTTACAGCGGTCTGAGGCATATTGCAGATTATCAGGCGACGCCAGGACACTCCTTTGCTGCAATTGTAGGGTGACTTGATAGTTTGACCCAAGGACACATAATTGCAGGGCAGATCAGGCATGTCGTGGTTCTCGTTGCAGAGTGAGACGTGTTGCGACAATTGTGCGTGTGGCTTGTTTCGCACCCATGGCTAGGGGAGGGTTATGACCTGGGGGGTGGGGCAGCGATTGGTATGGCCGTTTGATGGGCGTGGGGTGGGGGGGAGCAGTGATGAGTGGGGTGAGAGGAAAGGGTGTGAGGGGCTTAATCTATTGAGAGGCAGAATTTCGACTAGGCGTGGAATAGGTTCTATGAGGCCGTGGAGTATGACTTACGATAGTGGGCGGGGATGTTGCTTGAATCCCCCGCCAGACACTCCTTTTGTCGGCACTTGTAGGTGACTTGATAGTTTTACCCAAGGACACATAATTGCAGGGCACATCCAGCAGGCATGTCGGTGGTCCTCTCGTTTGCAGAGTGGAGACGTGGTTGCGATAATTGAGCGTGTGCTTGTTGTTTCGTTGATTCGCTCCCCATGGCTAGGGGAGGGTTATGACCTGGGGGTGGGGCAGCGATTGGTATGGCCGTTTGATGGGCGTGGGGTGGGGGGGAGCAGTGATGAGTGGGGTGAGAGGAAAGGGTGTGAGGGGCTTAATCTATTGAGAGGAGGCAGGAATTGTCGACTGAGGGCGGGGGAATAGGTTCTATGAGGCCGTGGAGTATGACTTACGATAGTGGGCGGGGATGTTGCTTGAATCTCCCCCCCCCCTCCCTCCCTACGGGCGAGTAGCGAAGTGAGAAGCGTGACCCACATCCGGGGAGTCCTGCGTGCCAGTGGAGCGAGGAGCAACTTGCTCGGTTCCGCCTCACTGCTAACACCACTCTAATGTCTACGGCACCCACTAGTCCCTCCCGCTACGACTACACAGCCTCCACAACAACCTCCCTTCACCCCCTACGATTACCAGCGTCGCCACGTCGCTCGCGCATTCCCTTTCACCATCTCGTCACCATTACACACTCTCCACTCGTACTTCTGCCAAGTAACGCGGCTTAAGTTGCATAGCCGCTTTTTTTTTTCAAACCCTACCCCACCCACACACTCTCTTTTACGCTTGCCAGTGTCAGCGGAGTACTCTCTTGGTTTGACCCATGAGGAACCACGGCATTACGGAGGCTATTGACTAACCCCCCCCCACCCCACCCCCCACACACCCCTACTGTCTGCCCTTTTCTTTACCCCCTTTCTAGTCTGAACCCTTCCCCCCCCCCCCCCCTCTCTCTCTCTCTCTCTCTCTCTCTCTACATCGCTCGGTCTCTAACGTATCTATCGATCTCCCTGTTTGTGCGAATGGGCGGAGAAAGTGAGAAGGAAAACAAGAAAGTGGATAAGCACGACACGCATCGCCCCTTGCCAGCCGAGCTACGCATGTAACACAGGGTATGGGGGCAAAGTCCGGTGGGTTACGACAGAGCGGATATAAATAGTGGGAGCTTTCTATCTTCCTCTCTCTCCTCTCCCCTTCTTTATTTTATCGTGTGTTCATCCCTGCCCAGCTCATTTCCTCTCCTTTTTAAAGTAAATTCCTTGCACACGTTCGCCCGTTCAGGTTTTGTGATTATTGTTCATCTAGCAGTGTCTCCATTGGTAGCAATTTGCCGTGTACATATATCATTAGGTCTACAAGCTCTTTTAACGGCATCGCAGACGTGTCGTGCACACTGGTCTGAAGCTAGGGAATGAAGACTTAACTTCTCTCCGTAATCCTATTTGATGAGAGGGATTAGGATAATGGAATAGAAGGAAGGGGCTGTTCGAGGTAGCTTAGACTAATGATTTGGATTCATGTAAAATCTTCGGATATTGGAAATATTCTCATTTTACGAGAGCATCCCGTGCGACGTGGGAGAATTGACCCGCAACTTTCAGGAGATCAGCGGGAGGTGAAGGACGTGTGTCTGCAGGTTCAGGTGATGGTCGTGCGACGACTTGATTGACAACGTTGCATCACGACCGCTCGACTAGTATTGCTTAAACGCTAGGCTGAGAGGAAGGCCGCTTCACGAGTGTTTACATTTGCATCACTTCCGTTTTCCTGAAACCATGATCATCTAAGTCTTTATTTTTACTGATTCTTTAGATAATCCGTTCAAGTTCTCAGATGCAATATCTTTCCAGCACCAAAATGGGAGTTCCTACTTTTTGACATTTCCTACGTCAGTGCACTAAAATTCGTTAGACATATATAATGGTTGTCATTAATTTTAGGTCGACAAAAAGATAGGGAAGTGATGACCAAACTCTTTTCAATGCAGGAAAAAATCAGAATGCAACTGCATGCGTGCAGACAGACGGGACGGCCGTTACCCTTATGTTATTATTAGGCCAAAATCTAGCAGGATGACAGCCTGGACAGGAGCAGGCCAACAGCGGGCACCACAACAAAGTATCCATCGGGTACAGGACGAGGATCTGGACGAGAGTGGAGCAGCACCATAATTTTGGCAAGGTCGTCGGGGCTGGGACGTTAGCGGGTGTGTATAAGGAAGTGGGTGGGGCGGCCTGCATGGTGGCGCTCACTCGACTCGCCCACAACTCCTCTTTTGCTTGTTTCATCCTCCCACGCCCGCGGTCTGCATCCCCGCGCCCCCCGTCGGGTCCAAGGGGCACTGGGCAACTCGGAAGTCTCGATAGGTGCAAAAGAAGAGTCACCCAAGTGGCACAAACGTGATTTATGAGCGAGTTCTTCCAGCAGCGTGTGATGCGCGCCGGGTCAAGTACCGCCACCATATTTGGGGGTCGGGCATCACCCACGACATTCGCAACAAAGAGTTTGGCCTTACAAGGAATTTTTGTGGGTTATTAAGGGCTGCCTGGTATTGCTGCATCATAGTGCATAATGACTACTTATAAGGAAGTGCGGGAGGAAAGAATTCTCTGTTTTATGTTCGCGAGGAAAATTTCACCATGAAACATACAAAAATATACACACATTTTCGATTGCAAGTACACTCTCTCCACCGTCCCTTTCATTCACACAGGTTTAGCTTCCATATCGAATTTTGTGCGAGATCTGGTTCACCCGCGTCAAAAATAGAAGTGAATGAGCAAACAGGCCAAAACAAGAGTGAATAGATAGATTTACATAACGGTGTCTGACTTTGATTTTGGATTTTTTTTTTCAGAAGTTACCCCTTTTTGATGCCGGCTTTGGGGATGTTCGATTAGAGGTATTCATTTTTGTTCATGAGGAACATAGCGTGGCTGTTTATGAGTAAGCCATTTAAATATTTTGTGACTGTAAGTGGATTCTCGAAAGGCAAATTGTGGTCCTGACCCAGTATGGTGCACAACGTGATCGCACGAAGTGGGAAACAAGTTGAAAATTCCGACTAGTTCCGGGTAGCTTACCATTCTATCGTCAATTGGAATTTGTTTAATAGTACGATTTTTCTAATATATTTCTCGTGGTTCCGTCTCAGCTTTCCACGGTAATGGATGAAGGGGGATGAGCGAATGAACACCAATGGGTGTGTGTGTATGGCGTATTTGCTGATGGGAGGTAACACTTACTCACCCTAGCGTAGATAAAGCGATGTATGTAGATGCTGGTTGGTAAGGGGAAGGGGAAGGGTGGAGGTGTTCTGGGAAGGGGTAGAGGAGGAGGTGGTGGAAGGGGAAGGGAGAGGGGGAAGAGGTAGGGGTGGAGGTGTACCTGAGGCGGGGAGGGACGGAGCCTCCATGCTTTGGACGGTGGCTTTTGTCGGAGCGTCGGGTCGTCGTCGTAGGCTTTTAAAGCGTCCCACCACCACCGCCATCGTCCTGTTTGTTTGGAATCCATGGACCCGGTTTGTTTATTTGCCGTTCACCATAAACAAGCGTGGGTCGAGTGCCGGGGAAACGACCTGGAGCAGTGGTCGTGGTACGCGACGCTGCGATTACTCTCGCCGTCCTCGCTATCTGGATTTGAACGAGATAAAGAAGAGAAGAAATATAATGTTTGTCAGCTTGTGTGGGTGTTTGTTTGTTCGTTCTTTCGTTCGTTCGTGGTTATATTTATGGCTGTTTGTGTGCACGCGCGTGTATGCGCTTTTGAGATGAACGCTACAAGGTTATGTCTTGACGTGACGAGGTTGCCCAGTCTCTTGAATGAACAGACTTAGTCGGGGCATGCGGAGGGGTTCCTGGTTTGACGTGGGAGCAAGGCAGCAGCGTGGGAAGGCTTGTGTCGTGGAAGGATAGTGTGTGAGGTGTGAGGAGGCGAGTCCTGCCCCGCGACACCCAGCCAGCAGCCGACTCCTCTTTCCACCGAGAGGAAGCTCGTGCCACCTTGGACGCGATGATACAAACGATAACCTCTGCCTTGGATGTGTGTGGCCTGTTGAGGCTGCTCTCTGTTTCCATCGGGTTGAGAGAGTGCCATGAGTAGGGAGAGGGAAACCGGCTTCGGGGCAAAGCGAAACATTCAGAGAGGGATAAAGAGACAAACAAATCGAAGTGTGTAGGCAGGAGAAGGCATAGGGAGATAGGGAGAGGGAGGGAGGGAGGGGGGATGAGGGAGTGAGGGAGGCGGAGGCAATCAGACAGACATACAGATAGTGAGACAGAGAGAGAGAGAGAGGGAGAAAGAGAAAGAGAGAGAGAGTAGGGGGTAGAGAAGTACAGGGTGGGTGGGTGGTGGTTAGGGGTGAGGGGAGGGCAGCAGCAGTGGTGTCGGGGTTGGCGAGCGTTTAAGTGTCACCGCTTTGTCGTGGTGATGGTACGGGGTGCTGAGACCAGAACGTCGTTGTGCTGTGCCCTGGCGGTTCTCAAGCCAAAGTCGTTCAGGAGATGCAGTGGCGGTTGTCAGACGGAGACTCGTTCCATCTGATTATGTGTATGGGGAAATGTTTGTAGCCTTGAGCAGTAAATGGCCATTGCTTTCCGCACATCGCCTGTGGTGGTTGGTGGTGGTGGTGGTGGCAGTGTTGCCAGCCCGAGCGCACTCCCTCAGTTTTCTCTGCCCACCTTTGGCCGGAGTCTGTACTTCACTGTTAATGTGGTCAATCAACGTGCCTGATGCTGGGGATTGCTATGTCTGCAGTTTCATCTTGAATAAAGAGTGACATGACGGTAACATTATTATGAGGTTGTGAAGAATTTTTGGTATCCCTTCCGTCCCACCACCCTACCCACCTCCTCCCCGGTGGGTGACCTCCCCCCGAAGGCTCTCTCCTTGCCGAGTGTCGCCATATGGAGTA
>NW_028234403.1:6092322-6102322 GCF_977035675.1 Penaeus japonicus | reverse complement strand
CGAAGTTATTGATGATAGGCGTTTGGTTGGTAATAGCCGCGGTGCCCACCTTATTGATTAATGGCACCTCAGGCCGCACCTCCATCACTCACTCCTTGGACTGGCCACCTTCAGCTCTCCGCCGACTTCTGCCCTTCCGCTGACCACCTCCTGCAGGCGCCACGACTTCTCCTTCCCTGCTCTTTTCTGCTGATGCCGAGGGGATCTGCCGACGCGGGAGGCATCATTGCAAGATCTCCTCCCTTCTTTAAGCTGCTGCCGAAGGTTCCCGCTGGGTCTCAATGTGCTGAGGAATTTCTCTCGGGATATTTTCTCTACGGATTCTTCGCCGTTGCCCCTTGCCTCCCTTGCCGGTGCGATGATGGACAGTTTTCTCGGAGATCAAAGGTGCGCGCCTTGTAGCGGAGGCTGATGTGCGGTAAGGAGGATGTGGGTGAGCGGCGGCGATGTAGGGTCAGCATTGATTAATGATCTTCGTGGAGGCCACTCACACCTTCCTTCCTCGAGTTCGCTTCAGCCCGTTACCACCTCCGCCTCCGCCGCTGCCGCCGCCGAGGCAGCTGCTCAGGACGTCGCTGCAGAACACGAGCTATCCTCAACAGGAATTCCTATTGTTATGTTAGAATTCTCTTCGGTGACTCTGGCGATAGCTCCTGCCTCACTAACTAAGACTAATAGAAAACAAAAATCGTGGAGTTATTTCCCTGATTCACTAAAGCAAAGCTGTCTCGCACTTTTTCATTTAGTTAATTGCTTATTGTGAGCCGGATATCACCTCAACTTGTAGTTATTGCAGTTCATTCCCCTGCGGCCGCCCGCAACGCCGAGATGTCCACGCCCTTCCAAGTAAAAAGGATTTGCAGTTTTCTCCAGACAAAAGCGCACTGGCATGGGTTCCTCTGTTAGCCATCATGCCGACACAGCCCCTTCCCTTTCTCTCTCCTTTTCTTCTTTTATCTTTCTTTTTTTCTTTCTCACACACATATACATATATGTGCGTGTGTGTGTATTTGTATATATAGTTATATAGTTATATATATATATATATATATATATATGTATATTATATATAATATATATATATATTGATATATATATATGTATATTTATATATATGTATATTTATATATTATATATATTATATATTTATATATATATATGTATATTTATATATATATATATATATATATGTATATTTATATATATATATATATATATGTATATATATATATATATATATATTTATTTATATATATATATATATGTTTGTTTGTTTTATTTTATGTTTTGTGTGTTTACATTTATATGTTTGTGTAATGCGTACAGCACTGAATGTGCAGTTTTTGCCAAGGTAAACTCGTGGTACTTATACCTGTGGTGCACTAGTATTGGTAGTTAAGACAGGTTCCAGACAGGTTTGTCCAGTATGCGTTAGCCTAAGTTTATATGGCTTTGTTTAAGGGTCCACACTGTCTTGTTAGGAAGGTATCTTATGGCAGGCGCTTGAGGTAAATCGTTCTGTTCCTCCTCAGTGCCGGCATTACCTCTTGGATCTCGTGCTTAATTGACGGCCGATCCCGCTAACCTCTTGCGAGATTGCTATTGAATTGCTTTGGTTCCCTTGCAATGATACGCTTTTTGCTTCTGGAGCGGTTGCTCTGGCATTTCCCCCCCTCCTCTCTCTCTCTCTTTCTTTCTCTCTCTCTCTCTCTCTCTCTCTCTCTCTCTCTCTCTCTCTCTCTCTCTCTCTCTCTCTCTCTCTCTCTCTCTTTCTCTCTCTCACTCTCTCTCTCTCTCTCTCTCTCTCTCTCTCTCTCTCTCTATATATATATATATATATATATATATATATATATATATATATATATATATCCTCTCTTTCTCCCCCCCCCCTCCCTCTCCCTTTCCTCGTGTTTCGATTCCCCGCTCGCCGTTTGTCCCCGGATCGTAACGGCGCAAAGTGAGCCAAGTAAATTCACCCAGTGGGAGCACGCATGGAGGGGAGGGGAGGGGGGGGGGTTATTGGGGTGCGCCGTTCTTTGGATAATCTTTGGGGTTGATCTTTCAGCAGTGCCGTTCCTCAGTCGGAAAGACGTTCGTGTCGCATGTTATAAATGGATGCGATCTCATGTGTCCCCATGCGGCAGCGCTGTATTCAGCTCGTGAATATCTGGCCTCGTCCCTTTTTAGTTATGTTTATGTTGCTATAAATGATGATCTTTGAGCGGCTGCCAGGACGCGCTGTCGAATGTGACGTTGCTGTGAAGAGAGGGGAAGGGGATAGGAGATGGGGAGGGTTGGGGTAGAGGGATGGGGCCGGGCTGCAGAGGCTAGGTCTGCTCGTCTCTCTTCCTTTCTTCTCTCTCTTTCTCTCTCTCTTTCTCTCTCTCTCTCTCTCTCTCTCTCTCTCTCTCTCTCTCTCTCTCTCTCTCTCTCTCTCTCTCTCTCTCTCTCTCTCTCTCTCTCTCTCTCTCTCTCTCTTTCTCCTTTTCTCCTTTTCTCTTTCTCCTTCTCTCTCTCTCTCTCTCTCTCTCTCTCTCTCTCTCTCTCTCTCTCTCTCTCTCTCTCTCTCTCTCTCTCTCTCTCTCTCTCTCTCTCTCTCTCTCTCTCTTTCTCCCTCCCTCCCTCCCTCCCTCCCTCCCTCACTCACTCACTCGCTCACTCCCTTCTTCTTTCCCTCTCTAACTCCCTTCTCTCCCTCTCTTACCCTCTCTCTCTCTCTCTCTCTTTCTTTCTCTCTTTCTCTCTTTCTCCCTTCCTTCCTCCCTCACTCACTCACTCACTCCCTTCTACTCTCCCTCACTCACTCCCTTCTCTCTCTCTCACCCTCTCTCTCTCTCTCTCTCTCTCCCTCTGTCTCTCTCTCTCTCTCTCTCTCTCTCTCTCTCTCTCTCTCTCTCTCTCTCTCTCTCTCTCTCTCTCTCTCTCTCTCTCTCTCTCTCTCTGGCCTTTCTTCTTCTTTTTCCCTAAAAAAAACTTCTTGTGTTATTGTTGACACTATTTGAAATGTAGAAAGCCGAAGAATTGCCTAAATCCATCTCAAAGTAAATGCCAGCTCTGAATTTATGGCAGAGTTAAACGTTTGTTAAGTTGAAGATGGATGGAGCGCAGATGTCCATGTAGAAAGCTGGTATGTTTTTCTTTCGTGTTAAGCACTATTGGGTATTTAGCTTAATTCCTAACGCATTGGTTGCTGGTGTATACCTCCGGGTCCTAAGCGTGGTGATGGAACCCACTTTTTCTGCGTTGAAGTTGAAAGGTTTGTTTGTGATGAGCTGATGATGGAGCCTTCTTCCTACTGGTCCTCAGGCGACGCGCGAGTCCCGATGGAACACACTTTTTCTTCCATCGCCCAGACGTATTTGTCAGTTGTGGTACAGCCTCTCCACCCACTCCGGGAGGGATCGAACTGGAACGAAAAATAGGGTTGCCTTTTCTTTACCCTTCATTCTCTTGAAGTCTTGATATTTTGGTTGCGAGTCTCTGGAAGCCTTTGGATGACAGGCTCGGGTTTGTGGCGAGCGACTTTGCCGGTTATTATGTCCTTGCAGCGAAGTTTATGTGACGGGGCGGCAGGGGAGAGCGGCGCGACCCTTTGCACATAGTCAGCGCCTTTAAAAGGTGGCCAACTTTCATCTTACTTGCCGCATATTAACAATCCACCGGACAGCGGCTGATGCTACCGATATAAATTCATATTCTTTAAGGCCTTCGGTCGTCGTGTTAGGGAAGGAAGGGAGGGAGGGAAGGAGGGAGGGAGGGAAGGAAGGCCTGTCGCCGTGCATGGGAATGGCCAGGGGCAGGTACCTTCACCTTGATCCCTGACAAGAGTCCGGATGTGTGATTGTTGAGGCGGAAATTTCTCTCCCACCATAACCAAGAACAGAACGATATAGACCTATAATTACGCCATATTTATGTAAATTTGTGTACCCTGGAGCGTGCAAGCAGAGCGGACTGCTTTATTACACCAACCTCAGACGGGCAGTTAGCGGTGGGGGTGCACTACTTGGGTGCGTTACACTGTCGCCAAACTGCCGGTGACCGCTATATTGCCGGCATATTACACGAGGTAATGCACACCGGACTCTTATACCTAACACACGACCATTACTGTCGCATTCATCATCCCTGCATTTACATGTTTCATCGTAAAGTCCATCGCGCGTATACATGCCTCCACTCAAAAAAGGCCCAAATGTCCACAGATCACCTCGATATCCTTACAATTTAACACAAAGGACGGCGCAAAACACACGCTTCCGCCCTCGCGTAATCGGACCGCATCCCGACTGCTGGACCCGATATTACCGATGCTCGGAAAGAGGGCTCCCAATCCGCGCCGGGACCCTCATAACACACCGCCGGACGCTAATAACGTCACGCTAGACCTGGGAGATTCGGCGTTTATTCTACAGGATCCAGCGGTGCTCCCGTGGCCTTGTAGGGAAGCTGATCAATCTGGGGGTTTAGTGCCGGACCCTGACGACCGCAACCGCAGCTCGCCGCCGCTCCACCCAAACCGCGGAACTCCACCAGGCACGCGAAGGGAACAGGATTATATGTGCATGTCGTTTCACTCCTTTTTCTCTTTATGATCGGAGTTCGGCGATGATTACGTCATCGTAGACAGCAGCCTTTGAGTTCTTTCTCGCCTGTGCTGAAGGAGATTGCATGACGTCAGCCCGTTCCTCGTTCGCAAGTTAGATTCTGAGACTTTTACTGCGGTCATGCTGATAATCATTCAGGTTCTTGCTGTTGCATTGCCCGCGACTTTTTATCTTCATGACTACAGTAACACCTCGACTGTGTTACTGTAATCTGCTGTCCGTTATGGGGAAGGGGGCGCTCACCTGTTAACAGCAGTGTGTTCGTATTTTTGCGGATTATTTTTTAATGTGTTTTTTGAAATAATGAAATATGTGTGTAACGAAAAGGCGGCATGCGTGCGTGACCGTGTATTGATCTGTTGTTACGCTTTTAGCCGGCGACTTTGTCTGTTATGTGAAATTGGCAACACCTCTTTTTACTTGTTTTATATGACAGCTAACAGTATATCTTTCTCTTGCAGGTAAGCAAGCGGGCGATACACAGTGTCTGGAGTAGCGGTAAAATACAGCTCCTCATTGCGTAAGTATATTGTAGCCGATGAAGAAATAGCGGCGGAAATGATCTCAACTCGGTGGTCATCTTGGAAGTACGTTTTGTGCCTGACTTTAAAGAGGAGCTGCCAGCACATGAGTCATTCCGGAACTGCGTCAGTGTTGTTTGGCGATTCCTCTCTCCGCCGTTCGTGACACGAGTTCCCTCCCCACCCCAAAAAAAAAAAAGAGAGGAAAAAATCGCGTAATTATTTTCCCCCTTTCGGCGAGAGTGAGCAGCAGCCTTCCCGTTGATCACACCTTCCGGATCTCCCTCCCCTACCACGTGCAGGCTGGCGCGCGTGTGGGCGTGCACTGTTGTGGGCGGAGTCGTGCCGAAACATGCGGCCGCTCTTAGTTTACCTGCCACCTGTTGGCGGGAACCGTCACCTGTGTCCCCACATACCTGCCACCAGCTCTTGTCTCACTCCCGCCACATGTGCGCTGAGGGACGGCTACTGCTCGCCCACGGAGGGCAGATGCCGAGGGCGTGTTAGGCCCAGTGTAGGCGTAGCAATGCTGGTCGATAGGTTTGCTTGCGTAAAGTTGGCATTGCGTGTAGCATAAATAGCCTTGTTCTGGCTGTACCATTTTTTTTTCTTTTGCCACAGTCAAGTATTCCAAAATTATTTAATTTCTCCAGTCAAGATTGCAAATAATTGAGGAGGAAAAGGGTCGTCCGGCATTGGCCGAGCCGGGCCCCCGCCTGTCCAGAACGACAAGTCGGGAAAGAGCGAGAGAGAAAGGTCGAGAGCGCCAACACGCAGGGCGAAGCAGCGATCATGCCGCCGCCGTTGGGATTGATGGCCGGGGACTGTGTCGGGGATGTAACAAATATTGACCAGTGTTCCACGGCCTCTCTATTGACACGCCATTATGGATTAGCGGCTTAGAGTATACGGGGATTGCGGACGGGGAGGGCAAGGGGGAAGGGAGCGGGAGCGAGAGTGAATCGAGTGCCGGGCTGCAGCATGTGGTGAGATCGTGGTGTAATGCCGCGAAATCTGTATGCAGCCCGGGGTGGGAGAGTGCAGTTGCGGAGTGGGCGAGTGGGCGCGGGGAGGTGAGAGTGGATTCTCAAGAAAAGGAAATTAACGAGGGTGGCTGAAACTGATAGCATGGCCTCGGTTATTTTCTTGTTTTTTCTTCAAGGGCGCCTGTTCAGTCTAGAAGTATCTTAGATGAATGATGAATAAAACTAGCCACTAAATAGTACTAACACGAGTCATAAACATTGGATGATGTTTAAACCTGTAACACGATAGATGGGATGTTATAACAATGCCGCCATGTATTGTTAGGTTTCCAAGTACAAAGCGGTGTATTTATAATCTCAGTGGCATTTGGAGGTTGAGCGTGTGTACAGGATGATCATTTCTATTTGTTATCGCCTTGCCAGATGGGCCATAAATCTTCAGTCTTTTATTGGCAACTTCAGTGCCACATTGCAACCGACGACAACGATATGGTGTTGTGGCTTTACGAAGACATGTATGGTGTCACTTGAAGGACTTGGATGTTTAATGGCTTGCAAGCGGAATTCTTGCTTCGAAAAGAACTTATTTTTTGCTCTGAGGATGGAAAATAGCATTGGAAAACTACATGCAGTAATACATACACTTATACATATTCATTCATTGATGAGTTCAAAATATTACTTAACTGGCGATAGTGCATACATGCATATACACATTACATTCGCTATCCTTCAACGGAGATGAGTAACTATTTCTAGACGAAGTGATTGTAGACACCAAAAAAATGCCGGTCAATGAGCGAGGCCTTACACGATGAACCGAGGGCCATGTCGAGTGCTTAAAGGGTCATAACCTCGTGGGGAGAGGGAAGGAGAGGGGTAGGGGGAGGGGGGGCGTTGGTCCGACGCCTCCGACTCCCTCGGGCCGAGGTAGAATCTTTCCCGCAGAATCGTAAGTCTTGTCTCCGTCGTTAATCTGTGAAGCAATTAAGAAAAAAATTAGTGGACTCCTGCTGTTCTCTTGGTTGGGCCCCACACCCGCTGCCTGCCCGTCTTCCACACAACCCTTCCCGTCCCGCCCCCTCCCCTCTTTCCCCCTCTTGGCCTCCCCCCCCCCCATCTCACCCCCACAACCAGTACTCGTCTGGGAAGGCTTAATATACCGTCTTGCCGGCATTGCCAAAATGCCACTTACCTAAATATCAAGATCTCTCTTCTCTCTCTCTTTCTCTCTCTCTCTTTCTCTCTCTCTCTTTCTCTCTCTTCCTTTCTCTCTCTTCCTTTCTCTCTCTTTCTCTCTCTCTTTCTCTCTCTCTCTCTCTCTTTCTCTCTCTCTCTCTCTCTCTCTCTCTCTCTCTCTCTCTCTTTCTCTCTCTCTCTCTCTCTCTCTCTCTCTCTCTCTCTCTCTCTCCTCTCTCTCCTCTCTCTCTCTCTCTCTCTCTCTCTCTCTCTCTCTCTCTCTCTCTCTCTCTCTCCTCTCTCTCTCTTTCTCTTCTCTCTTCTCTTCTCTCTTCTCTTCTCTCTTCTCTTCTCTCTCTCTCTCTCTCTCTCTCTCTCTCTCTCTCTCTCTCTCTCTCTCTCTCTCTCCTCTCTCTCTCTCTCTCTCTCTCTCTCTCTCCCTCTCTCTCTCTCTCTCTCTCTCTCTCTCTCTCTCTCTCTCTCTCTCTCTCTCTCTCTCTCTCTCTCTCTCTTTCTCTCCTTTCTTTCCCTTCTCTCTCCCTCCTTTCTTTCCCTTCTCTCTCCCTCCTTTCTTTCCCTTCTCCCTCCCTCCTTTATTTCCCTTCTCCCCCCCCCCTCTTTCTCTCTCTCTCACTTTGTGTGTGTATGTTCGTACGTGCGTGCGTGCACACACATCTACTTTACTTGGCATTCGTGTCTTTTTTTTCTCGACAAAGCATGCCTTGCTACCAAGAAATCATCGTGAGGCTTATTTATCCTGTGGGATGTTAGTGATACCGATAATTTATAGACTTGAGTCGCTATTGATCCCTCAGTAAATGCGTCGCTCCTTGTGTGCCATAGAGATTCGCTTAGTATTTCGGTCGAGCCAGAAGGAGGAAAGGATAGCCGGCTTCATGGCCTGCTGGGAATCTTTTCTTTCTCGCCTCCGAAGGGCGCCCCCCATCACGGCTTTTCACTGAAATTTCCGTAACCTCTCCTGAGTATAATCCTCATCGATTTTGTTTCAAGGACGTTTAGGCGCGTTATGGAGTCGAGGGATTTTCGAGGTACGAGAAGTGGAAACGTAAAGTAAAAGTGCGGTGCTGGGAATCATTACAGAAGTCTGGCTAGCCGGGGCGGCAAGTTCTGGCCAAAGTTGGAACAGTAATTCGGTACGATTGCTCACTTAACGGTTGTCGGTGTCCAATATTTCACCCGGGAACACGGGGCCCGTTTCTCCCTTTTATCTATGTTTCTTTGCGGTCTCCTCTGTTTATTTCTTTCTAGGCTTCGTGGACAGTGTTACATGCTTTTTTGGGGGGCAGCTCTGCGTTCCATTTATTCGCTGTGCTGATCACACTGTCCGAGTGATTAATCATACGGATTGTGTCGGTTTATGTTTTTACCCCATTTTTTTTTAATGGAGGGTGTTGGTTATTTTTATGAGGCCTGAAATTATACGGTCGGAGTCAGGTCTTAAGCTTTAGTGTTGAATGTAGATACGCGGTAGATTTATATGGTCTAGGGGAGAAAATTCGCTTTTGTTTCGCTCTGGTCGAGTGTGGCGCTCGAACAGATTTATAGAGAGGAAGGGAAGAGTGCGGTTTTGCTATTTGTAACGGGTGGAGATTATTTAATAATGATATTGTTGTCTTATATGGAGTTAATTTATTGCACTATCGGTGAATGTGTCAAGGGAAACCTGTCGATAGTTCCGAAGGGAAGGACTCTAGTACCTCTGTCCCTATTGCAAGGGGAAGTAACAGAGCCATCGTATTCTTACAGTAGGAAAACCCTCCACTAATTACCTTACAACAGGGCGTAGGCACACCGTAGACTTCCGCTTAAAATGTAGATGGGTAGAAGGTAAGGACTCTCTTACAGCCCTATAAATACCCCGAAGATATGCTTAGAACGGTCATCCACGTCTCGGCATCCATATTGGCTGGGTACTGGAACCAAGTTTTTAAAAATATATTGCATTGGACGACGATGAGACCCATAGTCAAGGATTCTATCGCTGACCGTCTGACGCGCTTTGTTCAATGTTATCCTTAGATTCATCCATGATTTGCCTGGAAACTACGACCATTGATGTGGTGGCAGGGCAAAACACACGCGCACGCACACGTACGCACACACACACACACACACACACACACACACACACACACACACACACACACACACACACACACACACACACACACACACACACACACACACACACACACACACACACACAAATCCTGCTTGACCAGACGGCACGTCGAAATGTAAGTGTCCTGTCATGTCAAGCAAGACGTAGAACGTAGTTGTAGGGTTAACCTTTATATTGTTTAGTATGAGAGACGGCGCAAAGCGTGTGAACGGGCTTGGTGGTCTTAATGGGAATGGCTAGTGCGTAATTTTACGTACGTTCTTAATGATAATAGCCTGAGCGTGTGTGCTCGTGTGTAAGAGGTATAGTGGGAGGTCTCTCTCTCTCTCGTTCTCTCTCTCTCTCTCTCTCTCTCTCTCTCTCTCTCTCTCTCTCTCTCTCTCTCTCTCTCTCTCTCTCTCTCTCTCTCTCTCTCTCTCTCTCTCTTCTCTCTCTCTCTCTCTCTCTCTCTCTCTCTCTCTCTCTCTCTCTCCCCCTCCCTCCCTCCCTCCCTCCCTCCCTCACACATTTTTATTTATTTATTTATTTAATTATTTATATGTATATGAAGTTATATCAAAT
>NW_028234403.1:6062322-6082322 GCF_977035675.1 Penaeus japonicus | reverse complement strand
CCAATGGATGCTTTTGCCATTATGGGACCTTATTGGGCATCTTATAGGCCCGGGAATTGGACAAGGACCCTGACGCTCGTATGCTAAATTAAGAGTGGAATTCGAGGCGGCCGGGATCAAGCAGACTACCAAGTAACTCGCGAGTCGTTACCCCGTGGGACCTGTTTTACGGCGCGCAGGAGGACTTGTCATTTCTCGTGCCCTCTGCTCCATTTAGCTTCTTTTTCTGCTTTTGTTCTGAAATGTCTCCCTCATTCCTTGGCTCCCTCGGTCTTTCGTTCCTCCCCTCCTCCTTCCTCTCCTTGCTCTCTTTCTCCCTGCCTCCTCCTACCCTCTCCCTTTTCCCTCTCTGCTTCCTTTCTCCCTTCCTCCTTCCTTATCCCATTCTCCCTCCCCCCGCTAGACCCCCTCTCCTCACCCTTGACCCACTCCCCTCACACTCTTCTCCTCCTCTTTTATCATCTCTCCTTCATTCCCTCTCCCTGCTCCCTCCCCACTTTTCCCTCTCTCCCTCCCACACACACAGACGCTAGCACACGTATGTGATGTAATGTATGCATATATGTATATATGTATATTTATAACGTTTTAATATTTGTATTTATATACACATGCATCTCCCTATATTATAACCCAAGAAGTGTAGAAAAGACATGTTTACGCGTCAAAGATTACATATGAGATGTGGTTTGTTCCGTGTCTGGCGTCAGTGTAAAGTGTAAGGCCCGCCAGCCAAGGTAAACAACTCATTGATTACACACTCAAGGTGGACCCCCACCATGCTGCTGATGCCGCGACGTCTTATTTCCGCACCTGGCTCGCAGGACCATCAGTTCCTTGGGCCTCATCCTGCTCACTAGGATTCCTCCACATTAATTTAACTTGTCGCCAGTGATCCCTCACCTTACCACGATTTCCAAAGATGCCAGGGACGGACTCCCTGGGTCTTTTTACGTGGGCGCACGTTACTCCTCCTCTCCAAGGCAAGCAAGACCTGTGGCGTCTGGGTACGATTATATTATGAGCACGGGTGAGCCATACAACCTTTGCCTCGCTTGCATATACGGGACAGTTGATACGTTTGCAAGATCGACGCTCGTCAGCTTTGCAGCGTCATGGAGTGTGCAACAGTGTGTGTAGAGGTTACATAATGGCTGTACAAGGAACCTTACTCCTGTGTTTTGTAGGACATTATATAATGTTTAGTGTTCTCTGATAATCGCAAGCCGTGTCCTTAGACACAGCAGGTCTGTCGTCCTCGCAATCACTGTGCCGACTGGGCCACGTGAAACATGCTGCATTGTCGTCACTCACTCTTGTCGCTCCCTCACTGAAAAGAATATGATAGTAGGGCAGATTAAAGGGTGACAAGAGCCTCGAGCTTGTTCACGCCGACCACGTAGTAGAAAGACAGATCCATACTCGCTCCCCCTCCTCCTCCTCCTCCTCCTCCTCCTCCTTCTCTTCCTCCTCTTCCGCCTCCTCCCCTTCCCATTCCTCACTCCTCTTCCGACAAAGAAAATTAGGTTCTTTTAGTTTCACATATGTCAGGTTTTGCTCTTGTAAAATGCAAGCTTATGCAGTTTGTCTCTTCAAGGAGGGAGTTCCGCGTGGGAGTATGCTTCGGGGTTGCCTAAGTACGTTGTCCCAGGGAGTGATTTAAAGTGTGTGTTAGTGTCTGGTGTAGCCATGTGTTTTGTGGCAGGTGGTGTGTATGTGGGGATGCCAAAGCGTCTCGTAAGAGATGCAGCGCACGTGGCGGGGTATGACGGTGGACGACCAGCTGTGTCATCCGTGCTCATGCATCCTCAGCCACATGCACCGCTCCTTAGATTGATTTAGCATTTAGCGTCTTGTTTTGCCGTTTAGTGGTAGTAACACCTGATGTTTAAAGCGGTGTGTATATTAAGGCAACCTTGGTCATATACTCTCATTCATTCGTTCATAGCTCACTTACTCTTGCCCTTTCTCCCTCCTCCGTGTCTCGTCCCCTGACTCCCTCCCGCGCCTGTCTCTTCATCATCACGCTCTTCCTTCTTCCATGGACAAGGTGTATGGTTATAGTAAGGATTGTTTATTTGTTTAGCATATGGTGTAGTGGATAAAGGATTCATAGTTACCGCAGGTTGGTGTATAGTGGATTTACAGGTTGTGGAATTTAGTAAGGAAACGAGAGTGGAGTAGATGGTGTCCTGCTTAAATTGGAGTTATATGTATGGTTCACAAGTCATAGGGGAGAGTAGAAGGTCTAACATTTGGAATTCTGTGAATTTTGGGATGGAAGAGCGAGAGAGTAGAGCGAGAGGGCACAGGGTCAGTGAGTGCCAAGGTCAGTGTGAGTGGAAGGAAAGACGTCCCGAGGCGAGGAAGCAGAACTTTTGGCGGGGAGAGAGAGAGAGAGAGAGAGAAAGAAATAAAGATTACCCCAATTGGAATGAAGGGAAATCAAAACAGCAAGAAAACTGCGCGAGATACAGCAACTCACCTTCAGAATGGCGAGCAAAAAGCAGTATCGTGCCGTCGAAGGTGGGGGACGATGGCCACAACCGTCCGAGTACAAAGCAGTTCGTCTTATGAGTCGCCCTTGAAGTTTGATTCATAGTTTAGGTTGCGGGAAAGTCGTCCGAAATTTTGGTGAGTTGTTTTTGAAATGTTATGATGCAGAACAGATAAGGCCGGAGCTCTCAGTTGTCTGAATGTCTGCCTGTGTCTCGGAGTGTAAGGTAAAGATGGATGGACCGACACCCGAGTTCTGCGAGAAAGTAAAAGTGTTAGAAATTAGAGATCTTATAAGTCACTGCTCGAGTTGCGTTTTGCATGTAACAGTAAGGAGCTCCTGAACAAGTGAAGACGTTGCATATCGTACGGAGACGCAGCGAATGCAATCATTAACAAATTATGTGATAATTGTAAGATTTGGTGTACCTCGCTCAGTAAGTTGAAATTATGGAAATCATTTTGCAGTTAATATTTTTTCTGAAATCACGTATTATAACACGTTTGGTTCCGTGCCCCTCTTAGCTCTCCGCCCTCCCTCTCCGTCTCACATTCACTCATTCATTCTGGTTTCACCCTCTCTCCTCAGTCGTCTGGACGGTGAGATGTATGTATTTGCTCGCACGTGCCAGACTGAGGCGGCACACGCGTGGCGGTGACAGCTGGTAAACAGCTGACCTAACCTGCCGCGCCTGCTGCTTCTGCTACACCCAGCCTTAGCCGGTCAAGGTCAACCACCACGTGCCTCCTGCTCTCCGTCACTGCCCTCACATCTGGCACACACCTGTCATGCCGCCACAACACACTCACGCCTCTTCTTTTTCTAACGTGCTTTACCGTTTGTGTCAGTGGCTACTCCTGCGCGTGGCTCTTTGTGGATTGAGATTTAACTTTGATAAAAGTTTTAACCTTCCCTAAAGAAGAGGCTCAAGTTCTTGGACTTAGTTGAGGTCTGCATCACAAATACACACATGCACGCGCGCGCGTTCCCAGCTGTTGGTGGCCTTGCTTGTTGCCACGGCCTCTCGGGCAAGGTCACTCTCCCTCTGGGGCCGAGTTGCGTGATGCTGTGGGAGCTGTGGAGGCGGAGCATGCGGCCTGTGCGGTGTGTGAGGGCTGCCTGGTAATTGGACATGAATAGGGGCACTCCTCCGCCGAGGTTCCTGCTCAGCCCACCCCTAACCAGCCAGTGGCATCTTGCAAGGTCAAATTGCAGTGTTGCTGACGAATTTAGGAAGGTGCAAGCAGAGCGGGACGAGAAGATAAAAGGAGGCAGGAATAAAGGTTGCCGGGGTTGTAGGGGGAATATGAGAATATAATGGAGAAAAACAGGTGAAAATAAAGAATGTGTAAGTACCCGAATGTTGAAACAACGTAATATGATACAGTATAGAACAGGAAAAAGAACTTGTTATATCGCACTGCAATCCCTTCCTCCCCCTACCAAGTTATTATTATACAGAGTGGATATATTTTGGAAGAAACGTGAAGATAATGTGCGTGTGTGTGGGGGGGGGGGGACTTCTGAGTAATTCTTAGGGTAAAGTTTTGAATTGCTGTTGATCCTAGACGATCGGCATCCATGTTATGTTTATAATGTGAAGTGGATGTGATTGTCTTGTAACCAGGTCCTGTTTATATTGTTCTAAATTGGATTTTGGTGGGGAACGGGATGGGCGAATGCTAATGGCGGTGTGATGAGGGTCGAGTGAAATGTCATTCGGTTTTTCTTTCTTTCTGCTTCGGGTGAGTGAGTGAGTGAGTGAGTGCAAGAAGTGGGGAAGAAGGAGGGGCGAGCATGAGGGTCGCGGAATGCCACTGGAAGATAATTATGAGTAGCAGAGGCACGGTCGGGGCGGTCATGCGCGTCACACCTTTCACTGCTGCCCACTTTTACCGGCCTTTCACCCTTCCCTCCCTCTCCTCCTCCCCCTCCACCTCTCCGCCCCTCTCTCCTCCTCCCTCTCCACCTCCCCACCTCCCCACCTCCTTTCTTCTCTTCCCTCTTCCCCAGTTCCTTGTAGCATAATCCTCTCCTCCTCTTCCTGCTCATCCTCCTCCCACCCCTCCTCCTTTCGCCTTCCTCCTCCTCCTCCCTTCTTCTTTCTCCCACTTCCTCCTCCTCCAACCCCCCCTCCTTTCGCCTTCCTCCTCCTCCTCCCTTCTTCTACCTCCCACTTCCTCCTCCTCCCCGTCCTCTTCCCTTCCTCCTCCCCTTCCTCCTCCTCCTCTTCCCCCTCCTCCTTCTCCTCCCCTTCCTCCTCCTCCTCCTCCTCCTCCTCCTCCTCCTCCTCCTCCTCCTCCTCCCCTTCCTCCTCCTTCTCCTCCCTTTCTCCTCCCCCCTTCCTCCTCACCCCTCCTCTTCCTCCTCCTTCCTTTCTTTCTTTCTTTCTTTCTTTCTTTCATTCGTCTCTCCAGCTCTGTCCTTCTCAGTCCCTCCTTTTTCGTCCTCCACTTCCCTCGGCCTCCACCCCGACGTCGTCCTTCGCCAGCGAGTGCCCCAGCCAGGATCTCTCGCGCCCACCGTGGGAAAACCTTGCGACGGGTCATCGCCTCTCGTGTTCCATTTTATCCACACCACGTAACCTCAGCCCTCTTTCTGCTTTTTTTTCTCTTTTTTTCTGTTTCTCTCTCTCTCTCTCTCTCTCTCTCTCTCTCTCTCTCTCTCTCTCTCTCTCTCTCTCTCTCTCTCTCTCTCTCTCTCTCTCTCTCTCTCTCTCTCTCTCTCTCTCTCTCTCTCTCTTGCTTATTTTCTTTCTTTTTTCTTTCTTTTTCTCATTCTTTCTGTCTTTACTTCTTTCCCCCATGACCCCTGAGATTCCCCTCTCCCTTATCATAAATGTCCTTCAATAGTGTTTTATAGTCTTTGGTATGAGGCGATTGGATTGATATATTTGTTGAAATGTGTGTGTGTGTGTGTGTGTGTGTGTGTGTGTGTGTGTGTGTGTGTTTCTGCTTCTGCTTGCTTGTGCTTGCGTAGGCTCCGCCCCGCGTTCCCCATCTCTTTTCCCTCTGTGCCTTTTTTTCCTCCTCCAATCGAGTTGTGACGCCGCTGTGCTCCAGTGAATTTTATGGTATCACGTTTCTTTCTTGACCAGCGTCAGAGTTACAACATAGTTACGGATGTTGAAACCATGCTGTTCCCAACAAGACACGGAGAACTAAAGAAAAGAAAGGGCATTTACATGATTACATCGTAGTAAAAAAGGTTTATGCATACATACGTACACGATGATAAACACACGCACATATATACACGCACACGCACACGCACACGCACACGCACACGCACACGCACACGCACACGCACACGCACACGCACACACACACACACACACACACACACTCATACACTCTCTCTCTCCTTATCTTTCTCTTTCTCTTTCTCTTTCTCTTTAGCCTTCCCTCCCTTCCCTTTTTTATCCATCTCCAACTCCTCGAAGCCAGCTGTAGATGGAATAATTGCCTGCTTCCTTCTTCTCTCTCCCTCTTCGTCCTTCTCCCGATGACACAGGGAGAAGATGGGAGGGTAGTGTTGGCAGGGAGTGAGGGGAGAAGGAGCTTTGGTAATTAGGGGCGAGGATGAGGTGGGATGAGGGGCAATAGGGCCGATGAGGGGAGAGGGAGAGAAACTGAGAGCGGACTTTATTTGTTTCCTCATTTACTTTATTTTGTTTCATTTGTCATTGTTTGTTATTATATCATCATCGTCACCGTTGATTTTTCATTTGCCAGTTTTGTATTTTCTCTGAGCATTCATGGACTCATGTTTATGTGTGTGAACAGTGCATGATGGTGATATGATGTGAGAGCCAGGCGTGAGTGTCAAGCCGAGGCTCGGTGCCAGTGCCAGTGCCAAGGTGAACTCATCCAGATCGTATCTCGCAGGTAAACTACCTTCCCGCAGCCAAGTCTCCCGCGCGAAGCTCCCCATCTTGTACTTTTTTTTCGTCTCCGTCTAGATATAGATGACTCGCGCATTGAGCCGGACTTGTTCGAAATATTTGTTTTTATGCGACCCAACTTAGACTGTGTTTACAGCGCGGAAATAGAATAGAGAAATATGTGATCGGACAGTCCAAAAAGCCACACCATGATCTCGTGTTGTCATGGCAGGATCAGTGAGCTTGGCCCGGGGCAGGCGGCCGGCGTCCTTTGGGCGTCCACCTGCCGTTGTGCTTCGTAATGCAGTAGAGGGAGTTCTACGGAGAGGCCCTTTGGTGTCCCTCCTCTTTACTCTCGCTCTCCCTCTTCATCTTTCCATCTCTTTGCACACTTATTTCCTCCTTCTCTTATCATTCTTCACCCCTCGCCATTCTCCCCGTCCTCTCTTGGGTTTCAACTCTCTCTCTCTCTATCTATCTATCTCTCTCACTTCCTCTCCCTCTCCCTCTCCCTCTCCCTCTCCCTCTCGTAACCTGCCTCCCATCTTCTTTTCCTCCCTTCCTCTCTTCCCTCTGTACCGCTGCCACTCCTCCCTCTCTGTATATATATATATAAGTTCCCGGCATACCAGCGTTGCAGTCCGTCCCTTTCTCCCGATGTGACAAGCATCAGCATTACCAGTCATTGTTCCCCCTATACTTTCCTCCTGGCGCGCCACGCCGAGTCTCCCAGCCTTCCCTCCGATACAGCCTCGATGTCGATGGCGCTCAAATTTATACGAGTTTTATAGCCATCGGGGGAAGCTAACTGGAGTTATTTTGAGTCGACTTGTTGGAGAGCAAGAGCGGAATTATGAACTCGGTATGTAAGTGAGCGGCTTATGTCGGAGGGCCTTGGGCGAGGGAGGGGGGTGGCGTGGCGTGGCGTGGCGTAGAGTGGCGTGGTTTTGGGGGAGAGTAAGGGAAGAGGAAGGGCTGATCCTTTATGTGACAGTAATGTTAAGTCACAGCGCATACACGTGTATAGGCTCAGTTTAAACGAGGTGCGTCGTGCATTTTGAAAGCGAGGAATTCAGGAAGTTCATTATTTTTTTTAGGAAGAAAAAAAAAAAATGGTGGTGGCAGGCGCGTATAAATGAATAGTCTTAGCAGTAAGTAATGGCCGAAAAGCTTTGGGCGATCCACAGCCTTGGTTCGTGCGGATGTTTCGTGTTCCGTGCTGTCGTTTGGCGATGCTCTTCTCCTTGTTCCGGCTCCACCTGCCGGTCAGCATGTTCTCGGCAGCAGTGACGAGGGCCGTAGTGCTGCTGACCTTGATCTTGCAGTCTTGGCTACTGTTGCAGGGGAGTTCTCCCTTGTTTCTTTCGAGGCTGCAGCGCTTATTGCTGTGCATCCCTCTTGATATTTGCGTTGCGACTCGCTCAGGTATTTGTTGGCCTATACCTACTCTCGTGCTTCGCCAACTCTTTCACTGTTCGTGTTACTGGCCAGTCGTAGCAACTGCCTGTATAGAGACGTAAAGAGAAGTTTATTTTGTGTGTGTGTGGGCCTTGAGCCAATGGTGGGATTGACCTATGTTTCTCGTAAGACTACGGAGAGTGAAAAATAATATCAGCGATGTTTTTGTGCCTTCACTTAGTTAGCGACTGTGGGACTTCCAAAAGGACTGTCCCTGCCCGACATACTGGGCATAATTGGGTGTAATAGCAGTTGAGCTGTCCCTGTAATGGGCGCGTAATGTGGGCGTATGTCGGCGGTAATGGCTCAACCCGGGTGGGCCGCTTTGTTTACGGGATGGAGACTAGACCAGAGGCGGAGGACGAGGCGCACTGGCTCCTTAGAAGGCCTATCGGGGATCCCACAGGGATCGCTTTCATCTGGACATCAGTTAGAAAAATAAAAAAGACAGTTGTGTGTGTATAAATCTAGTCAAATCCGCGCAGAACTGTAAACGTTTCGTGATTGGTAACCTTTCCAACCTTTCCACCTCGTCTTTAAACAACAGATTTCATTCCCCCTCGCTCCTTCCTCTTCTTTTTCGCCTTCTCTTACACGGTTACAAAAAGCGTAATGACGAGGTTGCACGGCCGCAAGACTGGCCGGTTATAAAGCGGCCGCAAGTTATCAAGGGATCACTTGGCCGCGACATTAAGGTGTTTGATCTGCCGCGTCTGGGAGACCTCATCCTCCCTCCCTTCCTCCCTCCCGCCCTCATCCATTCCCTCCCATCCCTAACCCTATCTCTACCCCCTCGCATCAGCTTCCAGAAACCAGGTCGCCAGTCGAAAGCCCAATTTTGTCTCTGCAATTTATCATCGATCTCATTAACAGTAATAACACGGCAGGTTGTTAAAGAGCAAGATGTATTGCTCTCCTGGCCAGGAAATCTCCGCCATGTCAGAGAGAGGCCTCGAAATTGTCAGCCATCTCCTGTTTGGCGGGAAGAGGCGGATGTGAAGCCGCTGCCGACCTTATCAGAGTACCATTATTAATTCTCTGCCTTGTGTCAGTGCGAGTGATAAACCCGATCGCGGAGAAGGCAAATTGAGCCTTGTCAGGAGGAGGACCAGTCTCGCCAGATTTCGTGTATTTAATGTCGTTGGAAATTGTTCACATTAAATTCATTTCCTGAAGTCTCATGATAAAGAGTAGTAGCGTAATATATGTTACGTGTCTGCCGATGGAAGGGAGATATCCGAGGATAAATTATACATTAGAACTGTGACTGTATACCCTTAAAGTATATGTAAGTCTTGATGTATGGCGGACAGAGGGAGTGTGATTGAAGACAAGAAGAGCATGGGCCAGTGATGGGGAAGGGACACACCCGGGGGGCAAAGGGCCAGGGACCAGGGATCTGCTGGGAGGAGGACGACGAGGACGTACGGCCCAGGGACTTGAGTAAAGAGGGACGGCAAGCGAAAAGAACGTTACTTAAACGGAATATCAGGGGAAGGAATGTCACTCGAGCAGCATGGTGATATGGGAGGCGTTGTTTACTTTTGTTTGCCCCTTTTTTTTTTTTAATATATGGTCACGTCATGTCACGATTGGTTTTCGAAAGTGGAATGTGGCGTGGGGAGGGGTGGGGGGAGGGGTCTTCGTGGCGTGCTTTTCAACGTGGCCTCGAGATGGATGATTGGTGCTCAAGCCATGGCGTTACTTGAGGGTAATCCCGCCGGGTAGAGGGTGGCGAGCGTGTGGTTGATGGTAATAAGTGTGTTGTGGCCGTGTACGTATGTTGGATAGTTGGAACATTCCTCCCTTGCGCTGGTCCGGCCGTTAGTGGAGGCCATTGTTATCGGGACCGTCTCAATATCAGGCAACCACCCCATTTGTATGGATGCAGTGGACCACGTATTACGCTACCAGGTTTTAAAGCGAGGGAAAAACAATGGTCGTACCCGCACCCTCCTCACTTTCCCCCCTCCTTCCTCCCCTCGGCAGGGCTGCTGCACGGCCAAGGGGCATGGACTACCTCCCCGCTCACGCCGCCCTGGCCGCATCCTGCTGCCCTGCTGTAGCTTTCCTGCTGGCGGTGCCCGCTCGAGAAGCAATGTCCTTGTAGCGGGGCTGAAGCGTGAGGGGAAACAATATTTAGGAAGGGGAAAGTGTTGCCCATTTGCCACAATGACTGGCGCCGACCAGGCCCACCGATTTCCTCGCTGATAGTAGTGTTTTTCCTCGCATTTTCTGGAGCTGGGAAATTCAAGCGTTACTTATGTAATGGTTTTATCCAACGTTCACTCTACGTTTGTGGTGTGTAGATATCGCCGCGTTGATGTTTGTTTTTGGTAGAATATTCACTGGTTTGATTCTTGTTATTTGTAATATTTACATGTTCTCTGTACGATTTTATAACCGGGATTTTATTGATTAAAATCCAGAATGTTCGACATCTTAAGATAAGTCAGTTGCTCTTGTTTAGGAAAGAAACAGTTACTTTTTCACTGATCTAAAACTCGCTACGGCCAAATGTTCTACGAGTTCCTTATATAGGTCGAAGGGAATATAGACTATTACAAGTTAAAAGTCAGTGTAAAAAAAAAGTCTTTTCTGTGTGTTTACCTGCATGCCATTTGACAAGGAAGCTCAAACCGCCCGTGGATTTGCGTCAAGGAATGACTACCCGTAAGAATACTGTCGAGTTTTTTTTTCTTTCTTTCTTAGTGAAGGTGACAGCACTAGGGCTTAGCTTCTTGTATCCAGACACGATGTCCCAGGCGTCTTCAAATGTCATTCATTCAATTTCTCTTTGCTCCCCCCCCCCCTTTCTCTCTCTCTCTCTCTCTCTCTCTCTCTCCTCCTCTCTCCTTCTCTCCTCTCTCTCTCTCTCTCTCTCTCTCTCTCTCTCTCTCTCTCTCTCTCTCTCTCTCTCTCTCTCTCTCTCTCTCTCTCTCTCACTCACTCACTCACTCACTCACTCACTCACTCACTCATATCCTCCCTCCTTTATTCATCATAGCATCTTCCCATTTCTCTCATCACCGGCTCTCCTTACCCCATTTCCCTCCAACCACCCCCCTTTTTCCTGCCATTAATATGTGAGGGAAGTGCCGACGTTGTGGCCCTTAATGAAGACCATAGCGGCATTACCCGCGCGAGGTGGCCCTCTGTTGCCACGCCCCCGAGCCTTCCGTAATGTGGCCATTACCACCCCACTACCATCGTCACCTTCCTTTCCCTTTTTCTCCTTGGATGTCCTTGAGGTGCGTGTGATCGAGGGTTGTCTAATTTTGGGTATGCTCCCCCCCCCCACCATCCCCCCCTCATCCCCTCACACCAAGCGTCTTGCTGCGTCTTTTGCTCTTGCCTGTTCAATAATCAAAGTCAGAATTCAAACTCAAAATCAAGTATCTGTTTCTGAAAGTATTATAAACTCTAGAAATGATTGACCTGGCGTGATCAGCTAAAGGCTATTATGCAAGTTGTTTTCCTGCATTTACAGATTCAGTTAATACGAATACATAGTACATTCAATACATAGAGAAATAAATGGTTATATAGGAGAAGAAACGAAAACCATCGCCTTGCGTGTATTTCTTTTCATCCCCTGGCAACCGGCACAAGGACGCAGGCTCTAAGCATGGATCGGAACACTAAAAGTCAGTCGGCGGGTTTTACTTGAAGTGCAACTAACTGGCGCTGCGGAGACAACGAGCGCTGTGTAAAGCTCTTGCGTAAAATCGCGTGCGGGGGGCGTTGCAGGGAAACCGCACAGATAAAGAGGGGGAAAGCTAATTAAGCCGGCTCGCTTATGATAATTCACTCTTCCGGATGCTAGGGGCTGATTATTGCACTTCTTCTTAATCTACCTGTGACGACCACAAACACACGCGCCGCTGCTACTAGCCTCGCCTGACACATCAGCACGTCTCGAAGGGTATTTATGCTGATAACGTCTGTGCCACGTGCTGACGACTGGCTGACGTGCTCCACCGTACACGTAAGTGATGTGATGTGATATCTTTTACAAATGATAAAGACAGTTCAGACCTTAAGATCATAGCATTAAGGGAGACAGCAGGTTTATGCTCCTACATAAAAAAATGTGTGTATTTTGCTTTATTTATTTTTATTTTTGCAAAAAAGACGCCCATCTGTGTTCAATCATAATTCTGTGGTAACCAAACCGTATGACAATAAAATCGTTATGTTCTGAATGGGATTACGAGCATGAAGTGGCCGAGCGAGTGTGGGAACGCGAGGTACGACAGCGAGGTTGTCTCACAGAGAAGGTTGGATGATGGCTGCCTCTCCACACAATTACCCAGCGAGACCCAAGATAATTTGTCATAATTTGGCCGATTTCTTCCAGTGGGACAAAAGGGAAGTCCATGGACAGTATAATTTTCCCAGTCATGGAGGATGCGGCGCAGGATGGACGGGATGTGGACGCGGATTGTAAGATTAATGCTAGGCCAGTGTGGTTGCCACCTGTCGCTGTGCCTGCTTGCAACCTCCCCTGAGCCCCCCCACCGTTACTGCCTCCAGGCGTCCCCTCTCTTCCATGGCAACCCCATCCCCATACCCGCCCTCTGTTCCATGGCAACCCCATCCCCATACCCGCCCTCTGTTCCATGGCAACCCCATCCCCATACCCGCCCTCTGTTCCATGGCAACCCCATCCCCATACCCGCCCTCTGTTCCATGGCAACCCCATCCCCATACCCGCCCTCAGTTCTTTTGGTTTCGAGTGCAGTGTCGTTCGGGCTGCAGCGACGGGCCCCACGAGACCAGTAACCATAGGCACATATCACGGGATGCTACCAGCCGCCGCATAAACCGGATCGGAAAGTCAACCCCATTTCCTGTTTTCCGAGAACCTTTTCTGCTGGCACCTCTACCGCTGTCAGGGGGTAGGGGAAGTGCCGGTAATTGCCAAGGCAGGCTGTATAACCCAAAGTTGTTAATTATCTGTTTTGTTGTGGCCTGTAATGAGTATCGTTGTCATTTAATTCCGCGGCTGATATTTAAAGCAGCATACAAGAACGAGGGCTTGTGTTTGTGCTGATTTTAGTTAATCAATCTATTTATTAACATCTACATCTACACATTGTGTGTTTGTGTGTGTATATATATATATATTTATTTATATATATATGTATGTATGTATGTACGTATGTATGTATGTATGTATGTATATATATACATACATACATACATACATACATACATACATACATACATACATACATACATACATACATATACATACTGTGTGTGAGTGAGTGTAAGTGTGAGTGGGAGTGTGTATTTAAACTGACGTCTGCATGTACTGCAATGCCTTAATTCCATTTGCTGCAGCGAAAAGTCCGTCCGTGGTATCATGGGAGAAAGAGGACACTTGAAGCCTATGAGTGTATGACTGGAAATTAATTGCTTGAACAGAGCATTGAAAAACCATTATTATTGCAAAGGGTTTTCTTTAGTTCACTGTCCACTAAGACCACAATGCCTAGTGTATCGTGAACTAAGAAGAACTTGAGTTTCAGCTCGCCCATTCGTCTGAAGGTGGAGTCAGCGAAAGGAATGTCTCTCAGCGCGCGGAAGTGGAAATATCGTTGGTATGTTTTAGAGATTAAGAGACGGAGGAAATTGACGCCTAGAAAATGGCCGTAACTTGTCATAAGGCGTTGCAGCGGCGAGGAGTCGGAACGTCTGCGCTTGAGGACTTGTGCCGATGCCATTAGTTAGGAAGCCAAGGAGACTTGATGTGTCGGGAAACGAGCTGCGGGGAATGCACGCGTAATAGGCGGTGTTTAGCGGGCTGGCGTGAATGAGTAGGTCGGCCATTAGTTGCCATGCTTATAAATAGCTTTTTCCCAGATAATTATTGAGGCTGTGGCGGCCACCATCAGCAGTAGGACATGTGATTAATGTTTTAATGAGTGGTTGCGAGCCGTGCCGTGCGAGCTGTGATGGAAGCCAGCCCTGCCCCTCTTGACAGTTGGCTCCGGCGCAGCCCTCAGGAACCTCTTCTTGCTTATCCTTCCTGGCTGTTGGGGTTGGCCTGAGGGGGACCGATTGTTTGCTGGAAATATGGGCTGAGGTTCCGGATGGGAGGCGTGGGATACTGGCATCTTTTGCGTGTTCTTTTTATACAAGGCGGTAGAGGGCGCACTCAATCGCGCCTTTTTTTTTTTTTAAGTAAAAGACTACTTAACTCTTTCTTATGGCGGCACTCCTCTAGCCTCCAGAGCTCCTTTTATTTCCTTAACTGGTGGTGGGCATGATTTAGAATTCTAGGAAAGGCCTCCAGAAAAATAATGTTGCTATATATGCAGTATTGTGATACCCCATTTCATAAAACCCCGATCTGTTGCTTACAAAAATCTAATTTTTTTCTTCTTTCTTTGCAGGTATGTACGCACCTGGTGACGAAATCTGACTAAAGTTTAAAGTTGGTATTAGCGTCGTCCTTAAATAACGGACGACGCGGCAAACATGACTGACCGTTTGGTAATACGGTAGGTTATTGTAGATACTGTTACAGGGACGGAAGCAGTAACGTAGAAAAAATGTGACATTAGACGGGGAAGGCAATAGGGAAAATAGAAGGTTGCTTGAGATATTGTAACATGGTTAAAAGGCCACGAACTAATTCTATCTAAGATTGCCGTAGATAGCATCAGGTCAAGGGTTGGCATTTTACGAATTCATTTTTTGATGGATCCTAAATTTCCTCAAAGACGAGTCCTTCAGAATTCCATATCCCAAGGTTACGGCCGACATCGATATGTTCATCTGCAGCAGCTCCTAAAATGGTTTTGGGACGAGGAAGAGCGAAAAGAGTTACACAGACAAGATGATATTAACACTATTTACGAAAAGAAAGGAAAAAAAACAACAGGAAAGCAACGAGACGCCACAGATCGAGAGAATTAGAAATAGAAGGACGTAGACAGATCCCAAAACGCGTGGAAGGAAGGGAAAGGAGGAGGCCGACAGTAAGAAGGAGAGAAGCAAGCCGCCCAAGAAGGTGACAGAGGGTAGCCGCGCCTCGGAGGTCCTGTAATTAACCGTCAGCAGTAAAACGTAACAATCACGGATAATGACTTATGACCCGCTAATGAAGCCGTTGAGTGTGCCGCTGTGCTAGTCTTCCTCCGCCGGGGACCAGCACGGGGTCATGCATATTTATACCTTCTGATTACCCTACATCATTACTCACTTAAAATTCCGGGATCTCTCTCTCTCTCTCTCTCTCTCTCTCTCTCTCTCTCTCTCTCTCTCTCTCTCTCTCTCTCTCTCTCTCTCTCTCTCTCTCTCTCTCTCTCTCTCTCTCTCTCTCTCTCCCCCTCTCCCTCTCCCTCCCTCCTCTCCCTCCCCTCCCTCCCTCTCCCTCTCCCTCTCCCTCTCCTCTCTCCCCCCCCCCCCTCTCTCTCTCTCTCTCTCCTCTCTCTCTCTCTCTCTCTCTCTCTCTCTCTCTCTCTCTCTCTCCCTCTCCTCTCTCTTCTCTCTCTCTCTCCTCTCTCTCCTCTCTCCCCTCTCCTCTCCCCCCTCTCCTCTCCCTCTCTCTCCCCTCTCTCCCCTCTCTCTCTCTCTCTCTCTCTCTCTCTCTCTCTCTCTCTCTCTCTCTCTCTCTCTCTCTCTCTCTCTCTCTCTCTCTTTCTCTCTAATATATATATATATATATAGATAGATAGATAGATAGATAGATAGATAGATAGATAGATAGACACACACACACACACACAGAGAGAGAGAGAGAGAGAGAGAGAGAGACCGGGAGTGTCGCGAGTGTTACCAATAGTTCCGTCAGCCTCATCTCCGTTACCTGGAGATGATTCTTTTCCCCGTCCTCCCAGCTTCAGATGCTATTATCAGCCATGACCACAGCATCTTTTTTCTCTCTGCCGTATTTCTGTGTACCGTCATCCGGTCACCTTGTACGCCACGCAGAGGGAACACGTCAACGTCATCCAAACTCACGGAAGTTCGATTTCAGTGTTATCTCGCAAATGTATATATATCTATTTTTTTTCCTTGAGAATAAACTTTGTAACCTGAACTTTGGTTGATATATGATTGTTGGGATACTAACGTAGAGATCTATGAACATTACGGGACATGCGTGAAAGGTAGAGGCGGGATGAGGTGAGAATAGGAATAGGGTAATAAGATGAGGAAGAGAGGAATAATGCCATAATGAATTAGGTATATTCATGAAGCGCAGGAAAGAGCTGAAACTGATGTTATTACTTGGTGACGAGTGGTGGCTTAGTGACATTAGTTGGCATGGCGGGGTTACAAATAATTCCAGTTACAAACCACAGGAATTCTGTTATTTATGGCGGCAGATTACAGACGCTACGGAGGCGTTCTGACCAACATCCTAATGCCGCCCCCAGAACTTGGTTCCCCTCCAGCGCTGGTGATCTTATTCCTGTTGCATTTCTTGTTCTATATATAGACCCGTTTTGTTGATGCTTGCCAGTGTGGACGCTCATCCCCACTGTTTTCCCACTGAGAATGCCTATTTAAAACTCGTTGAGATTGTATTTTAAGACTAAGTAGTGAGAGCATGTCAGTCGATGACGGTCGAGCAACGAATGGCCGGAGTTGAGGGGGACGAACGACGCACGGGGCGGTGCGAGGCGGAGGTGTTCAGAGATGTTGCAGAAGTTTATTATTACTCCTGATCGTTTCGCTGGGATGGTGTACCCTTGTACCCGCCCTGATGAACTGGAGGGTGAGGGTTGGAGGGGCGGGTTGCCCCTGCAGTGGAATGGGGCTCCTGTAAAAGAGAAGAGAACAGCGCAGACGTACAGTGTGCTCTCTCCTTTCTTCTCCTCTTCATCCCTCTCCCCCCAACCCCTTCATTTGTGCGAGCATTTAAATGCATTTATTGCTCACCCATCTACCGGAACTTGCAGACGCTGACCTGTACAACCCTTCTTGCTCGATCAAAGAATGCGGCGAGTAGAGCATTGAAAATATTGACATAGTTAAGAGGAATCTGCTGATTCCCGCGCGACCTTGTGGTACACGCTGAACCTTGACCCGTGATCCTGCGGCCACACCTTTTGCCGTGTGCCCTCTCCCCCTCCCTCTGTCCCTCCCTCCATCCCTCCCTTCGTCCGTCCCCATCCTTCGTACCTTACTATCCCCCCCTCCCCCTCACCCGCCTTGCCGCCCACGCAGGGTCACGCTTTCACGGTCCTGCTCTTCTGCCCTGCCTTATTTGTCAGTGATACCATCACTCTCCTAAAAATACCGGGTGAAGGTTGTTGAGCTCAGGTTATAGTGCCTGGATGAAGGTTGCGTTGTTATGTTTTGTTTAGAGAGTATGGGCCGAATGCGGGCGATTGTGTGGTAGGTGGTGGTTGGGGGGAGGGGGGGTGGGCATGAGGAAGTGGTCAGCTATAGGTGTGATTCAGCTCTTGACTGACGACGCAGTTTTGGGCTGAACCGTTGGGGGTATAGCTGATTTCACGTTTGCCTTCATGGTGCTTGGGATGATAATGGTTGCGAAAGGACTTGGACTTGGCAGAACATTTGAGGGAATATATATATATATATATATATATATATATATATATATATATATATATATATATATATATATATATATATATATATATACACATACATACATACATACATACATACATACATACATATATATGCATACATACGTACATATATATATGCATATACATATACATACATACATACATACATACATACATACATACATACATACATGAAATAATTCTGATATTGTAATGAAATTCCACAGCTGTTAATATCACACATAAATACGTAATAAATACATAAAAGGGGAAGGACTTTCAATATGCTTTGCTCTGTAAACACTGACTTTAAGGCCGCGAAAAACTATTTGCTGGGTCTACTCTTAGTAAATTTAGGTCTACTGCAATGCCCTCAGTCAGTCTGATATCTGTCATATTGCTAACAATGCCGTTTGAATAGATTTTAAAGGCCTTGAGGTGGAGGACATGAGGCAGGGAGATGAGGGCTGCGTGGAGAGGGAATGGAGACTGCAGGATACTGTCTGAGAAGGCGTCCCAGTGAAAGGCTTCTCGGCGGGTTCGGGCGACGGGGAGGGGGGAGCGGGGGAGAGGGAAAGGGGGCACAGCGACATGAATTGACGACAGATACAGCGACTAAAATGCACTGCTCACGCCATGATTGAGGTCAGGATAATAAAACCGTTAGGGTGGTGTAGGCTAGGTTAATTTCCAGTGTCGTGGGTGTGGGAAGTGAGGAAAAACAGCGTTGATAATGATAATGAGGGGGTGAAAGTTTGGGCCGACGCGTGATGGAGTTTTAATGACGTGGTCAGGGTTTGTGTGCCCCGCTACTGCTCCATCCTGCTGCTGCTGCTACAGCTTCTACTGATGGCCTGCTTGTGCACGGTTACCTTATTCCGCCTTCCCTCCCGAGCGCGCCCACTGCGTTTCCCCCGTTTTGTGTTAACCAGTGGATCCTTATCCCCAGCCTTACTCCCTCCTCCACAGCCATGGCGATATGGGTTACGCTGTCCTTACTTCCGCCATTGGCGTCCTGACCCCACAGCGCCCTCCCTTGCCATGTGCCACAAGAGCTCCAGTCGCCTCGTCATCCACCTCCGTCCTCTTTCTCCCCTCTTGCCCTGCTTCCCACTGCTCTTTCTCCCTTTTATCCCCATCTTTCTCTCCCTCCGCCGCGTTGACGACCGCATATTTCCCTCCCTGCCGCATCTATCATTTTGGTTGTTGGCTTCCTCGCTCCCTTGATCATTAAGACGGATGGCGCCGCCCTCTCAACATTCTCTACAACTTCCAATTTCCAGGATCGGTATGGCCCCTCCCTTCCTCGTCCCCCGCTCATCCCCCCCCTCCCCTCTCCTCCTCCCGCTGTAGATCAAGAGCCGTTAGGTAGATGTAGTAAGGAAGGGAAGAGGGAGAGGGGAACGCGTTTTCTTTTTTCCCCCTTGGTTTTTCTCTTTGTTTAAGGGCGGGGATATGGGTGCGGGATAGGATATTTGGAAGAGCGAGAGAGAGAGCGAGAGAGAGAGAGAGAGAGAGAGAGAGAGAGAGAGCGCTGACATATCGCTACAGAACGTAATGCACCAGCGTAGAGCGACGACAGAGGTCCAGATTGTAAGTGGATGCCCGTATGTCTAAATGATAAATGTTGTTAATTACGATAACCAGCGCGCCAGACCTAAGTATTAAGCCCGGAGGGAGCCGACGCTGATGGAGCAGCCAGGCAGGCCTCTCCCTCCCCTGCCCACCCACCTCCATCCCCTGCCGAGGTCCCGGACGACGGAGCCTCGAATAAGGGACACACGTCACGATGCCTGCCGCTCCTAGTCCTAACTCGGAGGAGCTGCTCAAGGCTTCCGTACGTTTTTTTCCCGTTTGTTAGGTTTTGGGTTATGGTTTCTATTGCTCCAGTGTATTTAGGTGAACTCTGTGTATCAGTAGGAGTATTTGGTGTTTATTTTATTGTGTTAGAGAGTAGGGTTGTGTCTTTCTCGTCTGGTACTCGAGATGACGTTCAGCACCTTAGAAGACGGGCGGTGAGGCTGGAGAGCATAGAAGGATGGTAACTTTCCAGAACATTTGGTTGGTCATGACAGCAGGAATACTTCAGGGAGAAGGGAGGCGGTGGTCAATGACTTCGCTCGTATTTTGGAGCCAAAATTATAAGAATTACGGTGTTCCGCAGAGGTGGTGGAGCATGGCAGCGATGGGGGCGGGACGCGGGGGCTTTGAATTAGCACTTGTACTGACGCTTATAAGAGAGGTTGTATGTGTACATATGCATACATACACATGTACATCCGTTCACATGTGCATTCACACACACACGCGCGCGTACGCACACACGCACACGCACGCACACGCACACGCACACGCACACGCACACGCACACGCACACGCACACGCACACGCACACACACACACACACACACGCACACACACACACACACACACACACACACACACACACACACACACACACACACACACACACACACACACACACACACACACACACACACACACACACACGAGGAAATCGTGACCGTTTTCCAGGGACGGAAGGAGACGCGAGAGTGAGAGTCCTGGAGGCCACGGGCGCCACACAAGGCCTCGACAAGGA
>NW_028234403.1:6027322-6044822 GCF_977035675.1 Penaeus japonicus | reverse complement strand
CCCCCCCTGCCTGCCTTCCCCCTGCCTGCCTTCCCTCTAGCCTCCTCTCGCGTCTCTCTCTCTCTCTCTCTCTCTCTCTCTCTCTCTCTCTCTCTCTCTCTCTCTCTCTCTCTCTCTCTCTCTCTCTCTCTCTCTCTCTCTCTCTCTCTCTCTCTCTCTCTCTCTCTCTCTCTCTCTTTCCTTTTTTCTCGGCCTCCCCCGTTTCGTCTCGTATCCTTATCGGTCCGCGCTACTCTCCCGCCTTCCCTCTCGGTTGCCTCGCCTTCGGTGTTCTTCCTGCGGCTACGCTTTACCTTTCCTGTGTCCTCGATCGCTCTGTGTATTCACTGTTTTATTTCATTACGTGTCTTCGTTTTTTAATTCTTCTTTCTCTCTACGTCTGTCGCGTCTTTCCCATTTTCCTTAATACCGCCTCAACTCTGCCCAGCCTTACGTATCTTACCGCCTCCACTCTTTTTATCCGCGTACCTTAAAACATTCTTTCTCGGCGCCCTCTTTCTCTCTTTCCTTTCAATCCTTTGTTTACAATCCTTACTCTCATTCTCTCTCTCTCTCTCTCTCTCTCTCTCTCTCTCTCTCTCTCTCTCTCTCTCTCTCTCTCTCTCTCTCTCTCTCTCTCTCTCTCTCTCTCTCTTCAGTCTGCTCCCCCGATATTTTCCTCCTCCTTGCGGTTTCTTTATCTGTTTTTTTCCTCTTCTTTGTCCCTTCTCTCATTTCTATTATTTTTATTTCCCTTCCTCTTCCCTAGTCCGTGTTCTTAATCTTTCATGCACTTTCCTTCTCACTTTCACTGCGCTGTCCGTCCACCCCCCACTCTCCCCCTTTCTCCACCCACTTTCCTCTTCCCACTCCCCACCCTTCCTCTTCCCTCTCCCCACCCCCTCTTCCCTCTCCCCACCCCCTCTTCCCTCTCCCCACCCTTCCTCTTCCCTCTCCCCACCCTTCCTCTTCCCTCTCCCCACCCTTCCTCTTCCCTCTCCCCACCCCCTCTTCCCTCTCCCCTTTAATGCACGTCGCTGCCATTCTCCCCTTTTGGACTGTTACCCCTTCTTTAGGGTAGATGTTGTACTACAGTGCCTGGCGTAGTGATAGCGGCTTTGTGCCAACAGTAAAGAAACATGAACTAGCCTAAAGACAAAAACATGTAAAAACAAGTGCACTGGAGTTGATGGCGCAACGTGTTTGTTTACGTTTGTTATCAGATGAAGTGTGGAGTTTCTACGACGACTGCGAGACGACGACGACGACGACGACGACAGCGACGACTCCCGAGACGACATCTTGCGCGATTTTATGCCCGGGCGAAGGAGGGTCCTTGTATGAGTCTCATTGGCGATGCCTGGCGAGTCGCGGTGCTCGGTGCTTCTGCCGGTGGAGAATGGCGAAGCAGTGACTTACCCCTTATTAGTCGTTACGATGCTGTGATTAGGATAACTATGGTTAGGCTGCTGGCTCGGTCTCTTAGGTATGTTTGAGGCGAGGGGAGCAGGGCCGAAGGACTTCTCCGGGAACAAGGAAACTTTACCATTTTATTTTTCTCTTCCGTGTCGTTTCCCGCGGTTTGTTTGTTAGATGTCAAAAGGGCGGTGGGAGAGAATACGGGTGTGGGCGGCTAGGCTGTGGTGGATGAGCGGACGTGACCTTGATCGGGCGGGTGTAGGATGACGCGTGGGCATGACTTCACCCCGTGCACAAGGCCACACTCGCATACGTTTAGCAAACTTCTTGGGCTTCTCTCCCCTCCTGCCCTGTACCCACAGTCTGCTGCAAATGTCTGTGCAAATTTCTTCCAAGACGATCCGAGTGGAACCTCCGAATCCCACCCATTCAAGTCACAGGAGCGTTTACGAAGTGGTGATGGGTGTAGTGATATTCATTAAAGTGTGTCGTTATTGTAAGTGGGTCTTTGCTCCCAGTGGTCGGAGCTAACGGTCAGAACCTGCCCCGCAAATGAATTACTCCGTCGCTTTCATAGAAGTGACCACGCCCTGCGTTGGTATGGGGCTCAGATGGGGAGCCCGTCGTCCGTAGATTTCTTTTCGGAGCTGGATGCTATTGCAACAGAGTGTGATCGTCGTCCTCTAGTCTGCGGTTGCCATACGCACTTGTGAGTAAGATTGCAAGTGGAGTTGGAACTTATGCACTGCTAATGATATCTGATCAATAATTGGGCCCGTGAGTGTTTCATAATGTAGAAAAAAGTGTGTGTGTGTGTGTGTGTGTGTGTGTGTGTGTGTGTGTGTGTGTGTGTGTGTGTGTGTGTGTGTGTGTACGCGCGCGCCTATGCCTGCGCGTATCAAGGGGTTAAGGAGTTAGAGAGGTCCTTTGAAAGGTTGTGAAGTTAGTGAGGAAGGATGCGGTTGTGACAGCGGGTCTGTCGGAGTCGCACACAGGTCAACTAGGTCGCGTGAAGTGGGAAGCCCAGCGTAGGATATTCGTTGAGCGAGCGTGCGGGACAGACATTCCAGCTACAGGGTGGGCTAGGAGGAGTGTGGAAGGGGGGGGGTCGGAGGCTAGAACTGTGGTCGAGAGTAGAGGCAGGTGGGGGGGGGAGGGTGGCGAGATACCATGCAGGCAGATTCACTCTACGAAACAAGATACAAAAGGGGTAAATGTAAAAGATAAAGGTGCAAGCTTGTTGATGTGTGGTTGCGATGCAAATAGAATAGTACATGTGTTTGTATATCTGTGTTTGTATGTATGTATGTATGTATATATGCGGGCTTGTGTATGTATATGTTATGTATGTGTATGTGTGAGAAGCCAAGAGTGTTGTGGGAGTAACGGTGGTTTCGCTTGGGTACCTCCAACACGCTGCCAGAGAAAGCTGGGAGACCTGCCACAAGGGGGCCTTCGGGCCAGCCACCCTTACCGCCTCACGATGCACACTGCAACACTATTATTTCATGCTGCAACACTGCGCTTTGCACTTTCTCAATCGGCATTGCTGCTTTATCACGCTGTGGTATCTTTACTTTTAGTTTTCTGATTTTGAATAGGGATGCCACATATTTGATCAGTGCGGCTTAGGCTTTGACGGAACAAGAGTGCAAATTCGGAAACACTGAAATCCACATTGCAAACTCCTACGTCAACTAGCACGGCAACACTACTATATTCCTTATTTAATGCCTATCTAATTTACGCAATAGTGCTTTGCTTTCTACAGAACATCTAAGCTAACTCGGATCATGAACTATAATACCGACATTAACCTACTGGGCAACTCAGCTTAATTTTTACATGCTTCAATAATACCAGTACATTGCTTGTTAATGGCGATAGGTCTGTAGAATTATTAGATAGATATTTGCATTGTCTTCAGTTTAAGAAAAAGGATGTAGGCTTTTGCAACATACAGGAGCAAAAATAAGTGAGTCTGTTGGTTTGACTCATAAAGCGAAAGGTTATTATTTAGTGAAAGAAGTTTTGGTCGTTCAGATGACAGTAACGCATGTTTGGATTAGGAACGAGATCAACTGAAAGCAAAACGTTTCTACCCTTATCCTCATATAAAACACTGATTTATTTTCACTGAGCTTACCCGATGTGTTGACGCTTAATCACGTTGACGTTTCAGCTGAGGTGAAGTGTTTGTATTGATGCATGCTAAACGAATTTAACGAGTGTAAAACCTATGTCAAGATTCTGCTTAAGAAGTTTGATCAGTCGACGTCATTCATGAGAAGGGATTACTAACATATGTCAATCTTTTAAATTAGGATGAAGAATCGCGGAGTAGGATTTCCTCCCGAGCATTCTCGAATATTTACGTATACTGTACAAGAGGAGACTAAAGGGTCCCAAAACGGGATGAGGTTCCGATTCAATCTCCCGGAGCATTCAAATCTTTTCTCAGCCATAGCATTCCGTCGAGATTCTCTATTTGGAAAGAGTTTTAAGGCATCGGTCCCGGAAGACCTGTTAGTGCCAATGTCGGTTTGTAATGTTGGTACACTTACAGGGGGCAACCCTGTCAGAGGAGGAAGGAAGAGAGACTTTAAACTGTATCGCATAACAAAAGATCCTTAAAACGCCCCTCCCCCCCTTTCCCCCCCTGAAGGGTTGCGACTATTGTGCCGAGGAAACGTTCGGGGCGCACAGGTAGCGAGGGACAGACAGACGACAGTAGCACGAAAAAAGTTCCTGGATATAAGAGGAAGAGGAGGAGGAGGAAGGGGAGGAAGCGAAGGGGAAAAGAGGGAGCGGGAAAAGGGTCGGAGGCTTGATATGGTAATGAAGGCTTCTAGGTTTAAATGGGCGGTCCAACGGTCGTGTGCTTGAACCCATTGATGGCGGCGCCCCCTTACCACCCGTGTATTGTCCCGCGCTCTTCCTCGACTACCAAGGGGCTAGTCACTACCATCGTCTTCTGCAGTTTGGTAGGATTATCGTTTTTATACAATTGTTTGCCTTTTTTTGAAGGATTGTGACCCAAGTCCTATGGTTTCGAGAGCCGTTACTGTGACCCATCCCGATATGTACGGTTTTGACCCATTCCTGTGCCTGTGTGTTGGTCGGGTCCTCTCATCTCTTAATGTCACCCCATCTTATTTACATAATACGACCCATTGGCGTGTTTGCGATTCCTATAAAGTGCTACACCCTAATGCCGGGGAAAAAAGCGTTTATGTTACATGGCAGCGCCCTGTAGTTTTCGGTCGTTGTTCTCTGCATGGAAGAAAAACCACGAAACTTGAACTCGAAGTCTTCAGCATTTGGCGGGATGTCACTTTTACTTTTAAGGGTGAGTTGCAAGTTCGTATGCTTGGTTGGTGACGCTGGGAGTGCTAGCAAAAGGTGACGCTGGGAGTGCTAGCTTTGCGGCAGAGGGATCCCTTCCAGAATCAAGAAACTCCGGCTATCGATTGGAAGGAGCTAAAAAGCAAAGGTGCTCTTTGCAGGATAAAAAACAAGCACCTACGTGTTGCGTCTCTCCCTCTCTCTCTCGCTCTCCCGCTCTCTATCTCACTCTCTCTCGCTCTCCCGCTCTCTATCTCACTCTCTCTCCCCCTCTCTCTCTATCTATCTCTTTCTCTCTCTCTCTCTCTCTCTCTCTCCCTCTCTCTCTCTCTCTCTCTCTCTCTCTCTCTCTCTCTCTCTCTCTCTATCTCTTTATCTCTTTCTCTTTCTCACTCTCTCCCTCTCTTTCTCTTTCTCTTTCTCTCCCCCCCTCTCCTCCTCTCTTCCCCCTATCCTCTTTCCCTCCCTCTTTCCCTCCCCCTTCCTAATGAGGATTTCCGTAGAAGAACCAGGCAAGGGATGGATAGGAGAAAAGCCAATGAGGTGAGAAGGGGCAGTAAAGGGGGAACGGCGTGAAAAGGAACCGTGTATAAAGTGATAATGAGATTAACGACCTAAGAAGACGAGGACATTACAGAAACGTCCGCATCCCTGAGGGGGGAAAGTGCGTGGAGGAAGAACGGCCCTTGGACAGAAGGATCAGGCAAGCGGTACTCCATGACTGCTTGAAACTCAGATCGAGTCAGTTACACTTTTCATTCTCATAAGCCGCATTCGCATTTCATTCCATCCAGAACGCGCTCATATATCTTCTTAACATCGAGTGTTTTTTTTTCTTGAACCTCTCTGTCTATCTATCTATCTACCTATATATCTGTATATCTATCTATCTCTCTCTCGAGGCATCATATCGTACTTCGTAGTTTTTGTCGAGAGAGATGTATCGGCTCGCTTACACTGGACCTCGTGCAACGCCGAATACAAAGGGTCGCTTTTACGCAATCAATGATGATGTCAAGATCATTATAAACGCAAAGCTATCTTGCTGATTAATCCCTTGAGCCACTTGGCTTTTCACCCGTACGTAGAAGCAAGAAAAAAAGCTGGACGGTGAAGATGCTAATATATGCAAAGGCTTGAGATAAAATAATTCATTCATTGTCGGGGCCGGGGCTTGCAATAATAGCAACGGTCTGTGCATTGTCTTCGCAGCTCTGCCTAATCACTGTTTTCGAAGGAATGAAAGGAAAGGAACTTCGGCTTGTAGTGTTTTGGGCTTTGTGTGGCCGAGCGTGTGAGTCCAGTGCAATTGTCTCCAATGCTTAACGATGGTAGGATAACGATCGGATAACAGGCTAGCTAACATTGTTAAGTGTCCGTGTACCCTTTAAGCCTTAGCGTTGCACATGCAGCCATGCTGCCTGCAAGAAAAACTGGATTCGAAGAGGTCCACCACAGGCTCTTGTCTTGCAGGTAGCATCTATTACCTGCGCCATTCCTTGCGTGTCTGACTCTCGAAAAATTTTAATATATTAATGTTGGTCTGACAATGTCGCCGCGCCATCCAGACTAGTATACGACCAGAGCTGTATACCAATAGAAGTGAAGAACCACTTGCTATTCGCCCGGGCTGGTAGCTGTCTAATCAGCTAGCACGACACGCTGGTTTCCATCAGACAGAATTTCCTTGGTATGTTGCGGTTTTCTTAGGCCTCAGTGATTGGGCCATGCCGAATATGCCTCCTACTGTACAGTGCCTTCTTTTGATTTTTTTTTCTTTTCTCTTGTTCCTCCTCTTTCTTTCATCCTCTCCACATTCTCCTCCTCCTCCTCTTCATTCTCTTTCTTCTCATTCTTGCATCTCCCTAACCTCTTCCTCCACCTCCCCACCTCTTCATCATCAGTTGTACTTAGCTCCGTGTTCCTCCGTTTCTCCCCGCACCTCCTATCGCCACCTCGACCCCTTCATGGTACCCAAGATATCAGTGGGTCGGTGGTCGTGGGCATGCTTCATGTCGGCATGGTTGCGTAGCTGTACATGGGCAAGTGCTCAGCGGCGCGTGAGAACTTTTCGCTTCATGCCCATAGAAAGTAAGTTGCCCAACAGGTTGTTGCAGATGCCCAGGATTCCAAAGCTACACTACTGCACCCGGCGACTCCGTGCTCCATTCCGACTCGCGTCCTACTAGCGGTGCTGCGCCTTAACGGGTCACGGTCTTCCATGCGGAGACCTCATATGTGGTATAGCTCATTACATTGCTTATTCTCTTGCTTATTCTCCGCGGACGCCCTTACCTGATCTATCAATAAGGGTCAACCTCTCATTTAGTTTCCGTTTGATTGAATTGTTGCGTGCATTGGTACGAAGACGAAGGCAGTTTAAAACAGGGTTAAAAAAATCGGTTAGAGTTGTCTCGGTTTGTTTTAATTATTTCAGCACGACAGTAAAAGCATAATGGAGTAAAAGGGACACCGAAGATGCATTATGTCTTCCCTTTCTTGCGCACATGGACGCCGTCATTAAAAGCGCGTTATCGTCCGTCCTGACGCCGGACACCGAAGAGCTTTTGTTCCAAGACCGAGTCTTTGTAACTATTGGTTCACGCCATAATCCCTACTGGGTATGAACATTAAAACACATCTCGGACGCACATTAGTATGCACCAGATGCCCGTTTACTCCGTAACCTCCAGCAAAGTTGTCTGTGGAACCTGATGATTGTGCTGTGTGAGCGATGTTGCATGTTGGTTTTGGTGCCGTGGTTGTGGCAGGCTTTTTAGTTGTTTTATTTTATCAACAGACATTCAGTTACATGATTATTAGTCTCTTTTCAGGGAAGATTTTTTTTCCCATTTTCTTTATCCATTTATTGGTGAGGGTTACTTGACAGTACGCTAGGTGGACGTCTTAGGAAGGGTTAGCAAAATTATACTGAATTTGAGAAGGATTATGAGGTTCTGTTGTTGTCTGGCGGAGGATGGTGGTTGCGGGAGTGTTGTGTCGGGATACGTAGGGCCGGGTGACCTGCTACTTGATACGACGCCTTGAGGGACGACTTTTAGCAGTGCTGCTCAAGGAAGGAGATCCTACTTTGGAATTCAGGGAGCATCATCTTTAGCCTCGTTTCTTCTTCTTTCTTGCTTTCTTTCTTCTTCTTCTTCTTCTTCTTCTTCTTCTTCTTCTTCTTCTTGATTCCGATATCATTGTTATACTTGTAGAGAAAAGACAGGTGGAAGTTAAAAAATGTATATTATTATGCATGTGATTGTATTTTCTTGTTGAGATTTATATATATTAATTTTTATATTTTCCTCTTTACAGGTATGTAGATGGCTCGGTTATGAAGATGAAGCTAAAGACGTCCTCATGTATGTATTAGCTTGAATGAAAGTGAAGATAGGAGTGTGTAAGGCCGCGTAAAGAAATCAGTTTGCTCTTGCTAATACTTCCCTGAAAGTAGGTGTGTTGCAGTTACACCACTAGCGTCATATAAAAAAAACATTAGTGATAGGTTTATGGTTCAGAACTAGGATTAGGGCAGATGGAGAGTCTTCATGTCGTGGAAGCGAGTACGAGTTTCTTAGAAAGACAGAAAGAAATGTAGGTAAAAGAACTTAAATTCTAAAGCTAAACGACGAGGAAAAAGAGAGAACCTTCACAAATGCTTCTTTGGAGAACGGAAAAGGGACGAAGCCACGTCTCTAAGGAGAAGCGATCTCGGTATAGATGCCTGCATAGGAAAGCCACTCTGTAGAGGAGTTTGTGTGACTGTTGGCGTTTGGGACAGCGAGTCAGAGGGCGCGCTTGGAGGCGGAGGAAGGGTTAAATGGAGGGGGAAGGAGTAGGCGGCGTCAAGTGTAGGCTAAGGTATAAACACGGCACTGGGGAGACGAGCAGCGAACAAAGCAGTGTTTACCACCACATGTAAACACTAGTGAGACGAGATGGCCTGCCTGGCGCTGTGTCGAGGAGGGAGGGTTAGGGGGGGGAATAGGGCTGCGATGGTGCCTCTCTTTGTCTGCCTTATTGGACAGCCTGTAACCTACGAAAGGATAGATGTCGAACCGCAGATTTATTGATTATACATTTCAGAGGATGTTAGGCATTTCAGGACTAAGAAGCAGATCGACTGACGCTTAGACTTTGTGTAGCCTTGTATCATGCTGACTTTTCGACCTTTTCTTGAAGGTCCGGTGCGACAGAGACGACGAGGCTGTTAGTTGTAGCTCTTCGGGTGGCTGATGGAAATAGTAATGTCATCCAGTGACCACATAATATGTGCATTAAGCAGAGTGTGTCTCGGTGGCGTTGTATTATTATGTGGAGTGACGTCAGATGAAGTCCCATCCTCCTCTCCCGAGCCCCGCAAGGTCTCGCGTGTCGGGGCGAGATAGTGTTTAAGTTATCAGAGTTGACTAGTGACGGAATGTCTTGCATGAGGCTCGCATGTCTCTGCGTTGTTACTTCCTCCCCAGAATGCACGCCATGCCACGAGTGTGACACATCGCTGCACAATGCAGGGGCGTTTTATGTGTTTTTGCTTCATTCGAGTCTTCTCCGTTACTTAGTGGTCGTCGAGGTGGAATTGGCTACGCGACGTGAGCGTGACATGACAGGGTCTCTTGACACTTGATGATCAAGAATGACTTGAGGCCCCGCTCGCTGTGACGCGCCTCTCTTTACACGACTAAGGAGTGTCGACCCTTATTAGGTTAGAAGTCAGTTATAAATCAAATCCCCGGTGACAGTGTGGGTGTGTCGTGGGGACGACCACGCTTTGCAGGCCATGAGGAGGGAGAATGGGAGGGAGGAGAGGGGGGTGATCTCGCTGTCACCCTCTTCCGGCGCTCTGGAGGGTTGGGGTCCTAGGAGGGGTTATATCTTTTTTATCCTGCTCTTTTTTAGCAATTTGAAAGGCGTTCAGAATGAAGGAAGAGGCGCTTGCGATCGGAAGCAGGCTATTAAGGCTTGTGACGTGTTTGCTCTGCGGTCACGGCATGGTGTTTTGCGGTCCTTCGCTCGGGTCACTTGATCTGTGCGGGAGTCAACTCGTGCTTTTAGGGGTCCTACGCTATCGTTTTATTTTGCGTGGCCACAGTGATTCTCGAGGAATATGCCTGTGTAATCGGAAGGCGACATCGAAGGAAGCTCTCGGTGGGAGCAGCCTGTGGGAACGTCTAATAGAAAGATTGTCGTGGAGCAAACCCACGGGTCCAATTCAGTCTCCGCGTCGGGACCGTGACGAACGGGCGCGAGTGTCGTTGCAGCTTCCCCTTGTTAATCCTCGTGCTAGACTTTTCGTGTCTCTCTTAACCTCGTCGAGTCACAGCACACCCAGTGCATTCTCAAAGGAGCAGCCGGCGTCTTAGGAGAGTAGGACTCTTTGAAAGACTTCATAGAGGAGAGTAGGACTCTTTGAAAGACTTCATAGCGTTCGCACCGTGGGATTTTATAGTAGTTTATCGATGCCATTGTGAGTTTAGCAATCTTCGAGTGTTATAGTTACTCACCGAAGGAGTTGCATCGACTGCCCAAGAGCCTCGGACGGCATCGACGCAAGAGGCAACAATTGAATGTCGAGCTGGGATCAAGTGCCTGTCAATTTCTATTGTAGAGATTCACAGAATCTATGGACTTCGGCTATAAGGTGAGTGAGGCATGGCGCGTGCTGTGTTACATTGACTAATGGACTCGTCTTTGTCAAGCTTGCGACAGGTCTTCACCAGGGATCGTATTGTTTATTAGCTTTACATGCATCAAGAGTTTGCCATGAAATAGGCAAATTATATTTTAGCATGTGTAGACAGACTGGTTGGAATAAGGCATTGCTATTAAGAGTTTACGTCGAACGGTTATCTGGCTTCTAAAGATGGATCCTGCATTGTACGAAAACACACCAAGTAGCGCACCTGTAGCAGTCTGTACGTGCGTGTATTCACCTTTCACCTGGTTGAGGGAAGCCACCTGTGTCAGCCGTGTGACCTACACTTGGCCGACCGGTAAATACAAGCAGTGATTTAATGTTTACAAACTCTTCCCCGCGGTATTTGTACGTTTGGAATGTAACTCCAGCCATCCCGCCCGAATAAGGAGGCCAGACCAAAAGTCAATTCATTCAGTAGGTGTTAAGCAGAACCGGCCAAGACGAGGGGTCGAGTCATTACCCGCTCACCTTTTTGCTGCATTTGAAGGTGGCTAATTACCTTTGCCACACAGGGGACGGCCATTACCCTATCGCCCCTGTTTCAAAATGATTCATTAGGCCTGCTCGGGGGCCAACTATGGTGTTTAGGACTTGGAAATTGACGGGGCGGACCTCGTAGCTTCTGGCAGGGAGGTGGGGGTGGGGGTGGGGGTGGGGGAGAGGACCTTTTAGTGATATTTGCTTTGCGTTGCGCGTTGCTTTGTTTTTTTTTTTAGGGATATATATTTTAGTTCTTTGCGTATGCTGTTCATTGCATATGATGGAGGTTGACATTTGGGAGAAGGGGACATCGATTTCTTATTTGTATAACAGTGCCCGTGATTTACGAGGTACATCTTGCACAGGCAAAGTCATTCTCATATTTTTTTTATTTATTTGTTTAGGTTCTTATCTTACCTAGAGTTTGCAACTGTCGATGCTGATATCGTAGCAGCTCTTATTTTTTTCCCTTATTTTCGTAATTGGTAGTATTTACAACCTCTTTTATGCCTTCTTAATTTTATTTTTTCCTCTGCTTTCATCTGTTTTTTCATCACCCCCCCCCCCACTCTCCCACCCTACTTTTTTTTATCTCGCTGTGTCTATCCATCTATCCAGCTCTCAATCTCTGTCTTAATCGTCCTTCTCATATCCTGCTCCCCTGATGGGAACTATCCTGACACCCCCCTCCCCCCCACACCACCGCGCACCCACTCTGCTGCGGTCCATGTGCCAAGTGCTTTATGGCTTCCGCTCAACTACACAAGATGAACTTTCCTTTTCACAACCGCAATTTTACAACTGGTAGTATGAGAAGAGAATGCCACGAACTGTTTGCACTTTTGTTTTCTTCTTGTAATGCCGACCCTTAGTTTGTTGGTGTAGGGATTTCTCTCTCTTTCTATCTCTCTTGTTGTCTTTCTATCTTTCTTTCTCTCTCTTTCTTTCTATCTCTATCTTTCTCTCTCTATCTTTCTCTCTCTCTCTCTCTCTCTCTCTCTCTCTCTCTCTCTCTCTCTCTCTCTCTCTCTCTCTCTCTCTCTCTCTCTCTCTCTCTCTCACACACACACACACACACACACACACACACACACACACACACACACACACACACACACACACACACACACACGCACACGCACGCACACACACACACACACACACACACACACACGCACACGCACGCACACACACACACACACACACACACACACACACACACACACACACACACACACACACACACACACACACACACACACACACACACACACTTTACACACTGTACACACGTATGTGCGTGAGTGTCTCGAAGTGAAGTCATCCGGAAATGGATGTTTGTTTAGTGGGAACGGAGCGGAGGGAGGGATCGCTTTCACGGTGGTTTCCTTTAAATAAATGGGGCCATTCCTCCAGCCCTTTATGGCGGAGGGATCGAAACGGAAAGGTGCTCGCGTGCCTTCGTGGTCCCGCTGACCCGCGCGCCTTCCCGAGGCCGGACGACACTCATTTATCTGCCTTCAATTTATTTATTTTTTTGTGTGTGTGTACATTCGCCCTTTTTTCGGGAGGGAAGGGGATGTGGTATTCTCTCTTTCCACCCGTTTTCATCGACTTTTATTGTTTTGTTTTTTTCGTATCTCCATCTTTCCCATTTTTTGTTTTGCTTATTCTATATTTTAAATCAAGGGACGCATAAATATAGGATCGGACAGCATCACAATTATCCCTTCTTGGTCGGAAGGAAGGCGTGGTAAAGAGGCAGAAGGACGCACACACGCGATATAGAGGGAAATATTAAGAGGGAGAGAATGAGGGAGAGTTGGCGAGAGAAAGAGGAAGGGGGAGAGTTGGCGAGCGAAAGAGGCAGGGAATGAGGGAGAGTTGGCGAGAGAAAGAGGAAGGGGGAGAGTTGGCGAGAGAAAGAAGGAGAGTTGGTGAGAAAAGGAAAAGAGAATGAGGGGGAGTGGGTGAGAGAATGAAGGAGAGAATGAGGGAAATTGGGCAAGAGAAAGAGGAAGAGTAGGTAAGCGAGTCGAGGAGAGGAACGGACGCGTGGAGAAGGAGAGGACGAGATAGGGAAGGGGGGGGGGGCCAAAAATCGTAGTTCTGAGGAGACAAAAGGAGTTTCGAGGAGGATTTGATGCGGTAGGGATTTTTGAATATCCTGTCGATCGTAAACAAAGTTATCCGACGCAAACATGCAGGTGTTGACGATTCACTCCTGCGTCTCGGTCTTTGGCTTCAATTCTTCTTTGATATGGTGCGCATGGGTCGTCATGGCTGGTTAATGGCAATCATAACCGTCACTCATAACCATCCTATTCATTAGGCGTGTGTGTGTGTGTGTGTGTGTTTACATATGTATATGTACATGTACACACACACACACACACACACACACACACACACACACACACACACACACACACACACACACACACACACACACATATATATATGTATATACATGTACATACATACACAAACTTAGATGGTTACATAAAGACACATATATCAGTATCGACTCTGACCAGCCATGTCCAAGAGTAGTCCGAAACCGGCGCCCGAACGAAATTCCACTCCCTCTCGGCCCCACATTTGATTCATAGTAATAAAATGTGGCGTTGGAGTTGTGAAAAGCAGTGCGCGCGCGCGCACACACACACACACACACACACACACACACACACACACACACACACACACACACACACACACACACACACACACACACACACACACACACACACACACACACACACTCACTCACGCAGACGCACACACACACACTGATACACACAAACCGATACAAGAGTCCCACGCGCATTGGGGAAAGGAGGGTGCTCAGTAATCGTCCTTGAAAGCAAGAAGATATTATGTAGATTGATCACTTCTTATGCGCACTATAATAGATTTGGAATTGTAAATGAAGTGAGGGGCGGTTTAAGAGGCCGTGTATTGGATATTGTGAAAGGTTGCTTAGTGTTCAAGTTGTAGTGTTCCGATTTTGATCAAGTTCCTTGTATTTGAGGGGGTTCATATGTGTGTTTGTGTGTGTGTGTGTGTGATATAAAGTGTTTGCAGTGATGGAAAGCGGAATGTTATGCAAGTGTCACGTGGTCGTTCATTTTATCAAATATAATGACACAATAGCATGATGTTGAAGACTATAACGTTAAGTTGTGAAGATGAGAGTGTGGTGTTCGCGAGAGGCTGGTATGGTGGCTAGCGAAGCACCACTTCACCACACGGGGCCGCAGCACTGTGTTGGGATGCGAGGGAGCTCCTGGGAATCTTTATTGCCACTGTTCCGAAGGAGACGCCGCCCCAAATATTCCTCTCGCGTCCTCTGCGGCAGCCACTGCTGCTGCTGCTGCTGCCAGCGCTGCAGGCGTCTCCACGGGCATCGTTCATACACTCGCCAGTACCTCGTGTGTAAGTTTTAATGTGTGAGCAAGAAAATAAGTGTTGAACTGAGCGGGTAGAGCGAGGTGCCATGTGGGATAGGTAGGCGAGGATGGAGAAAAGTGCCGGACACGCCCACCCGTACTGAAAATGTACTAAAACTTATGGAATTAGACGGCATTGCTGGTACCGCCCACGTTGAATAAAAAAGGCGAATAAAAACTGGATCATTGCTTGCTTTACGACTGTAGACCGAGTGATCGCTTATTGATAACAGGAGAGAAGGCGACATGCTATCGCACCACACTCAAACTACTAACATTATACAACTACTTTAAACACCTACACTGTCACCTCCGCCTCGGCCGTATTCTACCGCCATCGCGTCTGCTACAGACTTTCTACTGAGCCTCAGTCCACAACCCAATGCTGCCGTCACTATGTGTCATGTCGAACTGACTCTTGATTTAAAGTATTACATAAGACAGGTCTTGTCCAGGGTTTAAAATAAAACTATCAGTTCTTTGTTGGCGTTGAGTTAGCATTGTTTTCTTCCAACTAAGGCGTATGGTTGCTGTGTCATTAAGTGAAGTTATTATGCACTTTTCCTATTGGTGTGTCGAAGGAAGGAGTTACACTTAGAAGAGAGCTTTCTGAAGACGCCGATGGGTGTTATTACTACTGTGATTTACTTAGTGCTCTGGGCGATGCAAACCATGCAGAGCTGCATCTCAACGATGATTAAGGATTGTTCCTTAGTATCGCATTCCACATACTGGCATGTGGCTGCAACAACTGCACTAGACGCATGCGAATGATGGTGCTGACACTGAAAAGGACTGGAAGGAAGAATAAGTATTCGATAAGTTGGGTAAGATAAGGTAATGAGCGTTTCTGGCGTTGCGTTTTCGGAATCCTTTCAGGGGGATTTATTCTTCCTGATTCCGATTTACTGGTAGCCTATGGAAGAACGTGTGCTTAATACATATGGGATTACCAGGGACTGAGAGAACGCGGTTGACCCACACACAAGATAACGTAGTGATCGCGCGCGCGCGTGTGTATGTGTGTGTGTGTGTGTGCGTGTGCGTGTGCGTGTGCGTGTGCGTGTGTGTGTGTGTGTGTGTATGTGTGTGTGTGCGTTCGCGTGTGTTTGTTTGTATGTGTCAGCGTGTCTGAGTCCGAGTTTGGACCTAAGCGAGGCTGGGAGACTTGGAAGACTTTCCTCCCTGGATTCCGCCGACCGCAACTTTCTAGAGGTGGTGCCAACTTTCTAGCATGTCTGTTGGGCAGCCTGTCTGTCCGCTGCCGCCCTGCCGACTCTTTAGCAGCGAGATTCCCGCTTTTTTTTAAGCGCCTCTCCCCCTTCCCTTCCCCTCCCCCCACCCCACCCCCACCCCTGGCTCTCCCCGATAGCTTACTTCTGTCTCTGCCCTCGTCTCCTCTCGGCGCTCGCTCGCTCGCCTTCCCTCTCTCTTCTTTCTCTTCAGGATGCCATTCCTCATTTGCCTTCTATTATTTGCTTTCTCGTTCTTTTTCTCCTTTTCTCTCCACTTCTCTCCCCTCTCTCTCTTCCCCCCCCCCCCCTCTCTCTCTCTTTCTCTCTCTCTCTCTCTCTCTCTCTCTCTCTCTCTCTCTCTCTCTCTCTCTCTCTCTCTCTCTCTCTCTCTCTCTCTCTCTCTCTCTCTCTCTCTCTCTCTCTCTCTCTCTCTCCCTTCCTTTCTTTCTCACTCACTCACTCACTCTCTTCTGTCTTCCTTCCCTCCCCCCTCCCTTTACTTCCTCCTCCCCCTCCCCCTCCACCTCCCCTCGTGGCTTGACCTTCATAGTCCAGCACTCGAAGGGCGGCCGCTTTACGTGTCCCTTTATTTTTTTCCTAATGATTTATTTTTTCCTGCTTCTGCTGCCATTATTGTTACGCCATCGGTCGGTTGACGATGGTGTGTTATCATTTGGACTTTTTAGAACCTTTTTTTCTCTGTCTCTCTCTCTCTCTCTCCTTCCCCTAACTTCTCCTTTTCCTCCTCTCTCATTCCCATTCCTTCTTCTTCTTCTTCTTCTTCTTCTTCTTCTTCGCCTCCGTCTTTTTCCCTTTTCTCCCTCTTGGTCACAGTTTCGGCCCCTTCTCCTTCCACCGTCTTCCACCTTTCCCCGCAAGTCCACAGTGCTCACTCCAATCCACGTTTTCTCCACGCCTCATTTCGCAACTCTTAAACCTTTAGTCAACCTTTTTTTTCATTCTTTCATTTCGTAATGAAAACGGTATCGCTCTCTGTGCATTTCCCTTTTCTTTTCTTTTCCTGATCAGCGTCTTATACTCTTTCTCCTCCTTCCCTTCGGCCTTTGTTCCCTTTCTCATCACCCGGAGTCACCGTTATTCTGCATCATCTCACTCGTAAACGGAACTAACACTTACCTCCCCTACTCCCTCCTCCCCCTACCTCGGTTCCTTCGGCTAAGGTTCGCTCTCTCATCTCTCTTCCTCCCCCCCCCTCTCTCTCTCTCTCTCTTTCTCTCTCTCTCTCTCTCTCTCTCTCTCTCTCTCTCTCTCTCTCTCCTCTCTCTCTCTCTCTCTCTCTCTCTCTCTCTCTCTCTCTCTCTCTCTCTCTCTCTCTCTCTCTCTCTCTCTCTCTCTCTCTCTCTCTCTCTCTCTCTCTCTCTCTCTCTCTCTCTCTCTCTCTCTCTCTCTCTCTCTCTCTCTCTCTCTCTCTCTCTCTCTCTCTCTCTCTCTTTCTATCTATCTACCTATCTTTCATCTCAGTGCCCCGACGATTGATTTATGATGTGTTTTTTACCGCGAGAAGAACGGATTATCTCTCACAGGAATGATAAAGGAACGGGCGAAAAGTTATCATTTGTTTTGGGAAGTTGAGAGCGAGAGCTAGGTATTGTGTGGTAATAAGCGAACATGCTTGGCTTGAAGAGGGGGAGGGGCATCCGGGGTCATAATTTCTATTATTTTGTCACCCTTTCTCTCTCCTCTCTCCTGTACTCTCTTCTCTTCTCTCTTCTCCTCTTTTCTAGGCTTCTTCTGTCTCTCGTTCCTCGTCCCCACTCTCTCCCACCTCCTCCGCCTGTCTACGCGTCTATCATCTCCTTTTCGCCTCTCCCTATCTTTCCCTTTTCGCTCCTCTTCCTTCTTCTCTCCCCTTCCCCACCCCTCGA
>NW_028234403.1:6014822-6022322 GCF_977035675.1 Penaeus japonicus | reverse complement strand
TTGAAATAGTGTGACGGAATGATTGCTCATAATTATTCTGCATTTGCTGGCACGTGTACTTGCTTGTGTTCATAGTGCACTTGTTTCAACTAATTGGCTCGCTATTTTTAGGGAATTAGGCATAATTAAGAGGAGATAATTTATTCCTGTCGTCGTTGTAGCAGCCATTATCTATTTCTCAATTTTTTATTCTCTGAGTTAGGTTTAAAGTATTTAAGATGTTTATATAGAATTTATAAATGTAGATGCATGAACTCTTTTAAATCATGCTTACGATTTTTCTGTGTATGAAATACAAATGTTCGTGATTTTGTTCCTTTTCTGTATTTGAATTTCATAATTATCTTGTCGTTCCATCATAAGTCTTAATTAAGTGTATGATTTTCTGATGATTACCGTTGCGAAAATTGTGTAAAGTTTTCCTCTTTGTGGTAATTTTCGTTTGAAGGATTTTTTTTCTCCCTGCTGTAGATGTCAATGCAGCCTCTAGTTACTGTAATGTTGATTGAAAGTTATCATATGTTGTAAATGTCGTTAAAAGGCTATTCTTTACTATAAATGTCGGTAGAAGGTCATCTCGTTGTTACACTATAGACGCGGAAAGGTCAGCCATTGTCTCTGTCCATTAGAGATCCCGCCAATAGCTCTGTCACAGTTAAAAGCAGCGCATCCATGCCATGCAAGTACCCATTATTTCCCATTGTCTTTTTATCCTTCCCGTACGAGGAAATCGGGATGGACCTTCAGCTCGCTAGGGTGGTGCTTGTGATTGCAAACGAATCCATGATTAATTTCGTGAAACGAGTGGAGGCAGGGACCGTCGGATGGTGCACGTGGCCGAGTACGCCGACGTGCACGCAAGTGGCACATCGCGTCCGTGTAGAGGTTTAAGAGCGAGTGCGAGGGCGGAGGCGCCACCACAACACACATTGGCGGTCACTCACACGTTCCGCCCGAACATCACAATAAGATCGTCAACGCGTTTTCTGGAGCTCGGCAAGGCAGGGTGGAGGTCATTAGGTGTCATGGAGATGCTGTCCATCTCGAAGTTATTTCGTTGCGGGTGTGTTTAATATGCGGATATCTTGATCTAGTTTTATGTTGATGATTTGAGAAATTGACGTATTTACTACTCGACCTATGCAGAAACTTTTCGTGAGTTCCAACTTGAGGGTGAAGATGGAGTGAGCAAATGCTGTATATAAATCCTTGCGTTAAGCGCCATGCGAGTTCATGTTTGTAAGAAGGAAGGCTCGAGAAGTGGTGGCCGGATCTGAGCGATATAGTGTGAACGCATGAACGAAGGGTAGTGCCACTCCGCATCTCCAGCTAATCCCAACGGCCGCTCATGTATGGCGGCGGAAAATTTGGTCGGAAAACAAGGCGACCTCACACGACCGGAAAATTGCCCCCGGCGCCCCGCTATCACGGAAAGATTTGTCTTAGGCTCCGAGGCGACGCCACTGCCGCTGACGGCCGCTCACGGCCCGCCGCAGACCGTCCACCCGCGGCTGCCTCATCCCATCCATGCCCGGCCCTCTTGTCTCGGCCTTGCTGTCTTGCCTTCCTCTCATCCTCCTTATCCTTCCTTCCTCTCTTCATCCTCACTCTGTCCCTCCTCCTCCTCCTCCTCCTCGTCTTCATCATCCTTCATTTCTTCCTCTTCCTAATCCTCCTGATCCTTTTCCTCCTACCCTCCCCCACCCCCTCTTCCTCCTCCTCCTCCTCCTCCTCCTCCACTACTTCATCCTTCTCCGCCACCGCTCTTGTTCCTCCTGTCTCTCACCCCCACCCCCACCCTCTTCGTCTTCCTCTTCCTCCTCTTCTTCCATTGGCTCCTCCTCCTCCTCCTCCTCTTCCTCCTTCACCATTTCTTACAGGGACTTGATTTTGGTCTTAACTTGGGCTTTCCTGTCTCCTTCAAAGCGGTACCTCTTTCTCTCTTTTTTTGTCTTTGATTTACTTTGTTTCCTTTTTATCATTTTGGTTTTATCTTTCTCTCCCGCTTAATTGTATTCATCCCTTACCACCTCTTCTCTCTTGCTTGTGCGCTTCCTTCTTTGCCTGACTTTCTGTCCCCTCCCTTCGAACCCCTTCTTGCCCTGGCTATCACCCGCCGCCCAGCTGACCCCATTTAATCTATTTTGTTTCCTATTCCTTTTCTTCGTACAAATTGATCTCCATTCTGCGTCCCGCCATAAGTTGACAGTGTTTATTTGTGTAATTAGCATCACATATTTCTAGTCTCACTCCTTACCTCATTATTCTCGTTATTCCATGAGACGATCTCACAAGCACACTTACGAGCAGTCTGGCCATTTGCGTGGTTGTATGACTGTATGTGTGTATGTTCGAAGCACGGCTCATGCGTTTCCCCACTGCAGATCCCCCTCAACCCGCCCCGCCCCGCCCCAATCTCGGCGCTTGTCCTGCGGCGCCCCGTAGTGTCTTAGGAAAACTTGGTGTCACGTGATTTTCCGCCTTGCTAATGAATTTGTGTGTGGTGACCCCGAGGCCGGATGGATGTGACGGAACCATTAAGTTCCCGTACTTTGATGTCTGGGTGCCCGGGCCGCCTGCACACCCGCAAGAATGGAATGCCAAACATTATCAAGGCAGGAGGTTCTGGGGAGAATTAATGCTATATGGAAAGATGTCTTTCCTAGAGTTTGGGGACGCCGTTATCCAGGGTGATGTATGGTGTTACGGTTAGAGTCACGTCGACTTCGATTTTCTCTTAATTAAAGATGGTGTCAATACTTCAAGATTATGTGGAGAAGATTGACACAAAAAGGGTTTTCTAGATATCCAAGACTTTAATTGTGATCTAATTTTGATTGTGATCTAGTCTCGAGGACAGGGGCGTAGAAATCGGGTTGGTTATGGAAAGGAGGGGGGCTGAAGGCAAGGGGCGTGGCTGGGCTCACAGCGTCCCGCGCACCTGTGGCAGGTATTTAGGAGCGGACACGACCCAACTCCCTTGCGTGACGCAGGTACCTTCTTGAGCGTCATCACCATCAGACTTCGGCTCCTTTCTGGCTTGCAGGACTTGTGCGTTGATCTTGCGTGTGCTGGCGTGCACGGTGCGGCAGTGCCAGCGTGCGGTGCCACCAGTGATGTTTGGTTTCCACGGATATGGTCGTTTGGCAGAAGTGTATCGCGTGAAACTTGAGGTGAGGGCAGTGTCGTGCGTAGGCCTTGGGAAGCGGAACCGGCGGTGGAGCGCAAGTGTAGCTGGAGTATTGGATTAAAACGGGTCACATTGGGTCATAGGGTCACCGCTAATTTGGCCTCCTCGAAGGTTGTCACGACCGGGTATTGTATCTGAGGTTATCAGGTGTGAGATATTCTTGACAACTTATTGTTTCAAAGGAATTAGATTTTTGTTTTCCGCTACAATGTGCTCAGCTTTAAAATTAGATTTATATTGATAACATCTTTAAGTAATGATTCCTTATGAAATGGCAGGTCGTTTTATTTTCTGGATAAAAAGCATTTGATAGATGTGTAATGTTTCTTTACCATCTGGACCTTTTTTTCACAATTTATAAACCTTACGAAGGAATACTTACGCTTGTTCTGGATTTTGATAATGATTTCCTTATTGTAAATTCAGCCTGGAAGCTATTACAGTCTTAGAGATTAGGCTGTCACCGATGATGGCGACCGACCTGTCAAGAAACCGTGTTTTGACCGAGTCTAAGTATAGGCTGATGGCGGTAATGACTGGGATACGACGCAAGAAGAGGAAGTCGTGATGTACGACCGGAAGGCTGGGAGTTTGTCGAGAAAGTGGAGTGGCGATTCGGAGTCGATTTGAAGGAGTCATTGCCGATTCATGAGGTTCCATTTGTAGACAGAGACAACGGGTGTCTTGCTACTGTTTTAAACCGTGACAGAAATGTAGTTCAGACCCGATGCATATCAAACGGGTCTTGTCTGATAATAGCAGCGGGTTCAACTAGTCCGTGGGAATGTTACCACGCTTCCCCTAACCTCATTGTCTGAACTAACATGTCACTATCACTCGTATCTTCCTTCTGGCGAACAGACACCTTATATAAACGCCTTCGAATTATCTCTCAAGGCACCGGTTTTTATCAGGTTTCACTGCCGATCGAGCCAAGGTTGATTCCCTTCACCTGCTCGCTTAGACGTACTTGACGAGACCGAGCTGGGTCCTGCTTGATATCTGCCGTGTGTCAAACATATGGTTATCGCTGCGGAAATGGCTTCGGGCTCAGCGATGTGTCTCTGTGAAATCACGGGAGGAACGCCTCGCTGGCACTCGCACGGCAAATCGTCATGCGAAATGGGGCGTCGGATTCGTGATTCCGTGTGGCGTACATCAGCCCCGTAATTGTCCATGATTGCCGGGCGATGATTACGAGGCGGAGGCGATTACCCGGCGATGGGCCCGGTGTTGAGGGATCACCGGGCCGCCCATATGTCGCGCCACGCCCGTCCTACCTGCCGGCTCCTGCCCGAAGTTCCATACGCGGCAGTAGTCTCCAGTGTGCCTTTTTTTTTCCTCCTCCGGTGTCTGTTATTCTCTTTTCCCGAGTAGAAGCATTGTCTGCTTGCCCCAGTTCATGATTTCCTTTCCCTTGGGCTGTATTTTCCCCTTCCGTTTATTCCGTTTATGCCGTCCCTTTTCCTGTTTTTTTATTTTGTTGAAGATCCTGTCGAAAGTCAATATTATTAGCTATTTTGTACTATTCGAAGTGTGTGGATAATGACGGTTTACCAAAAAAGACATTCGTGAGTGGCTCTAAAACAAGATTTTGAAGTAGTCATCTTTATAACCAATGATTTAGATATTACACTTTTGCATAATGCCCGCGTCGAATGAAACTTAACATTTTATGATCGCTGTAAGAGACACGAAGACTTGGCTTAACGTCCTCTAAATGTAACTTCTCGTCTGCGTCAATTGGATCCCTATGTAGTTACGGTTTTTGAAGACGTGGACTTGTTTATGGGTGTGGGTCGCCTTTTGGGTTGTGCAAAACTTGGAGTGGAATATTCTTGTCTAGAAATATTATAAGGTGAAGGGAGTGGTAGGGAGGGAGGGAGGAGGGGTGACTCAAGCCGCTGGTAATTTTGCCGAAGAAAATAAAAATACAAACAGCGGGGAAACCCTTTTTTTCCTTGCTCTCCCAAGCGAGTTTTTATAGTTTTATATTTTATTTAGCGGTTGTGAGAAAGCTTATTATGTCTGGGTAAAGTGGAAGCGTTAATGTCACGCCGGGGTTGTTGTTATAATGAATGCTACGTGATGGCCGATATTACATCAAGTTATGTCCGCAATAAAACGCTTTAATTGTCAGTGGGCGGACCTTGCGGGCGTTGAGAAGGGGGGAGGGGGGCGCACCCTCTGTGAGACACTCAGGTAGTGAGAATTTCTGCCTCAGTTGGTGTGTTACAGACACCGTTACTTCGTGGAACCCCAGCCGGAGCGGAGTCTGCTCCCGTGGTTCCATCCGGGGTGGGTTGAGTGTCCGCGGGGCTATGCTACTCGGAGGAAACGTTCGACTCCCGAGGCAAAGTACTTCCCTCGGACGGTCGACGGTCGTGGCACGGTCGCTCTTGGAGTCGATGATTGGGATTGTAAGTCCGTGGGAATGTGTTCTGTTACGCACTCTTGTGACTACTGGGAATGTATTCTGTCACGGATTCTTGTGACTGCAGCCAGCAGGGTGTCGGGGCTCCGCAGGGTTTTTTTGATCTGTTAAAACACCTCTCAGTTCTAGTTGACTGTCTAAGTTTGATTTACGTTCGTTTTCCATGTACATTCGTGGATTGTTTACGTTTCTGTTTCGAAGAAATATTTCCGTGGATGTATTTGGAGTGGTGCAACTTGGCATTCTAGGAAGTTTTAGATCCTTCTCTAAGTGTCCTAATCTCATTTCTATGTCGGAAAACCCGACCTTATGAATATAGGCTTGTTATTAATGTTATTATGTATAAGTAGTTATTAATATTCAAACTTGTAACATGTATATGCAGATTATCGGGTTCGCTAGATATCAATGGGGCTTCGATAGGACAATTGTAATTGCATGTGTTGGTCAGTCGTTGAATACGACCTTGGATTTCCCCGCCGCCAATAGGGGTCGATACGCGAATTACAACCCATAGTGTTTGTATGCCCGAAGAAGGAATATCAGTTATCCAATTTGTGGCCGGGAGTAAGAGGAGTAGTGTGGTCTGTGTCTCGTCACAGTGGAAGTGACAATAACACAAAACTAACCGATGACAAGGTTTTACAGCTTTATTATTACTCGTACTTGCTCCTCGCATTTTTCTGTGACTTTCATTAGTAAGAAGTCTCTATTTTTTATTTCATATATTATGTCTGAAGCAATGTTACCGCGTTATGGGGCTGAGAACGAACCGCAGTGGAAAAGAAGCGAAGAAGAGCGGGAACTAGAGGAGCCACCGTGACATATTCCAGATGCCCGTTTTCTATAAAGCGTGGGAGATACGATAAAAGAACGGGATATACATAACAAGCCGAGAGGGACCAGTGCATCAAGGTTACTCCGGGCCTCTTGCGTCCGTTATTATCTTGCGTTGCGCATCGTATGGCGTTATGTTTGTTTTTATTCTACATTTGTATTTGAATAGATAGAGTGAATAATGGATATGCCTCCTACATAGTTTTTAAGTCTTTTTTTTTAAGAACGCACGTCGTGAAAAGCTTAACCTATTCATAGCACAAACAATAAATGTGAATTTGGTATTGCGCTGTATCGTAAATATATATATATTCGTGGTTTGCATATAATTTGGTGTGACTTGCACACACTGCTGGTGGCGGAGAGTACATATTTTTTGTGTTGGGATACAAATATTCACCAGGACTTACATTAAAACTTTCGCCTGCCGATGTTCTTTGTGCGGTATAGGATCTTTGTATGAGTGTCCCGCACACCATGAATGTCCCGAGACTTTGTGGGCTGGAGATGATGTCTGAATGAATAATAGTATGTCAGAAAGAGCGGTCCAATGTTTACTTCTGTCCCGGGGAGTTCAAGCCGACGTTCTTTACCTTCGCAGACGTCTAAGTTGCTTAGGTGTCCTTCGATTATACGGTGATTCATTGCTGAGAGAGAGAGAGAGAGAGAGAGAGAGAGAGAGAGAGAGAGAGAGAGAGAGAGAGAGAGAGAGAGAGAGAGAGAGAGAGAGAGAGAGAGAGAGGAAGAGAGGGGGGGGGGTAATTGTTACTTAACAGTTGTATTTGAAATTCACAATCAGGCTTATAATTTCATGTAAATTACATAATGACATGTAATGTTTAACTCTGGTCCTCATGTATTGTTTTATGTTGCAGGTGAGTACGCCGTGGCTGAATCACAGAAAACGGAGTGTTTGAGTATGTTGCGTTTTCTGTTTCATGGGATCAACTCTCATTGCGTTTTGGTCATAAATATATATTTAAGGTGAGTCATCCATAGAAGTTAAGTACACTTGCGCTTGCAAGAGTGATTGATTGCT
>NW_028234403.1:5984822-6009822 GCF_977035675.1 Penaeus japonicus | reverse complement strand
AAGGGAGCCTATGTTTTGATTTTTTTTTTATCTATCTATCTTCCTTGATAAGAAGAGGTGTATTTATGGTATTGTAAGGGCACCAAAAGAAACGTAAGCGAGGATACAGACAGGCAGGCAGAATTGAAATTAGAAGTTAGAAATTTAGAAGTGATAACCGCTGTATTCGGTCATATGAAGAAAAACATGTTATCACATATATGAATATAATAGATATGTGATGTATAAATATATAGTTGGATAGATATGTGTGTGTGGGTGTTAGTATTAATGTTTATATATATGTATGTATGTTTGTTTGTTTGTTTGTTTGCATCCATGTGTATATATATTATATATCAATGTATATATATATATCTATATATATATATATATATATATATATATATATAGAGAGAGAGAGAGAGAGAGAGAGAGAGAGAGAGAGATAGATATAGAGATAGAGATAGAGATAGAGATATATATGTATATGTATATGTATATGTATATATATATGTATATATATAATGTGTGTGTCTGTGTGTGTGTATGTCTATGTATACATGGTAGTGTGTATGTATATATATATATATGTATATATATATATATTTATATATGTATATATATATTTATGTATATATGTATAGTATATATATATAATATATATTTATGTGTATATATATATACATATATATGTATGTATATATATATATGTATATATATATATATTTATATATGTATATATATATTTATGTATATATGTGTGTAAATATTTATAATAATAATTTGTGTAAGCGAATGAGCGTGTTTTCTTTCCTTTCTTTAAATACGTAATAGTAGGCGAGAAGGGTGGAGTAGGTGTGGGCGCCGAAACGTCTCCGCCCTCCGCTCCAAACCGGTCAGCCCGCGACCATCTCCAAGTTTAGGCACACTGGCTGACCAAGATCACTACCTTGCTATATCTATGTATTCTCTTCATTTATTGTGACGTCACTATTAGGGAAGGCAGCGCCGGTGCTAATACGGTAACGATGGGTGACCCTTCTTGCTCTTCAGACGGAGGTCATGGGAGACGCTGATGTGTGTCATGCTGAGTGTCATGAGATTTGCCTGCGTGTGTGTTTTTTTTGTTTTGTTGAAACGAGTCGGCCCGAAGGTAAACCTCTATTGATTCCGTTGATTGTGATGATTCCGATGGCCGGATTTTGACTGCAGTTGTAATTACACTTTTAAGGCCATGTGTTCCTGATTGCTGACTGTAGAGTCCCGGGAGATGCTCTTAAATCGTTATCGACGCGAAAAACGATTTAAGGCATCGTGCGCCCCGGAGACAGTGGTGGAAGGCAACGTGGCTCATATCTTCAAATTTATGATATCTTCGGCTGGCTCTCATGCGTACCATCATCATCTGTTCCTTTTTTTTTTGTTGAGCATCAATCGTGTCTGCTTCCCCTTCTGCTTGGGATGAGGGCACTGCTTCTGTGACAAGTGTCTTCTTGGTAGTACTTGCAGCTAGAAGTGTCATGCCAGCTTGCTATGTAAGTGGTAGCGGTTACCTTGTCGGTTGAAGCATAATGGCAGTAGTCAAGTGACACCGTTTGGAAACCCGTATGAGAATAATCTCTGCGACCCCAATTCGAAGATAATTTTATTCTTACGTGAACAATCCGACGAACGAAAGCTATATGTATACCACTTGCATTATCTGTGTGAGAGAAAAAAATGCAGGGAGCCAGTTTCCCCCCGATAGTAACAGAGAAGCCGAAGGGTTGGCGTCCATACAGGAGAGAGGCTTCGGGTGTGCTAAGTTAAGGCCCTCTTTATTGGCCACTTTGAGATTGATGCAAACCTTCCTTGGCATGTTAATACTAGGGGTATCAAGGGAGCGGGAGCGCTTCCCTCTTTCTCTTTCTCCTTTTTTTTTTCTCTTTCTCCCTCTCTCCCTCCCCCCCCCCCTCTCTCTCTCTCTCTCTCTCTCTCTCTCTCTCTCTCTCTCTCTCTCTCTCTCTCTCTCTCTCTCTCTCTCTCTCTCTCTCTCTCTCTCTCTCTCTCTCTCTGTGTGTGTGTGTGTGTGAGAGAGAGAGAGAGAGAGAGAGAGAGAGAGAGAGAGAGAGAGAGAGAGAGAGAGACAGAGTTTGTGTGTAAGTGTATGTGTATGCGCATGCGCGCAGGTTTTACGATACGGCATTTCCGGCGGGCAACATCCCGCCTTGCGTGTCGTACCTCTGCTTCTCGCATTTCGGATTCTGTTGATCCTGGTCCGATCTTATCCCTGTTGATGCCACACGATTATATGGTCGACCCATTCCCCTGCCGGGATGAGGAATTCCCGTCATGTAATGGAAGTAAGATGTAAATTTGATTCTTTGTTATCTGATTATTAACTCATACAGTCGGGACAAATCAATGGTCCATTATTTTATACTTGTGAAATTGTAAAGCGTCGGGTAGCGTAGCACTGGGGAAGGACATCGAGAAGTCCACCCGGGAAGTTTACACCGTGCCATGATGATGCCACGCTCTGGGGGAGGGGGGAGGGGGGGAGGGTAACATGGGTTACTAGATTGTTGCATATAGCCTCGGGGGCCCGGTGAGTGGTATGGCCACTGGCTATAGCGAATAGGTTCAATGTCCATTATACAAAGGGCAGTGTAGGTCCAGGAGAGTCACAAAAGAGGACAGACGTCGTTTGGAATTGGTTTAGCAGTGAAGGATTGGGAGGGGGACGCGTGAGAATGCCTGTAACGCAGTCGCTGATGGGAGAGAGGGGATGAAGAGAGGAAAGATTGTCACTCTGGAGCGTGTCAGTGGACGAGGGGCGTCACAGGATCGGAGGAGTCGATGGGAAACGCTTCGATTGAGGTTGAATTTGGGATCGTGGGCTTAGCGATGAACGGATTCCAGGAAAGGTTTGGTACTTGAGAATGGTAGGCGGAGCGAGCTGGGTATGGAGCGAGGAGAGGGAGTGAAGGAGTGAGGGGAAGTTTATGAGCGAGTTTAAGAGTGAGGGCTGGGGGAGGGGTGGATTGAAGAAGAAAGCAAAGGGTTCGAGGAAAATGATGTTGAGAGGAAGGGTTGAAGTGAACAAGCGTGCAGGAAGAGAGAGAGAGAGAGGTGTAAGGGGGAGCTGGTGGGTAAGGGTGTAGTGAGGTTGGGCGTGTGCAAGGGTCCAGCCCTCCCTGCCGGCCTGGTCCGTCCGGCCCACTGACATCACCAGTATATTTGGCTACCGCCGCCGCCCCATGCTCATTTGAATCCCCTCGTCTCGCGTCGTCGTCTTCCCTCGCCCGCGAAACGACTCGATGCTTTTCCCCGAATGACATGACCGGGTCGCCGGGACGATTCGGTGCGGTAAGTGTGTTTGTGGGGAAGGCTCGCTCACGATGGCGGAGATGGGTCGCTGCACCCTACTCGTTCCAGGGAATTTTATTTCGCTTGCCGATTGAGGGAATCTAGGTATGCAGAGTGAAGAAAAGAGCTTTTAGTATGAGTTATGAATGTTATATGGAACGAGGGAATTGTAATCAAGTTTGAGGTCTCTTGCAGTGGTCAGCGGTCCAAGGATGGAGGCATATACCAGGGGCGTGCCTGATGAGGCTTCTATGCGAAATCGTAGATAATTGTTAATTGGATATTGTTAGTGGTTGCTCTCAAAATCCCCAGTCAATTTCGTTTGGGGTATCTTAAGTGGCTGTATACGGGTATGCAGGTCTGTGTGTGGTGTACCCTTAGAAGCGGATAATCCCCAACCATCTAGAGCTGACATTCTGAGCCATGCAGAGCTCCACCCGATCAGCTGATACTGTACTGGCGTGTAAGGTCGGTATTGTGTTGTGTGTTGGGGTTCGAAGCGACCTTGTGGGCAAGGGGTGTGTGGGCTGGGGCAGGGCTGGATCCACCAGACAGCCTGGCTCCAGTGACGGCCTCGTGGTGGTGCTCCCTCCTCCCTCCCTCTCACCCTCCCTCCCTCCGTCCTTCCTTCCGTCCCTCCCCCCATGTCTCCACTTGCTGTTATGCTGCATGCCTCAAGCTGTGGGCATGCGAGCCTTAGACACCAGTGCCATGCGCCCTAACAGGCGGCAGTGGAGTATGTTCGGTACTGTCGGCGGGATTCGGCGACCAGCTGCCAATCTCTCGACCAGTTGAGGAAGTCATGGTGAAGTCACCGCGGTTCCTCGGCGATTTTGTCCGAGGTTCACGTGGGTGTCGGTTCTGCACGTCAGCCCAGGGAGGGACAAGGAGATGGTAACATTTTTGCTATTTAACTATAAAAAAAAAACCTGCCCTTCTGGACGGACTGGTTATGGTGGCCGAGACGTCTGTTGAGTTAGAAGAGCGGATAGTCATGATTGGATGGGCGATGATGTAATGAAACTATTTGCAAATGTTACTGTAGAAGGTTAGATCGATGTGAAGGAAATGTTATCCTAGGAAGATTTGATATGGAAAGGATTACAGATGTATTTTTTTCATATTTGAAGTCTTTGGCAATAAGGCGCTTAGTTAAGAGGGACTAAAACCTACAGCTTTGGCTCTATACCCGACGAGGTACTTTGCTGAAGGAACAAAGAAGTTGAAAGTGGTCTTAGTGTCAAACAGACACAGAATTTTCAATCAGTGTATGGGGCTTGATGTAGAAGGGATACTGAATTATAGTAGACACAATATTGGTAGTCAGGCCTGGAGGGAGAGTGCAGAGCGTGCAGCAGTGGTGATTTAGCAATTGTGCCGTGAGACACCACCACCAGTGCCACATACCTGCCATTATGAGGAACGTCCGCTTGCCCGCACGGCTACCTACCTCGACTTAAATTATCACCCACTCCCACATCTGTCCCACACACCCATATCTATGCCTACTCATGTACATGCACACACCCATATCCCACGATTTGACTGCCAAGTACGCTCGCGGCTAGACGGTTCCCGCAAGCAAAAGGTCCTTTACCCTGGCGAGAGAAAATGAACTGCAGTTTGTTCTAGCGTTTCAGATTGATTGAGGTCACTTCTGCATCCCAGTCCTCCTGCTTTTGGCCAAAGATGGGAACGCTCGCGCCATTTCGCCGAACATCCTCCTCGGGAACTCTGGCGAGGGAACCCGACGGCAACGGTAGCGAGCGCGCATCCTGAGAACACAAACGTTGACCGAAATGATAGAAAAGGGCGGCAAAATACCGATTATTGTTGAACTAAATACAGGGCAGGATAATATTCAGGAACTCATGAAAATGAGTCAAAAGCCTCCTTAATGAAAGTGAGTAAACTGCACCCCGACTTATTTTATTGGATGTGAAGGGTTCCCTCATGAACGAAAGCTTTAAGTGATACTACGAGTTTAATATGAGTTATGAAAGCGTGAACACGTGCACTGTATTGCACGCGTGTGTTTGTACTGGAGTGCTTATGGATATGTTAGCAAGGGCGTTCACAGTTGTTGAAAAATGCGGACTGATGCAAATTAGGATCCTATCGTTGTTTCACCAAATATTGCATTTGTCTGTTTGTTTGTGCAAGTGTTGGATACAGCCTTATGCATAATATGCTGTATAAATTGCAGCGTCTTTACGAAGGCTTATCGTGTTAATGTCATTCGGTTATAAACTTCTTCGGTTCCTTCCGGATGCTAAATTGATGGCATTATTAAGAAGGTTGGAGTTGCTGAAATTAACTGGTGTGCAAAACATCTCAAGAAGGTCGTGGTTGCATGGGTATATGTTGCAAGGAGACAGTGAAGAGGGAGAGAGGGCAGGAGCTGGCAGAGTGAAGGGTTATATTTGGATCCCTATCCCCCATCCCCTCGCCCTATTGCTTCCCCCCCCCTCCCCGCCTCCCCCGCGGTTGCACGAGGGGATTGCAGCAAGCTAGATGGGCGGCGGAAAAGTGGTATTTTCTTGGTATCGCCCAAGTTTGTGGTTGTTTCGCTCTGCCATGTCATGTGGTCTCGTGGTTGCCTCTCCTCCGGCTCTTGCTTTCGCATGCTCTGCTTCGAATTTCATAGCCGGATAGAAATAGCCTTATCGGGTGAGAATTAAGGATGCTATTATAGATCTAGGCAGTGTGCTTTTTTATATTGTTTATGTCTGCACACTCCCTTTCCCCTTTCTTACAAAGAAAACGGGAGACGTGGCGGCAATCCTACAGTAGTTGCTTGTTGTTCTTCTTCCTTTTCGGCACTTTTGTTCCGGTCGTTTTATGTGTCCGCGCTCTAGGTGCAGATACTCCACCTTTGGAATAATAAACACCTTCCTGTTTTTCAAGGACATATATTTGGGTAGCTGCTCTTTGACTTCTTTATTGTGTTTCTTCGTAGGCCGAGGCACCCGTCTGCCAAGGCCTAAAAGGTGGATTGTCCGCGACGAGTTTGTATTTCTCCTGTCGTGATTTGTATGGCAGGAAGCATAAATTAAAGGAGTTATCATGGGAATTAAATGGCGGACAGTTTTGTTTCTTTATTGGGCTGAGAGTTCTGGGAAAAGCTCGTATCCGATTGCAGGTTCTTTAGCTTTTATTCTGCGTTCTTTAGTCGTTCATGTTTTATGCTTGATTTTATTATAGACCTATTAAAAAGAAATTCATTCAGGACGCCAGGATTACATACTTTAGTTTGAATTAAAAGTATGATTAAAACATGTACAGCTTTTATGTATGTTTGAATAATGGAAATGAGTATTTTCTTTACAAAGAATTTGTCTAATTTTAGTTTCGAAAGGGAAGTGAAGCTGGACAGGTATTTCACAATTGCTAAACATGTAAAAATAAATTAGTGTTGTGTCACCAGATTTTAAAGTGTAATCATACCGCCCGACCAGGAAGGGCCAAAGGTTTCGACCCTCGGGTTTAAGTGCATTCCTACATGCGAACCTTTTCTGTGCTAGTAAGTGTATGGTAATGTAGACCGACTGCTGCGAGTGGTGATTGCAAGAGACACCGAAGTAACCATGCGCAGGGTCTGTGATGGCAGAGATGGTTGAGGGATCCCGTGGGAGAAACCTCCAGCTAACATGTAAACAAAACCACGTGCAAACAAGCATGATCACGTGTAAATAAACTTCCCAAAGTGCACTGTAAATTATTGCCTTTTGAAACTAACTTTTCGCCGTGAATCAGTACCTGAGAGCTCCCATTTCCATAGTATACTCTCGGTCTAAACGCTTACAAATGTTACCGCGGCTTTATCAGTAAAACTTGCTCTTCCATTGCCATGCCATGCCATGCTTATGGTGTGTGGTTAACTATGGCATTAATTTGTGTGTTTGCTGCTTTGGTCCTCGTATTAGGGGCGATTGCTATAGTATTTATAATAGGAGTAGCATCAGTATTAGCAGAGAAGTAGCAATATCAGCTAAAGCTAGCTTTGTGTGCAGTTAGGGTGACTCACCATGATTTCACGACGCGGTTGAAATGTTGCACATGGGATCAACGGGAAGAAAGGCTGATGCAGAGAATAATTGACTTCGAAATCAAAAGTGTCCACTCTTTCTGGGAGTTACTCCTGATAATGGAAATGGCTGAGGGTTGTTAGATGGAGAGAGTTCGGAAATCCCGGATATGTATCGATGTGACGTCATCCCACCTTAGATGGGCAGGGTAATGGTTTCCATCGGATATTGAAATGTGTTTTGTGTGAAGGAATTTCTAGAGAAAAAGAGAGAGGGAGGGAGAGAGAGAGAGAGAGAACGGTTTTGACCCCCGTTGGTTCCTCGTGCCTCTCTGCCTCTCTGCCTCTCCCCCTCCATCCTCCCCCTCGGCCTGCCTTGGCCTGCCCGCCCGACCCTACTCCGGACCTGCCTCAGTGTTGCCGCAACGGGTTTACCGGCCGGATTATTTCCGAGGGTGTTAGACCGGCCTTGGCTCAGACCTTTATCTCCACGATTGAGGCTCACAAAAATGGATTTAGGAACGCATCTCACACATTTAGTACATATACGTTTAACACCCACGCACGCACGCACGCACGCACACACATACATACACACACACATACACACACACATACACACACACACACGCACACACACACACACACACACACACACACACACACACACACACACACACACACACACACACACACACACACACACACACACACACACACACACACACACACACACACACACACACACACACACACACACACACACACACACACACACACACACACACACACACACACACACACACACGCACGCACACACTCACACACTCACACACACACACACACACACACACACACACACACACACACACACACACACACACACACACACACACACACACATTTACGCGCGCGCACCTGATTTCAAGAAGCTGAATAAAACGATAGAACATGAAATCTTGGTTGCTGGGTTGCATGGAATTTCCTCAGAAATAAAGATTAGTAACTAATGCTTTGACAGAATACGAACCGGTGGAATAGCGAGTTTTAGTTAGTCCTTGCAAGGTGAGATGTCAAGGGGAATATTGACAGCCGCTGTGCAACGTGTCTTGTGACTGTTCGCGTGAGTCCCGTTGGCACAAAACTCGCCTTTTGATCCTTCTGTGGCGAAAGGAGGATGGTAATTATTTCCCAAATCTTAGACAAGACATTGTTTGAGTGGCACTCGTGGAGCCGGCTTTGAAGATTGTGCTTTCGTGTCTGTCAGGTCAGGATTGAGCATCTTGGAAGTCATGCGCTCATGTTCGTCCCTTTGGCAGAGTTCAGGATTGAGCATCTTGGAAGTCATGCGCTCATGTTCGTCCCTTTGTCAGGGAGTGGCTCCTAACCTCACCCTTCTTCAGCCATTGACAGTGACACCCTCGTTCCTCGACTGATTAACTATCGATGTGCAGCATCGCAACATCTCGCAGCCTCCCTTCAGTCATGCAACAGGCGCAGGGAAAGACTACCGTGCATGACGGGGATCTCGTGGCGAAGGAATGTCTCGAGATGACATCAGCTTCCTGTGTGTCCCAAGTGACACTTATGTGGAGGTGCCAGGTGACATCATGTGCCAGGAGAGAGCTAATGACAAATTCTAATGGCACCTCCTTCCTCCCCCCCCCCTACTGTACCCGCCGAAGGGGTTATCCTTTCCGGTGCGTTAACCCTTTTTCATCGTTTTGTGTATCCTTAGGTCTAATTCCTCGTTGTCCTGTGGCCCTCCTTTTCCTTCTCGCCTCTTACACTCGTCGCGTGTAACCCCGTGACAGGGCGGGTTGGTAGTTCCCTTTCCCCTACGTTTAGTCGCATGACTGAGCCTGTTGCCACCGCCACACGATGTCGCTGCTGTGTTTTTTTGGGTATTTGTTATTAGCATTATATTGTCGGTATTGCTGTAAAGTTGTGATAATCATACAGTTGATGGAAATAATAGTCAGAAGTATATAGTTATGAAGATTCGAATTTGTAATGTTTTCGTATGCATTGAATGTTATTCCTTTTATTTGCGTTGTTATCAAGCATAGTAATAAACAGTCAAAGCAAGAAAAACAGAGATAGTGCCGCGCGGCTTGCCTTTGGGAGAGAGGTTCGCTGTTTCAGAGGGCCTTTGGTGTAGTGCCGCCCGCCGCAGTTCCGGTGCCGCTCGCTTTCCAGGGCCGAGAGAACGTTCTGGTGTGTTATTATTGAAGTAGTTGTTTTTGTCCCGGTTCGTTATGTCATGATGATGTTGGCTTTAAAATCAGACTTGGTAGTTCATTAGTTAACATCCCTGCTGCCAACTAGCAAGCCCTGCATCTCAGTTTGGCCTTGGTAGATCTTGCTTCACTGAATACCAATAATCTCCCCTCACATTATTGCTCCCGCCGCTCTGCCTCACGTTTACATGTCGCCTTGCTTATTGCTTATCTCTCTCTCTCTCTCTCTCTCTCTCTCTCTCTCTCTCTCTCTCTCTCTCTCTCTCTCTCTCTCTCTCTCTCTCTCTCTCTCTCTCTCCACCCCTGTGCCTCCTTCCAGTCCTCTTGAGCGCCCCCCCCCCTCCCCACCTTGCAGTTGCAAGAGCCGAAGAGCTGCCCTCCCTCCGCCTCATTCTCATGTTTCCACTTTTGTCAGTTTTTTTTTTCCTTGCGGGTTTCCGATCTTGCCACATTTGCTTGGCCCTGCTTCGGGGTGCTTTGATTCATCTCGCCTCGCTGTTTACTCACGCAATCCTTTCTCCTTCCTCGGGCCAATATCCCGACGTGACAGCTCACTTCCTATGATTTTACCAGCTGGCTCCCGGAATCGGCCTTTGCGTGTCGTGGGATCGGGCTCTCCTCCTCTGGGCCCTGGAGACTCTCCTCGTCTGGATGTCGGCCTTTTTTCGAATATATGTTATTCTTCCTTGGTTATAATTTTTCAATCTGTGTGTGTGTGTGTGTGTGTGTGTATGTATGTATGTATGTATGCATGTGTATATATATGTATATATATATGTATATATATATATATATATATATATATATGTATGTATATATATTTTCATTTACATATATATATATATATATATATATATATATATATATATATATATATATATATATATATACACAAACATACACACACATACACATATGCATATAATAATGTATATATATTTATTTACTTATATTTCCTTTCTTTTCTTTTCCACCTTCCTCTTTCCTTCCTTCCTTCCCTCCCTCTCAACCACCCCTTCTCCATCTTTCTTCCTTCCCACTCCGCCTTCATCTCTACGCCTTTTTCCTTTCCTTGCGCCTTTTTACTACCCTTGTAACCCTCCTCAACTTCTTCCTCCTTTCGTCTCCCTCTTGACGCCGTTCCTCCTCCTTCGCCCTTTCCCCTATTGACTTATCTCGGGGCCCTGGCACCTATCAGGGTTGTGTGGCACTCTTGTCGGGGCTTTCTCTCACTCTCTTTATTATCCGTTTCTTCAGTAGTTTTCTCTTCTACGCCATATTACCTATGTTTTCTTTTCCCTTCTCCGCCTCTCCTGCCTGCCAACCCCTATCGCCCTCTCTCACTCCCTCCCTCCCCTCCTCCCTCCCCTCCTCCCTTCCCTCCTCCCTCCCTCCCTCCTTGCCAGATACCCTGCCTCTTGCCACCCTACTAATGAGGCAGCCTGTCAGCCTGCCAGTTTGCCTACGTCCACGTCTGTCTGTCTTGCAGGATCCCTGTCGTATTCTTGACGGCGGCCAGATGTTTCTTGTTGCCCTCCCCACTGAATGGACTGATTGTGTTTCCATTACCCAGACTCGTTGCTCTCCGCTGCAGTATGCACTAGGTATCGCCGTTTGTACAATGCGAATTGTTAAAGGCGGGCCCCACCTCTATCTCAACTCCATACAGCGCTCGACCTGCTGTGGGAGATCGTTTTCGGTGGGGTGGTGGGGGGGGGGGAGAGACGGGAGCGTGAATATCTTTGTTTTAGGCCTTTCTTTCGGGGAAAGTCGCTCGGTTGCGGACTTTTCGAAGTCGCCATTATGCTGTATTTATATTTTTATATTGATATTAGCTTATGGACGAATTGTGAGTTTTTCTAGCTATGGTTATCTAACCCAAGCTGCGCATCACTCACTCGAATGATCCGGTGCCTTCAGTAAATCTCGAATATAATTCATATTCGTTTGAAAAAGAACTTTCTAGTTGCGAGACAACTTTTCTAGTTATGGATCAAGTTCAAGGTCTGACTATGTTTGGACGAATTAGTGGTTACTTGGGCCGCTTTTTAACCCTACCCAACCCCCCACCTCCGCCCCCGCCCCCTTCGATGAACCCCCCCTTGCCACGCTCCTGCTCTCTTGACAAGTAGGTATCAGTCAAGGGTGCGTGGTTCGGGGATCCCGTAGTGGCACTTATAAGGCTGAGATCTCTCTTGGCGGTTCATGAATGACTAGACACGTTAAACAAGAACAAGTCAAGTCATATCCGCTGGTTCATCTCTCAACTTCACCCATTGGGTATGGGGAGCATGTGCTCTTTGCCCCATGGAGTGGTTTCGTGTCCCCGTTAGGTGCGCAAAGGTTGGTGGGTCTTAAAAAGATGTTCTGAGCTTGTGTCATGAGCTCATGAGATACGCCCCTTCCCCCCCCCCTTCTCTCTCTCTCTCTCTCTCTCTCTCTCTCTCTCTCTCTCTCTCTCTCTCTCTCTCTCTCTCTCTCTCTCTCTCTCTCTCTCTCTCTCTCTCTCTCTCTCTCTCTCACACACACTCTCACTCTCACTCTCACTCTCACTCTTTCTTTCCTTCTTTCTTTCTCTCTTCCTCCTCATCGTCCCTCCCACCCTCCCTCCCGTTGGATGCAACAAGCGGTATGCGCAAACCACACAGACATTCACTGGTGCTTATCAGCTTTGCTTCGACGTTGAAAAAAATATACAGCGTTAATCCCGTGTCAAAAAAAATATGGGCATCCCACGGTCGCCGCCCACCAGTGACAAGTCTTGCAAGCGCAGTGCCATTCATTGCTGGTTAAGCAGGCGTGGTCATTCTACCGGACAGGCTATATGCATGCTGATTGCTTTGTTACCGCCTGCTTATCCTTCTGCCTTGCCAAGATACACCTGTTTGCTTCACCTGCCGGAGCGCGCTTCAACTGACTCATCACAACCACTGCGTCTCTTCATCTCGTTCAGATTCAATAAATTGACTGCCGTCGCAGGACCGGGAGCTCTTGGTATTGCAAACAGCCGCGGCGCTAGTACTTGGACCTCCAACCGCTACTAATTAGATGATGACTTTATTTATCACCGATTTTCCTGCTTCTTTTGACTGCCATTTCCCTGTTTATGTTTCGTTTTCCTTTAGGAAGGAAGTACAGACACGCATTTAGGACTGTGAGATGATACTGATCACTTCCTGGTATGTGAGAAAGAAATGAGATGCAGATCGTACAGCCGAAAACTCGCTCCGTCGCCACAGCTGGTATCCTGCTCTCAAGGTAGCCACGGCTCTCCCTCCTCCCCCTCCTCCTCCTCCTCCTCCTCCTCCTCCTCCTCCTCCTCCTCCTCCTCCTCCTCCTCCTCCTCCTCCTTCTCCTCCTTCTCCTTTACCAGGGCCCTGCAAGGAACCCTATGCCTTGCCATGGGGTAGGGAGAAAAGACGGAGGGGCGCCTCGAGTGGTGGCTAACGCACAACGTTAAGGTGGAGGTGGAAGTGGAAGTGGAGGGAGAGGGACGAAGGCGCGGGATGCGGGGTCGCCTTTAGGGACGAAGGAGGGGGAGGGAGGAGGGGGGGAAGGGAGTGAATGAAGAAAGTGAAGGACGGGATGGGGGGACGGGCAGTCAACCATGGGAGCAGAGACATTGTGAAAGGGGAGATCACTGGAATGGAGGGCCTGTCATGAGAAGAAGGGAGGGAGGGAGGTGGGAAAGACGCAATGATTTTGGAAGACGAAGGATGGAATGAGAGAGAAAGAATGCAAGAGAGGGAAGGAATGGGACATGGAGGAATGAGGAAGAGAGTGTGAGTGTGTGAATATGATACCCGGTAAAAAAAAACGAAACAATGATAAGGGAAAGAGACGACTAGGTGGATAGATGACGAAAATGATAAGATAAAACCAGCGAATGAATGGGAAAGGGATAAAGAAGGAGCAAGAGAAGAGGGGGGTAACATGACCGGAAGAAAGGAGAATATGCAGAAAAACGAACATCCATGTTTAGTTGGTAAACAAGCAAGCAGGCAGTCAGACGGTAGACGGCCCGTCAGACTGATAGACAGACAAATAGATAAATAGACAGACGGACGGGATGGCAGACAGGCAGGAAGATAGGCAGACAGGAAGGCTGGTAGGCTGACTGACTGGCTGGCTGGCTGGCTGGCTGGCTGGCTGGCTGGCTGGCTTAAGGTTGGGGCATGACCTTGGTACGTCTGCAGTACCCCCCTTCCCCGTCCCAGCACTTGCAGGAGTGAGGCTGTTGTCGACCGAGATGCCCAGGGTTGACGCAATACCCGCTCTCATCTTACACTTGTTTACATTTTCTCAACCGTTTGAAGTGGTTTGTTTTACTTTGATTTTCTCTGGGTTTACTTATTGGATCAGCTCTTCACTTACATAAGACTCTTGTACGACTGGGATTGCAAACGAAATGTCTTTCTGCTATGCCTCCTAGAATTGATTTTGATTTTTATGAGTGTTTCCGCAAACTAATGATATTGTTTTCTTTACAGGTAAGACATGGTCCCGAGAGATGGTTCGATGGGGAAGCAGGTAAAGTAAAGTGGCCAGGAATTTTTGCGTGTGTCCGGGATAGACCTACGTGTTATTGCTGACACGTTTTGGCTATTGAAGATGGCTGCTCCTCCAAGGTTAGCCAGTCACTCACAATCCGTCCCTCATCCCCGTCCGTCAGCCTCTTGCCTCCACCTCCTCCTCCACCCCCCTCTCCACCTCCACCTCCACCTCCACCCTCACCGGAACCCTTCCCTCAAACCATTCTTTTCAAATGGAGTTCAAAAAACACCCGAGACAAACATAATGTGACCGAAGGAGTGTAGATCATATCAGCTTATCTGTGACACAGAGCTCGGGTGACAGGTTTTTGCGCGGGAGAATGGTTCGTGGTTGGTACGTTGTTTATTTTAAAGGAAGTGTCAGGATGTGAAGTCTGTGATGGGGTGAGGACGCACCAGGACGATGCCTTCACATACCTGCTTGTGGTTAATGTCTTGAGATCTCCCATGGGATAGATTTACGATAATATTGTGTGTGTGTGGATATGGTACAACCCACAATGATATCTGATGCCGGTAATCAAAGGGGAACACTATAGGGCTGGATGGCCAAATTTAGTGAGAGCTGAATGACAAAACACTCCAACTCTAACTTTTTGTGTGTATGGTTAGTCATTTGTGCCCCACACTTCTGCTGCAGCGTTGAAGGAAACAGCAAGAGGAGAGACGGTTGCAGCCATGTTGGTGGGGCTGCAAGTGGCAGTGCTAGAGACACAGGTGGCGGCAGTGGCGAAGGTTGTGAGACGGCAGACAGCTTGGCGCCTTAACCACTCGCACTCCACAATCACACCTTCCACCTGACAACACTTCTGACCGCTACGCTCACTAGACACTCGCCCTATACGGATGTTCCCTCAATGGGATTATTGTATCGTATATATTTGCAGGTTCCGGTTTCGGCAGTGTTTACTTCGGGACGCCATATATATACATACACACGCACGTGGTTGGGGAAGGGTGGGTATATGTACCCATTTGTGGAAGTCCTGAGTGGAAGGAATGAGTGAGTAGGTTGTACATTAATGGGTATATTGTTGACTTAACAGGAAGCGTTACTGGTTTGGTCATGGTCGTGTTGATTGTCTGCTAATTTGACGCATCATATTTCGTGCCTATGAATGAGGATCTTGAATGTTATTCCTCCAGCACATTAAGCTGGGACGAATTATTGCCATCTGCCAGCTGATTCTGACCCGATATCCTACCTTGATTTGATCAGTTGAGTCCTAATCTTGTGGACATGCAATGCACGTATTGTAGGGGGGTACTGGCCTGACTAGGTTTTACTGCAAACATGTCAATACCGTGGTAACAGCTACTACTTGTCACCATAGCAACAGTCATGATTATAGCCTGACGTTATTTTTGATGCCATTCGACCATTAAATAGTTCACGGAAGGTAAATGTTTGTAGAGTGAGGCATGTTTTCGTCCGAGCATCCAAGGTGGCCAGAAGGGGGGAGGTGGGGGTGGCGAGAATGAGTGTTTTTGCAGATTCAGACTTTGACTAATTACAAAGTTCACGTGCCAACCAGGTGTGAAATTCTTTCCCTGTGTGAGGGAATTCCTGTCGAGTGAACATGACGCGGACACCGGGGATTCCTCGACGACCTACGCCTCCGTGAATAACCGGAATGAGAGATGTTGATGGGAAGGCAGGGCACGAGGGAGGCACATGCGTGGTAACGGAGGCTGAGCGACACCATCTTATTTACTTTTAATTGGTGTTGTTGTAGCGTGCGAGCGTCGCCCACCTGCACGCTGTTGTGCCAGGTCAATGCCAAGTGCACTCGCAGGAACCTTGGCATGAGTTTTTTTTTTTTTTTTTTTTTTGTCACCCTTTCACGATTATTCACGAGAAAGGGGGATCTGTTGAAACGTATCACGGCAGTTGTATCGGAACGGATAGCGGCTTCGCTGGAGACGCGAGGTCGTACGCATCAGAATGACGTATTTTAACGCTTTGGAAGGTATACGATCTGCACAAAGAGGGAGCTAATCTACAAATAAACTAATTCTCACATTTTCTCAATAAACCTCAGCCTGTTTTGTCACACGCTAGAAGGTGCAGTCACAGGCATGCTTATGAACTTGCCGCGTCTTTGGTATAAAAAGAGAGGGAGGGAGGGAGGGAGGGAGGGGGAGAGAGAGAGAGAGAGAGAGAGGGAGGGAAGGAGGAGAGAGGGAGGAGAGGGAGAGGAGGGTGGGAGCGGGAGAGGGAGAGGAGAGAGGGAGAGGAGGAGAGAGGAGAGGAGAGGGAGAGGGAGTGGGAGAGGGAGAGGAGAGGGAGAGGGAGAGGAGAGGAGAGGAGAGGAGGGAGAGGGAGGGAGAGAGGGAGAGGGGAGAGGAGAGAGAGAGAGAGAGAGAGAGAGAAGAGAGGGAGAGAGAGAGAGAGAGAGAGAGAGAGAGAGAGAGAGAGAGAGAGAGAGAGGGAGAGGGATAGGGGGTGAGGGAGAGGGGGGGAGATAGCGAGATAGCATTTTAGTTGCTTTTCTGACTCTCTCCATCTCGAGGAGGGGATTTCGAATTTGAAGTGGCGTTTGAGCTCGCCGGCAGGAAGGGCGGAGTCGTGTGGGTGCGAGCAACAAGTGGTTGAGGTCTTGGCCCTGACCATCGCTCTGGCCAGCGCAGCCACCCTTAGTTAGGGCATGGAACGGGAGTGTAAAAAGCGTATGCAAATGGAAGGGGACGAAGTGGCTGGAAGAATGGCTTTGCTCTTGCACTGGAGGCGGTCCGCTGAGGTTGTCACGGAGATAAGGTGGGTAAGCTGGGGAAAAAGGCGGTTATTGGTCCGGGCACCGATTCGGCGCTCACGCAAAAAAAATGGAATTGGCACAGTTTGGAATTACATAGTAACAAGCAAGCCTTCTACTATAATCATGATGACCTTTGAGTTACGAATTTAGTATCAAGATTCCTTTTGATTGCGTTGCAGTGCCCAACTACAAACAAAATAAATTTACGAATCTCCGGAATAACTTTGTGCTTTTGTTTATACAGAGATTTTGGCGGTGTAGCACACAATTTTGTAACTAAGGTTATTGTGTGGGGGGAGGAGCACGTGCTGATGACAATATATATATAAGCGTTCTAGCGAGACTCCGCAAAGTATTGTAACAGATCTAGTCGGAACCGCAAGGAGAAGGCGTAGAGAATCGCAGCCTGCAGGATACTGGTGAGAAGCGAGCGAAACGAGAGAGCTCGGCGGTACTCGCTGGCAGAGATGACGAGCGCCACGAAGTGTCACACGGTGTGCTGGCACCCGGTACACTTGTCCCCGGTAAGTTACGGGGGTGATTGTGCAACAGGGCGCCGGGGTTTCAACTAGGACGTTTTCTAGCGTGCACAGTGGCAATAAACTTTGTTTCTCAGGGATACAGGGGCGCTTTAGGAGGTTAGTGAGTACACGAATAATAACGCCATGCGTACTAAGCGCATTTCCTCCTATAGATCTTATATCTACTGCTGAATCTGACTTGTACTCCTCCCCGCCTCTCAGCTAGGAGAATGAATCAGGCAGGGAATGATAAAGAACCATAGAAATAGTAATATAGTAACAGCAGTCAGAGAGTACCAGCTCATGGCGAAATCGACGCCTATCAAACGTCTTGTACAGGCGATTCACTCGATAATTTGTCTCATATTATTTATACTTCGCCACTGTCTGCGTTGTCGTTGTATTAAGGGCCGAGTCTTATAGAAAGGGAAGTCGTAATAGTGAACGAGCATCGATTTTACAAGAGTCCATCAAATTTCGGTGTAAATTTTTCGAATTGTTGGTACGTACATGGCAAGGACAACAACACGTCTCTTGTCATAGTTTGTACGCATGGCATGTCCGCTTGTTATGGAGAGTCTTGCACGGAGGTGGACTGGGCGTGAGGGTATGTCGGGAACCTGAGCCGTCCAGAATGTGGTGTGGCTCATGCAGCATCATGCACACGCCACAGAGCGGAGACTCGTTGCATTGCTCGAGCCGTGTGTGATTCCTTGTATATTTCGCCATATGCGAATCGGTTGTGATTTTTCGCGTGTAGCAATGTTGCAGAGGTGAGAAGGTCTGAGGCACTTGCGAATGTGCCGCCAAGTCCCCGGGGCCGGAGCTCGCATCGCTCGCACGGAGCTGCCACGATAGACACTAGGAGGCTGTCGATCACTCCCCCTGTGAGCCCCTGCCTTTTTTGTATGTATTAACCTGAAGGGGGACAGATACGAAGGGCGTCATGGAAGGGCTTCGTTCAAAATATTGTAAGGTTGGATTATTGCAACACGAGATTCCCATTCTTAACATGTGATTTTATTCATATATTTATGTTATAGCCTTTTCATCAGACAGCCTAGAATTTCCTGTCGCACTGGCCTCTCGCTCGACTCTTTAGCCTTATTTAATGATACGATGATACAAGCAAACCAAAAAGAATAAAAGACAGGACATATATATCTAGTTGGCAACACCACACTCTTCTGGGATTGTGTGCGTCATTTAGTGGCCAAACATTCTTGGTCTATGTTGGCACCAGACTTCACATCTCCAGGACGAAAACAACTGTATGAACGAATGGGTGTCGCTGCTTACGCAACTCTCTTTATGATACTTTGGATTAGAGATCACCCAATCCGCGCCTCAGGGACTCGTCCATTGACTGACACCCCCTTTTATGTGTATAACCAGCGAAGTTGATTTCTACTTGACCAGCGCGAGATAGCGAGTCCGGGAGGGGAAATGGAGAGATTAATAACTGATTTGGCATTTCCTGTGAGTGAGGCTTGAGTGTTGATAACGAGGTAGTGTCTGAAGCAAGATGGTGGGACTTCGGGCGCATATGAGCCAGGGGAAGAAGGCTGTCCCTTGCTGGAACCTGTTCTGTTAGTAGCGGTGCTGAGGAGGGAAGTGGCCACCACAACTAGCAGCGAGGGCGCCGTGGAGGCCTGGCACCGTGCCAGTCTTGGTGCTGTGGCCCTCCCTTCCTCCCTTCCTCCCTCCCTCCCCGTACCTCCCTCTCGAACTCCTCCTCCTCCTCCTCCTTCTTTCTCTTGCTCTGCCCGGGCACTATACCCATCAACACGCTGCACTGGCAACGCTGCTAACACGGACACTACGAAAGCAGCGCAACGCTCTTGTATGTGTGTGATATTACTCAAGCATCTGCTTTCACTAACACACTCCCCTGTACCCACGGACCAAATACCCATGCCCCATAATGCTTGCAAATGTACAGTAAGCATTGCAGCGACTTGCCATTGCCCCCATGCCGATCAGATCTGTTGCATTGCTTCGAACACATTGGCCGATCGCCCGTACGCGCAATGTCCCCAAACAGCTTCGTTGTAGACTTGCAACAGGGACGATCGGGTCAGGTCCGGGTTCACTGAAGTTGGTAACACGCAACTGTAGCCTCGCTGAATGGTCACGGGGAAGTTTATGGACGATTCCCTCTGACGACGACGACGACGTGGTGCACCGAGACCATCAGCTTAAAAGAGCCGTTGGATCGTGTAAGGTAACCATTGCAGGAGGAGAGTATCTGCGGGTGTAGTGATAATGTTAGTGGAGGGGGGAAGAAAGGGGGAGGGAGAGGGGAGGTGTATGATGGTAGTGAAGGCGCCACGCTGTCTGCACCAGTCGGACACAGGCACACCTGCACCCAATGCTGTCCTACCCCGCCCTCGCCTCCTCACCCTCAGGGGTATCAGCCACCTCTTACCCTGTCCCTGCTTTCCACTCAGAGCGAGATCTCTCTGGAATCAACACCAGTGACCTGGTCTTTCTTGATTATTAGTACATTTGATGTACTTTGCTAAGGCATCAGGACTTGCTCCCCAGAAATACCGCTGGCCACGAATTCTAGTTCCTCCGCCCGTGGGTGTGCATAGATGTCTGTTGCAGCAAATATTCCTAAAATAAGCCTTTGTTCCTTTGTCCACCTTCGTGTTGCAGAGGAGGACAAATTGCTGTAAATGACGTCATAGTGGCCCATATCTGCGCCTCACCTCATCAACCAAAAGCGTATCATCGTCATCAACTCGTCGCCTTGTTTCACATCACAGCTGCGGGTTCGTGACAACACCGCCTCGGCTGGGTCATGCGCAGACATCACCCTTTCCTTGCAACCAGCTTAAGGTCGAACAGCATGTTAAGTAGTGTCTTTCTTCTTCATCTGAGACAGACAGACAGACAGACAGATATACAGAGAGAAAGAAAAAGAAGATGGCGCGGGGGGAGGGGGCATAGTGAGTCCTGTCATGATGTCCAAAAAGAGCCAGTCCTCACTCTCCGGTACTCGATCAGTCAGACTGGCTGAATTAGAGGAGGACCCAGATTCCACTTGGCACTTGAAATGCGAGGCTAGAGGCGTCATCGTCGAGCAAGTGCAGTCGAGGAAATGCTCTTGTGTTTGAGGCTTCGAGAAAATGCATCGGTGGGAGAACGAGTTGCGTTATCCGCTAATCCCAAGAGAAAAGGAGAAGACGCGAAGAGTGTGCAGCGCGAGGTGGTTGAAGAAGCCGGTATAATGGTTGTAAATGTTCCCCGATTAAGCCCCTTGGCAGCCGCCCGCTCCGGGAATCTGTTTGATGGTGCGCCAGTCACAAGGGAGGCACAGGGAGTTATTTCTCATTATGCGGGGCTTGCCTACTCGGTTGCCTGCTTGGACCTGCTAACGTGTGCTCCTCTACTTCTTTATTCGAGCGTCGTTCTGGATCTCTCTCTCTCTCTCTCTCTCTCTCTCTCTCTCTCTCTCTCTCTCTCTCTCTCTCTCTCTCTCTCTCTCTCTCTCTCTCTCTCTCCTCTCTCTTCTCTCTTTCTCTCTCTCTTCTCTATTTCTCTCTCTCTTCCCTATGTCTCTCTCTCTTCTCTCTCTCTCTCTCTCTCTCTCTCTCTCTCTCCTCTCTCTCTCTCTCTCTCTCTCTCTCTCTCTCTCTCTCTCTCTCTCTCTCTCTCTCTCTTCTCTCTCTCTCTCTCTCTCTCTCTCTTCTCTCTCTCTCTCTCTCTTCTCTCTCTCTCTCTCTCTCTCTCTCTCTTCTCTCTCTCTCTCTCTCTCTCTCTCTCTCTCTCTCTCTCTCTCTCTCTCTCTCTCTCTCTCTCTCTCTCTCTCTCTTCTCTTCTCTCTCTCTCTCCTCTCTCTCTCTTCTCTCTCCTCTCTCTCTCTCTTCTCTCTCTCTCTCTCTCTCTCTCTCTCTCTCTCTCTCTCTCTCTCTCTCTCTCTCTCTCTCTCTCTCTCTCTCTCTCTCTCTCTCCTCTCTCTCTCTCTCTCTCTCTCTCTCTCTCTTCTCTCTCTCTCTCTCTCTCTCTCTCTCTCTCTTCTCTCTCTTCTCTCTCTCTCTCTCTCTCTCTCTCTCTCTCTCTCTCTCTCTCTCTCTCTCTCTCTCTCTCTCTCTCTCTCTCTCTCTCTCTCTCTCTCTCTCTCTCTCACACACACACACACGCACACGCACAAGGACACGCACACGCACACGCACACACACATACAAACACAAACACAAACACATATGCAAACGTAAACATAAATACAAACACGGTCGCAACATAGGCACTTGCTCACTCCCTCACAAATGTGCACTGTGACTCACTGATAAAAGCCGCACTGGTCAACAACTCACTTATCGAGGATGAACTTTGACACTGGCGTGGATGATGTTATTTATAGCGCGTCATTAGTTGCATTTTCTTCTCCATTTTTTTTCCACAAGAAATGATTCACCAAATTGTGATACTCGTTGATAACCGTGTGATTGGCAAAGGTGTTGCTTCTTAATCGTGATTGATATCATTTGTGTTGACGCTTTTCCTGCTTGAAACACGGGACACTTTTTTTTTCTTGAACTGGTAACCTTTCTTGAGAGGAGCTTTGGCGATGAGACCTTATTCTGAGAAGTAACGACCCTGAGCTGTCGCTCCTTGTGATGTGGTAGGGCGAACGGGAACTCGAAGAGTGTGCTTGTGCGAGGGAGATGGAGAGGGAGGGAGGGAAGGAGGGAGGGAGAGAGGGAGAAAGGGAGGGAGGGAAGAATTTGACTTGGGTAAATGTCGGGACGATCCCCCCCCCCCTTCTTCCTAAAAAGACAGGTCAAAACGTGCTTCTAGGAAACGTTTCGTGCGCCCTGCTGATGAGTGAGGATGAATGGAAATCAATACACGTGTAAATCTGTGTTTATGAATGGAGTCGTGGTTGTTATGTGTCTGCGAGCGTGCAGGTGTGAGGATACTAGAATGAATGGTCCCGTATGGCCACGTGGGTTGTGGTCGCGGGGACGGATTAGTTTATGAGAGCCAGCTGATCGTGTTACCTGTGAGTGTGTGCGCGTGTGCATGCGTGCCGGCGTCCTTTTGTATGGCTGTAACGCCAACTAGTTGCACTTTGGTTAGAGAAAACGTTATTACTGTTGCTTCTTGTCCAATATCCCCTATTCAATCCTGGAATTAATAAGCACTTGAGTGCCAGATTATCTATTTTGTCGATTGTGAGGGGGAATGAGAAAGAAAGAGAGAGAGAGAGAGAGAGAGAGAGAGAGAGAGAGAGAGAGAGAGAGAGAGAGAGAGAGAGAGAGAGAGAGAGAGAGAGAGAGAGAGAGAGAATGGACAGACAGACAGACAGACAGACAGACACGATTTTGAATGAAGTGAAGTAGTGTTGAGTGATGCTTCGTGTATCGGATGAGGCGAATCGGGTGTCACATGACCGGGACGAGGATCACATGACGTAACGAGTAGCTGGCAGTGGATAACGAGGAGGTTCCGGTTTTTCGACAGTCGTTTTCCGGGTTGTTTTATCACCCCCCCTCCTCCTCCCCCTTCCTTCCTTCATAACGAATGCATAACGATGTGGCGAATGATACCTTTTTTCCTTAAATTTCATATATACCGTGTCGTTAGTTGACACGGCTGTTTTAAGGGTATTAGCTCAAGAAAGAATATACAAATATTTACCTCCCTGACCGGGACTCGAACCCGCGCCGTAAGATCGACAGGCACGGTTGATACCGTTCAGCTACACGACCCGTAAAAGAGATGTGCAACCAGACACCTTATGAGATGTCATGGACATTACCTATGTGTTCTTGCCAGAACAGTGATAGCGAGGTTTCACGAACATCTCCCACGGGCACTCGGCAGCCACGGAATCACAAATTCAAGTCCCAAATCAAGTTACCAAGGTTATATGTGTGAGAAGATGGTAGAATGCAGTAACGCATTTTTAATATATACAAATATTTACCTCCCTGACCGGGACTCGAACCCGCGCCGTAAGATCGACAGGCACGGTTGATACCGTTCAGCTACACGACCCGTAAAAGAGATGTGCAACCAGACACCTTATGAGATGTCATGGACATTACCTATGTGTTCTTGCCAGAACAGTGATAGCGAGGTTTCACGAACATCTCCCACGGGCACTCGGCAGCCACGGAATCACAAATTCAAGTCCCAAATCAAGTTACCAAGGTTATATGTGTGAGAAGATGGTAGAATGCAGTAACGCATTTTTAATATATACAAATATTTACCTCCCTGACCGGGACTCGAACCCGGTATATATTAAAAATGCGTTACTGCATTCTACCATCTTCTCACACATATAACCTTGGTAACTTGATTTGGGACTTGAATTTGTGATTCCGTGGCTGCCGAGTGCCCGTGGGAGATGTTCGTGAAACCTCGCTATCACTGTTCTGGCAAGAACACATAGGTAATGTCCATGACATCTCATAAGGTGTCTGGTTGCACATCTCTTTTACGGGTCGTGTAGCTGAACAGTATCAACCGTGCCTGTCGATCTTACGGCGCGGGTTCGAGTCCCGGTCAGGGAGGTAAATATTTGTATATATTAAAAATGCGTTACTGCATTCTACCATCTTCTCACACATATAACCTTGGTAACTTGATTTGGGACTTGAATTTGTGATTCCGTGGCTGCCGAGTGCCCGTGGGAGATGTTCGTGAAACCTCGCTATCACTGTTCTGGCAAGAACACATAGGTAATGTCCATGACATCTCATAAGGTGTCTGGTTGCACATCTCTTTTACGGGTCGTGTAGCTGAACGGTATCAACCGTGCCTGTCGATCTTACGGCGCGGGTTCGAGTCCCGGTCAGGGAGGTAAATATTTGTATATATTAAAAATGCGTTACTGCATTCTACCATCTTCTCACTCAAGAAAGAAGTTTTACATTAGTATGTGGGCGTGGGCGTAAGATAGTGTGACTGTATTAATTATGGAACTATAGAGTGGTTAGGAAGGTTGCAACCAACAACCTACATATTTCGGTAGAATTGCTTCATATTTCAAATTTCCAAGAGAAGGGTAAGCTTTTGTAGAACACTTTTGGCAACTTTCAGCCTCCATCTGAAGCAGTAGCGGGTTGCCCTGCGCTGTCTATAGTTACCTCGTTTGATTCGGGCAAAATTTCATTCGTCACACGGTCTTGCACAACTTCTGTCGAGTTGATTTTGCTTCGTAAGGATTATTGCATAGTGCGAGTCTCGACGTTGTCAAGATGTCTTGTGAGAGAAACCTGTATTCATCATGCGTGCGCCCTTGTAGCGTAGCTACTTTTAAAAATGACTCGTGCGTACTTGCCATTACAGCTCTTTACGTGATTAATATACATTTTTTTTTATGAAGTTATAATCCTCTTTGACTATCTAGTCTCCTTCAATCTCATTTGTAAACAACCGTTACATCGAGTCAATGAAATGTTAGGTATTAGGAATGTTCATGAAGGCCCTGTGGCAGTATAAGCCGAGACTTGCCATGCATATTTGTTTATATCCTCGGTGCTCTCTCAGTCGATTGAGTCTTTGTTCGTTGTTCGAGTAATTAGGAAGAATCATCTGCGCTGCCAAGACACCA
>NW_028234403.1:5949822-5977322 GCF_977035675.1 Penaeus japonicus | reverse complement strand
GCCAGCGCCTTTCCTCTGCCGTCGCCCTTCTTTGACTCGGAATATGTGTTTTCTGTGATTTAGCCTTCTTTTCTCTCTTGCCGTGTCCAGTCTGGGGGCGATCATAAAACCTGTAATTTCCTCGGTATCATACCCGAGTGTAGTAGGACGACCCGACTTTTTTGTCGTGCCTGAAGGTTGGCGCGAGGTGGCGTGGCGGACACGTCCCGACCCGCAGGCGCACTCCTTTTCTGAAGAAATTAAGCAAGAAGAAGAACCCGTCGCCTTTGCTGTCTTCGCCTCGCTTTCTCTGTTCCGCGTTTTGGAAGATACAGGTTGGTTCCGCGTCTACGTCAGAGATTGAACCCTTTCTTAGCACCTTGCTCCATGTGTCAGCTCGACATGAATTTCTGAAATATCCTGTGGACAGGAGCTGCCTCCCTTGCCCTATCCCTCTCCCGTGCCTCATCCTTTACTCGTCGCAGTCGTCCTGGACCGCGGTGTCACAGGACGCGATCGCAGAGCAGATTTCTTTTTTTTTATGATGGTATTCCGCGTTACAACAGTTCTGGTCCCGTGGGAAAAAAACGGGAGGTGGCTCGAGACAGTGAGCCTGGGCTTGGGCCGAGCCACAGAGGTGACAGGAAGGTACATGATAGTCAGGTGTAAAGATATTGAGACCCCTCCCCTCCCTCCCGCCCCAACCTGCCCTGCTTGCGTTACCTGTATTGTTAAGAGCCGCCACGAGCCAACCTCCGCTCTGATGTTATCTCGCGGAAGGACTTTGTTTACTGACACTTCTAACCCTCCACCCCCTTGCCCCCCCTTGACTACCCCACCTCTGCGCCCTCACGTGGACGAACACGTTCTCTCAATACCAAACTTTATATAAACATTTAAGAATATGTTACATAACAAACACCTGCTTCATGTTGCACCTGTACGGCGTGTCGTGTCTTCATCAGCCTCTGTATCATAAATCATTTTACGCCGTTTACGCAGCTCGTTTCTGTTGTCTGTTAATGGTAGTTTGTTGATTGTGTTGTGCCAGCAGCGCCAACGCGAGCCTAAGAGTAACGATTGAGTTTCCTCTTCGTTATCATGACCCTCTTATCCGTATGATTGATTACATCGTAAATTGACTCTTTTTTTGTGTGTCCAGCTAGACAGAAAGTGGCTTTGTAAAGTCTATTGTGTGTGAATCTGCTTGACTTGCAGGACTGAAAGCAAATCCTTGAGATACGACGATTATCATTTCTAGCGAGCGCTTGTGAGTTTGGAAAAATAACAGTCGTTGGTTATCGTGTGTTTGTGGTATCAGCATATTCGGAGGCGTGATACGCACATAGACGGCTATTATTCGTCTTTTTCTTTTATATATATATTCGCATATTTTATGAGTTAATGGAGAAGGGAGCGAATGACGCATTTTTAATTGTTTTCGTTCGGGTTCCCCCTCTTGCCGTTCGTGTAGAATTATTTTCATTACATGTGGCAACGGACTAAGTGATTTTGGGGGTGTTGTTTATTCGTATATTTATCTGTGTTTTCGAATTTTGGAAATGTTTTTTTCCGGGAACGCATTTTCCAGGGAGATTTTGAGTCCCATTAGTATGATTTCGTATGGCATATTAATGTACAGTGGCTCATACGATGAAATGCATTCTTTTCCCGGGATTTTTTTTGAGCTTACACCTGAAATAACGGGTTATAATTTTGAATTCACCTTATTGGTTTGTGTTTACATTTATGCTGTTTAATTGTTTAGATTCATGATTAGTATAACGGTGCCTTATTCCAGCGATTTTATTACTCTGTTACTGATGTATCTTTTCCTCTCTCTTTCCAGGTAAGGACCTCGAACCCAGGGCAAAGAACGTACAAGGTCGTGAGTATGGGCCAAGTACATGAGATATATTGTTTTTTTTTTTTTTGGTGTTGTTAAGGCAATGATTCGCTCTGCTATCGTGATTATGACTTCTGAAGGCTCTGGGTGTCGGCAGGAGTGGATTCGGGGAGCTGTCGATGGGGAGGGCGCGAGGGAAGCAAGGAGGGTTGGGGGATGGGTGGGTGGGTAGGGGTGGGGTGGGGTAGGGTGGGGTGGGAGGGTAGCGGGAGTTAAGAAGTGGAAAGCTTTTACCCTTATCCACAGACTTGTATCGAGACCCTTTTTACACACTTAGGCCGAGTAGTAGTAGTTGCTAATCAAATCTTCCCTCGCGCTGCTAAATGTCGACACAAAAATTGGTGTGAATGTCAGGTTTCCCATTTTCGGTGATGGAACCAACCGGCTGTTGCACTTCCCCTCGACCTCCGGCGGTGGCGGAGGGGCGACGACTGCCACGCCTTTCGCGCCGCCTCGAAGGCCAGCCTCTCGGGAGCAGCGTCGTCGTCGGTATCGGTGAGAAAATTGCGATTCATTACATCCCCTCGAAGCTCTCTTCAGTGTTGACAAAGGGCGTGTTAATGGAGGAGCATTGTGTGGCGAGCACGTTTCGTGATAAAGTGGGCGGGGCCTGGGACGCCGCGGACCAATCCGTGGGCCGGGGCGCGAGGATCCCCCGCCCCTCACGCCCGCCACGAGATGAGCGAGGGTTATCTCCTCCGTATGCGAACATCACTCTCAAGTTGTGGCGGCGAAGAGAGGCCCTACTGTTTCCCCTCACGGGCGCTACGACCTTCCGCCCTGGATTTATGCGGTCGCAAAGCCACCCGGAGATGTGTTAATAATAAAAAATACGCTCTTACGGAAACGTATCGCCGACCAGTGAGCGCCGTCTTGTATAGTTGTGTGACATGTTGTGAGAAGCCTTGTGAAGTATCGAGAAACGAGCGGAAATTGTAACATCATGTTCTGCACGTACCCTTACTACAAGCCTCCCTTCGTGTACATGCCCCCGCACAAGCCTCTTGGGGTAAGTTGCTCTGCTGCCGTTCAAGTACTAGTGTGTCTCTCTTCGAGGTGGGTGAGAACGTAAGTGATTATGATCATTAGATAAACAGTGTAGGATTTATTTGCAGTGTGCAAATCGCTCCAGAGGTAATGTTCATGGTATTTTGGCGTGCGGTCGCCCCTGTGGCACGCGCCTGTTTTCATGACCACAGGTCTCGCACTCAGGTCAGACGACTTCCGGTCCCATTAGCACTGAAACACCGCAACACATGTCCGAATGCGCGAATTCCGGTCTTCGGGCGTGTCGAGTTCTCGGTTTGCATACCAAAATGTCACTGAACACTTGTCACATTGGCATGACGCGAGCAGTTCCCGCTTGTGATTAAAAGGCCCTGATGCCCACGGCCTCTCTTAATGACAGGAGCCAGCTGTCGAATCGGCCAGTGTGTTGATCAGACATTGGGTCGGGAATGGGAGGGAAGCGGCGGAGTGAGCGCCCACCACCTGTCACTCTTCATATGACAGTTAGTCTTAAGCGTGTCTTGCTCGATAGTGTCCTAATTAGCACACTTAATAGACCTTTCTTCGAGTTGGAGTGCTACTCGTTCCTTTGGAGTCCGTGTTTCTCTGAGCTAGCTCTCTTTTCCGAAAATGATCTGCCTTTGTGCTCGCCTAAATATCGTTAATCTCTTGGATTTCTTGCCTATCCCTCGGGCTCCGTCGTCTCTTTGCGTCTCCTCAAAATTTTCTTTTATTTTCCTTTCTTTCTCTTTGTTAATATCTCGTCTTCCCTTCCCTCCTCCTCTCCATCTCCTCCCCCTCCTCCCCCTCCTCCCCCAACCTCGTCTGCGTATTGCAGATGTTCTGCATGAACCACAGTGCCATACGTTTCGGCCAAGGGTGTTATCGGGAAGCCGTGATTGTTTCCTCTATACATTTGGCATCAGTAAGTGAGAAGGAAGAGCAGCATCGTCTCAAGATATATCCACGGGACGAGAGCAATATGGTGGCGTTTTGACCGGCTGCTTGTGCCGCGCCGCCCGCCGTCGCCGCACTTAACATGGGACAATATACGATGTTTTGTTTTCAATACGGCTGGGCGGTAGATCTGCCGATACCCCTGATCTTTGGTTGGGATGTGCTGGACGTATTTCGTGTAAAGTAAATCGTACGGGGTTGCATTTGTACTAACCCTTGTCATTGTAACTCGGATGTATTGGATTCGTTCGCGATCTCTTTCTGTTGAATATTTAAAGACGATGGTTTTGATTTTATTCAAGGTTAAACAGTTGTTAGACGGGCAGTATGAAGGCGCCTTCGTCAACATACAGTCTGATTACGCCACAAGTCCCCCAAGGCGCAGTAACTAGCGTGTCCGAGTTAACCTGGGGATGCTTGAAGAGCGACGCAGATGAAGGCCGGCGAGCGTGACAGGAAACATCTACCTGACAAGCCTCTCTGGTATCTTGGCTGTCTTCACACGTAACTGACACTGAGCTTGATTTCTCCAGCTCAAGAACTGTCTCGTGGCTCATTAGGAGGTCTACCTTTGGGCCATTGTGCTCTTCCAGAAGACCAAGGCGATGGGTGTATTTTTTCCTGGGGGTTTGTTGAGCTCCCCCCATCTGCTGATGTTAGGTATTTTATCTTTTTAATCGCTGAAGATTTTAAATTGGTCCTTTATGGTGGTTGTGTTGGTACCACCTGGCCGCCTAGAGGGTGCGATAGTCAACAACGGCTTCTCTCTGATGCCGGCGAACCCACCTATGGAAGTAAAGCCGATATCAGTCGAAGTAGATGTAGTAGGTGTTGGTATTGGCAGATTTTATTAAATATGTTGACCGAATGTAGTCTCGGTAGGTGTAGATGTCAGTTTGGACGGTCTTAGCTTCCGGGGGTGATCGTCTGACGAGAGGGGAGAGAGAGGGAGATGAAGATGAAGATGAAGATGAAGATGAAGATGAAGATGAAGGGAAGGGGAGAGAGAGCAAGAGAGAAAGGAAAGGGAGGAGGAGGGGGGATAGGCTGGCGGCAGTTGTGGGTGGCATCGGTTACGGGGTATCGGCCATGATTGTGTCGGCTGTAACCTTATCGGTTAGGGTGACGGACTAAGCGGTTATGTTTCTTGGCAAATGATAAAACGAAGGGTAGGCGGCCGGGTCACTTGATGCACCACATCCTCGGCGGGGAACCGCTCACAGACTAATTGTTTATAATTATCCGACGAGGATCACGTTGCCCCCCCGTCATCACATTACTTAGCGCGGCAGGATGTTGGCTGCTGGGGGACATTGCCTTTGTAACTCATCACCACTCGTCATCGACGCATCAAGCACTAGACTGGTGCTCCAGTTTCACACAACACCACCTAGATTGAGATGCCCCCCCCCCCCTCCCCCCATCGTCTCATTTTTGTTCTTCTCCTTCTAGTCTTTCGGTCTCAAGCCCTTTGTCTACCCTGGGTTCATCTCCACCTCATTATTCTCCTCCTTCCCCATTTCTTATTTCTTTGAGGTTTTGTACGTGTCGGACGAGGGGCTAGTGTGATGGCTTGTAGTGGTAGTAGTGTGCAGCGAATGTGGCACGTGGTGGTGATTGTCGTCGGAGGCAGGGGAGGGCCGCGTCACACTTTTATTGCTCCTCAGGTCGTGACCCCTAAAGGCCGCCCCCTCCTTCCCTCCCTCACTGACGCTAACGTCTCCTTCCTCATTCTCGCCTCCTCCCTGCCACCCAGCCTCACGCCTCATTCTGAGATTCATTATTAGCTTCTCTTTCCACGAAGGATTTTTGTTGATGCCAAGATAATTTTCCTCTTTCATTTTCTTGGTATGTTCTTGTAACGCCACTTTCATCATGCTAAGATTTTCCTTCTTACTCCGCGTCTCGACAGCAAGGCAGGCACGCGGGGCAGCGGGGCCTGAGGTCTTCCCTTAGCTTTGTGTGTGACTGATCTTTGGACTTTGGACTTTGCACTTTGTTGTGGGTATAACTAGGAGAGGCCTTCTTTAACAGGCAGTTTGTTTCGAATGTTGGAGTAGGATCGCTCGGATCTGAAGGAGTGAAGGCGTTCACAAAAGGGGAAAGGAAGTGTGAATGAGAAGGAGATGAAGGGTATCAGAGGAAGGGAGAGAGGGAAGGGGGAATGAGGGGAGCGGGGGATTTCGCTGATGGATTCCAGATGAGACCACTAGGGGATGGATGGCGGTGTTTGACGGCGAGACTCCCACTCATTCCAGCGCAACGCCCACGCCTCTTGCGAGTACCGCTAATGACCTGTAATGGTATCACTCAGCCTTAGTTCGTAGAAAAATGGATTTTTTTAAACCATAACTTTTTAGAACTATACTGGTGCAAACACTAAATATTACGCCACAATAAACCTTACAGTTTGAGGTTGAATGAGCATCTGTAGCTTTCTTGACCCTTTAATCGTGCTTTGATGCCGGGGCAGCTCTTTGTTCCTCCTCACACTCCTTATTGACTCTCTTGTGTCATGGATACATTTAAAAGGGCGAGGGTATCCCGACCCGGCGACGACTGTGCTTTATGTGTGTTTTTAACTTTCATGACGTCGACGACAGTCTTTTTGTAGAGAGCATGCAGACTAGTTTTGAAAGTTATCATGAAGAAATCGGTAGTCAGCCTGTTCGAGGCAGAACTATTACAAGTAGCCTCTACTATTTATTTATGATTGCTATTTGAAATTCTATTTCATAATGCCAATACGGGACGTTGTAGCGGGGTGAGCGTGTACATTTTATTTCACAGTAGAATGGAAGATACTTTCACTGATTCTCGTCTAACTTAAATCCAGTCTCGCGATTTCGGATCAATTTCAAGTCGTCTAGTTTGAGTATATTATTTTCGCGAATTGCTGCATTAGGATTTTGAATGGGAAGATTCCCTCGCGCTCGTTCGGATGGTGCATTAGAAGGATACGTTGCCGATGGTGACATCTGCCACGGTAAAATATATGCTTTTCTGTGGGCCTCGGGGTGTCGGCAAAGGCGAAGGAGAGATGGCTTGATAATTGTGCGCGGGCCGGAGTAAAAGGGTGGCGGGCAGGGTGCCATTAGCCGGGGACGTTAGCGGGGTGTCGCAGGGCATGTCGAAGACGCTGCTCACAGTCTCACCAGTTGGCGGCGGCAGGCGGGAGGCGGCACGGGAGGGGAAACCATCCCTCCCTCCCTTCCCATCCCTCCTCCCCCTTCCCTCCCCTCCCCACATATCGGGACTATCGACTCGGTAATGGATGACTCGTGTTCCCCACCCAGGAGTCCAACACCTCGCTCATCCTTCCTGGGCTCCTTATCCTTGCGGACTTCCTTTTGCTTTCCTCATCCTCGTCGCCATCTAGAGGTCGTTCTTGAGATCCCGGTTCCCCCTTCGTGAGAGGTTCTCCCTCAGTTCCCCATCCCCGAAGACACTCCCTACGCTCGTACTTCTCTTCAACTATTCATGCTTTCTTCTATGTCTTTTTAATCTATCATCGACCTCACTCTCGTAGTTTTATTCTCGTCTGTTTCTTCATCTCCGTCTTTGTCTTCGAGGACCATCTAATTTCCTTTAGTCTTTCCCTCTGCTCCTCATTGTCGCATCCATTCTCATCGATACATGCACTTTTCTCTTCTATTCCCTACGTGCTTTTTAGGGTGTCATTTTCATTCATACTCCATTATTGGCCGTCGTATCTTTCTCTTCCCCCAATATATCTTTTGACTCGTTCTTAAGCGTCTCGTTCTTTCTTTATTTTTACCCTCGAGAGAATTTTACTACAGTAGTCGCCTCTTTAAAGTTCCCTTCTCGGGTTGTTGGACACACGTAGATTAGGCTCGACTCTTCGTGTCATAGTTTTCCTGACTTGCTTCTTGTTATTAAGCGACCCTGTCCGATGCCACTGCCCTTATCGTAGTCGTCACTGGGATGCCGATGATTCCGCGGCGTTATCGTAACAGCTGATTGTTATTCTCACGCCAGAAACGTGAACTCTTCCCCCTCGCCATTGTTTCGCCTCCGCATCTCAGACCGCGAAGGATAACACAAACTATAGGCTCGGATGTGCAATCACGGTCATTGTTGATAAAGGCGAAGGATTTTTTTTCCATATTGTGTGGCGGGTGGAAAGTGTGTCGTCGGCAAGATCTGACCGCCGATTAGCTAAGACAACGAGAGTGCTGCAAGAGGCAAAAACAGTAGCCGACTACAATTTTATAGAACACAATGGTCATGCTTGGGTCACAGGCATGTGCATGTCACAAGGAATTTACAAGCTTTTTTATTTTAAACATTGCAAAGACGTACACTTCTCTGGTTCCATTTTAGAATCTAGTTCGTTTTGTAGTGACCCCGGCAGTGTTCCGCGCCCCCCCCCACACCTCCCTCAGCCCCTCTCATGACAGCTACAAATCCGGTCCATAACGCCGGATATGTCCGCCCCGATTTTACGGATCGGGCGCCTCAAGTTGCTGAGTATTGGACAAGGAGATTTTGCATATATCATCACTACCCCCCGGAACCCGATTTACATATGGCGAGCTGTCGAGGGATAAAGTAGGCGTGGATAAGGGGAACCCGAGGATGAGGGGAGTGGGGCCAGGGGCGAGGGGAAGGGGGGAAGCCATGAGGAGGAGAGGAAGCCGAAGAGGCAGAGGAGTTTGAGCCGTAAAGATAGGTAAGCGGCAAGGGCAAATGTGCGTCTCCGTGGGTCGAATGAAGCTAGAGATTGGATTCGTCATGATTAAAAGGATTGATGGGTTCAAATAGGCTTGCAGTGCATATATTATTCCGGACTAGTTTATCATCATATCGAATCGGTAAATATTGTTGTGGAGGGACGGTAGTGTTGGACATTAAAGGGACGCCCCCGGAGTAAGAGGTGCAAACAGTAGAGTAGGTAAATGCTAGGCGTGGAAAAGAAGGAGAAGTTACGAGAAGACGAGGAGAGGAGTCGGGGTCTGGGCGAGAGTCTGTTCTCGACTGTGTTTTCCTGTTTCATTTTACCCGAGGCAGGCAGCCCCCTGGTCACTCGGGTCGATGGCAATGAATAAAAGAACGACTTGGAAATATGGCACAGATCCCCGATATTTGGGATGCTGGGCCGGGATGGGGACGCTCGGAGCTCCTCCTCGCTCCACCCCCCCATACACCCCCCTGCTCACCGCATCCTATCTTACTTTGGCTATTTTTCCCTTCCTTCGTCACAGTGCTGCATCGGCTTACTGGCTCGCCCTTGGCTTCCACGCCCCAGTGAATCCACTACTCGCTGGTGCCGGTCTCGAGGCCCTCGTAGCTTCCATTTTTTTTAAAGTCATCAGCCCTCGAAAAAAGAGTAGAGGAAATCATGTGATGACATTAGAACTGCAGACGTATTTATGGCGTGGGTGATTAACCGTAGCCGAGTTCGTGACACGAGACGAGCATAAGCATTGTTTGTTACAGAAGAATATCCCAGGAGTTTTGGAACAAAAGATCTAAGAATAAGTAAACAAGCAAGGCAATATTCCCAGTGTCCGACGTCGCATCTCGGTTGCCTCTTCGAAGTCATGCCAATTGCGATGCATCAGTTGGATCTACAAAAATAATGACCATGTGTGAATGGGCTCACACATCCCCTCCGGGAACGGCACATGAAGTAGCCGCCCAGTCAAGCAGGGAACATCTTTAAGCCGGATGTCGTAATTTTCGTTACTTGGAAGTGCTAGATAATGTAAAATGTTTGCCCTTTTGTGTGGGTGTGTTGTATGTTCACATGCTTTTCAGTGTATTAATCGTAGCGCCAAACCCCCTTTCTGTTAAAGCCCCATTGCGTTTAGCCACCGTAAAACCTGCTCGGGCGTCACCATGTGATGTGTATCAGGATCCATTCATGAAAAGGTGAAATAAGGCGGCAGAGGCCTTATCGTATTGACTAGCCGTTGTTGTTCTTTCGATGGGAATACGGACATAGTCGATATTCATTCTAAGGTTTCGAATGTTGAAGGTAGTTGGGGTGGTACATATGGGTCCTCCTTGAAGGATGATATCTTGGACATCATCGATAAAATTTGACACATTTTTGGAAACGGTTAGGGGAGGGGGCGTGCATGATTGCGGCGATAGGGAGGGGGCTACGTGTTTGGCAAGGTGCAGGTGTTGCCGTGCTTGGTGTAGCACGGTAGTGGGGTGCACCAACCCCGCACCGCCGCCACACAAAGAACGATATGGAAATTACTGGGAGGGCGGCGCCCTTTGAAGCGTTGTGGCGCGCTCCCTTGGCACCCGCGCTGTTAGCTGAGTTAGCGCTGCGCCCCCGGCCCATCGCTCGCCCGCGCGCGCGTCCTGCCACCATTTACCCTCTCGCTGCCACCAGTGCCTACATCCAGACTAACTGCCAACGCTGCTGAAACTCCGCTGTCCTGATACCCCACCCACCAGCCAGCGTTCGAACCCCTCGATGTGGATAAAACCTTGGAAGGTTTAACAGTTTTGTAAAACAGTTATCTCTCTTGCCCCCCCCCCCTCTCTCTCTCTCTCTTTCTCTCTCTCTCTCTCTCTCTCTCTCTCTCTCTCTCTCTCTCTCTCTCTCTCTCTCTCTCTCTCTCCTCTCTCTCTCTCTCCTCTCCTCTCCTCTCCTCCCTCTCTCCCTCTCTCCCTCTCTCCCTCTCCCCCTCCCCCTCTCTCCCTCCCCTCCCTCCCTCCCTCCTCCCTCTCTCCCTCTCCCTCCCTCTCTCCCCCCTCTCTCCCTCCCTCCCTATCTCTCCCTCTCTCCCTCTCTCCCTCCCCACTTTCCCCCCTCTCCCCTCTCTCTCTCTTCTCTCTCTTATCTCTCTTATCTCTCTTTATATAGTTATCTGTTTGTATATATTATGTGTGTATATATATATATATATATATATATATATATATATATATATATATATATATATATACATATATATATATATATATATATATATATATATATATATATATATATATATATATATGTATATATATACACACACATACGTACGTACATATATTTTTTTTTATACATCTATACAAATATGATATAGATATACAGACGCGTACATATGTTTATATAGGTACACATATTCACGTAAACATACACACATATCCACATCCACGCCTTTCTCCTCAATTGTGCCTTCCCCTCCCCCTCCCCTCTCCCCCCTCCCCCCTCCCCCCTCGCGGCAGTGGCGGCGGTGGCGGCGTGCTCCTCCTCCCGCAGCCCTCCTTCGTGGCCGAGGCAGGTCCCTCCCGGCTGGGGGGCGAAGGAGGTCTCTGATGATTTTATGATGACCCCAGCCTGGACATGGTGGACGTGGACGCCCTCATATTGCGCTTTTTATCCCCGGCGTCCGGCGGCGGGAGAAACTAGGTTGTTACGGGGGCGCCCTTGGAGCGAGGGGCTTCTCGGAAGGAGCATTAATGCCGCCCTCACACTTTTGCCATTCCAGGGGCTCCTTAGAGTGACATGCGGTTTTGTTTGCGTAAATATGCTCCTCGCACCCTTATCGCGCTACATCAACCTGTAGGTGGAATCAACCAAGCGAACCAATTGAAATCAGGCCCTGCGGTTCAGATCAACTCGCCGTCAAGAAGAACAGATGATGAACATGACAGAATGGATGTAGTTTACTTCTTATAGTTAGTTAATCGTGAGTAATACCCGCAGGTGTGTCCAGGTGCCGAGTTAAGGTATTCATGGCGATCCGTAAATTATGTGTGAAGGTGTTCTTCCTCTGCTCCAGCGGCCAATAACGAATTCCCGTTGACATTTCGATTTCATCTCGTAGCTTTTCGAAATTCTCATCGATAAAGGTTAAGAAGCGTCGGATATCATTGTCTATATTCGAGCATTCGGTCAAATATTGAAGACATATTTGACAGACTTTGTGGCTTGAGCATCCTACCTGTTTTGATTGGGGGTTTTGTCGAATGGGCTTTCCGGCGTGGAAATTGTGGGAGGGAGGGCGAGAGTTTCCAAAGGTAGAGGGGGAGGAGGAGGGAGAGAGGGAGGCAGAGACGACGGCGAACAAAATCATAGCTAACGGAGTTGTCGGAAAAAGAAGTGTACTTCAATCTGAGTCCATCAATCATGCACGAGCACTCTCATGGAAGACGAAATGTCATATTCCCTCTCGCGGGCCACCCCGCCCACAACAAAGGCGTGACGATCTGATGGGAGTTTTATCTCCGTGTGACAGGACTTTCCGGCAGCCCTTTTTCGAACCATTTAGGTAATTTGCTTGAATTAGTGCAAGCGGGGAGAAGGAGGCAGGTTTCATGGCGTACCTGCCGAGAGAGTTGCTTCAGCCCTGAAATGTTACGACATATGTCCTTCTGAGCCTCATGCCAGGCGGACCTGTATGATGTAAATGTCAAGACAGAAGAAGCCATTAAGAGTGTATGGGTGCTTGGTCAAGCTAGTTGACGACTTACATTAAACTCTTTGTCTGATATGAAAGGTTACTAGATCGCATGTAGTCACAAGTCGAAATACATGACGGTGGCACGATAGCATGGTAGTCACAAGTCGAAATACATGACGGTGACACGATAGCATGGTACTCTCATGCCGTGAGGGTACACCAGCCCTGGCAATGGGTCTGGATAGGGTGTCAGATGATACAACAGTGCGGACGGAGTAAGGGTGAGGTAGGACACGGCGTGATGGGTGCGAGGGTGCAGCACACATCAGATATTCGCGGGTTATTACCCTGGAAGAAGAGCACGTCGGCGGGAATACGGCTGCTCCATCTCTTTATGAAACCCGACTCTCGTAAAGTTCCCGGGTTTCTTTTGCAATTTGAAATACATTTTTGTTAAGGAGGAGGTTGCGGTGTGTTGGGAAGCGTAGCGCTGCAGTGAGCCCCGGGGCGAAGGACACTCCCCCGTTGCTACCGATTCTCCTCTCGCCCTTTATTATTTGATGATAATTTCTCGAAGCATTTTCGGTTGACTGTTGACGCGAGGATGCCAGACCATTCTACAGCCGGGAGAGTAGTGAGAAGTATACCTGTGGACAAGATGCTGACATAAAATTTCTCCTTCCCGACAGTGTTGACGGAGACTAATTCGTGTATTTACCGCCGCGCCGATGTTTACACCCGCCCATTTATCGCTCGTATTAAGTAATTTTCTTGAGTGCACTCTTCATATTCAGCAACGCGAAATTATCTTCTCAACTTAATGAAAAGCCATAGAGTGCCAACGACGAGGATAAGGAACAGGTTGACGTTGTTTTCTGTAGCGAAGATGAGCCTAACCGACAGACAGGGTTACGCCTCTTTGGTTCCCATCTTGATGTCCGGCGTGGCACTTCCTAGCTTTATGAGTGTCCATTTATTATTTACTCCGAGTTTATAGCTTCAATAAGTCTCATATTAAACTCCCCACACTTGGGTTTCGGACACTTTCGTTTTGTTTCGTCGACGAAGGCTCGGTGTTTCGGCCTCCGGGTGCGCCATCAAGACTTTTTCCTCCCTTTATCAATTACAGGACAGCATTGTTGTGGAGGGACGCTCACACTGTGTAAGGTCACGCAGCTCAGCTCCTTCCAGTGGGTTCCTTGGGGGCGGGACAATGTCGAATGGATCAAGAGATCCATTCGACATCAAGAGATTTTTAATTGCCGCACTTTTTTTTTTCTTTTCCCCTTTCTTTTAACTTACTTTTTTCCCCTCAAGATTCTGGTTTAGTAACCCTCGTCAGCGACACCACCTCCTCCGCCTCCTCCTCCGCCTCCTCCTCCTCCTCCTCCTCCTGCTCCATTATCTTTCCTCTCTCCCTGCGCTTCTCTGTCATCCTTACAGGCGCTCTGACAGTACCCAAGAGCTCTCATATCTTGGAAGTTCTTCGTGTCGCGCTACATGTTAAGCTCTTGCTCCTAGCAGAAGCTTTTCACGAAAGTGGGCGACTATCCTGAGAGAGAGAGAGAGAGAGAGAGAGAGAGAGAGAGAGAGAGAGAGAGAGAGAGAGAGAGAGAGAGAGAGAGAGAGAGAGAGAGAGAGAGAGAGAGAGAGAGAGAGAGAGAAGTGAGTGATCGTGATGGTCTGTGAGCGAGTTAAGTGAGGGGAGACGAGCCTTTGGGGGAAGGGAAGGGCTTGGTTTAGGGGGAATAGAAGGTTCTCCGCCATTATTTACCAGACAGAGCCATTCCTTCCCTCGCCCCAAGTTACCTCCCGCACCAACACTCGGATCAGCACTTGGCGTCTCAGATGATGTGAACATCCCCCCCCCCCTCTTTCCAAGGAAGAGCATTATATTTTTACCGTATCTCTCCCCGAGCTCCCTTTTGCCAGCTAGTGGGTCGCCGGTGCGAGTCGCGAAGTGCCAACGGAAAGATTTTTGAATATTGCGTAATGGTTGAGTTATTGTTGGGCTGCGTATGTAGATATTGGTCATAACTTGTTCTCGTGTAGTGGTGGTGAGCGGCGCTGGAGAGGAGGAGCAGGCAGGCAGGCAGGCAGGGAACACGGTAATGTTGAAGGGGCAGGGAAGAGAGGGGAGGGCGCTGGGGAGAGGGGAGCCAGGGGAGGAGGGGAGGGGGGCAATAGGCTACCCATTATTGGATGAGGCGTTGGCGGCCGCCCGGGCTACATTATTGGGTTTGCTGGCCCACCGACACGATAAGTGATATTACCCGATATTACCTTCCTGGCATGAGGGAGACCCCCACCACTGTTCGGGTTATACTTGAGCTTCACCATATTATCTGGCTAGTGCGCTGACTGACGGGAGCTGGTTTCGTCTTCACACACAATGGTTTTGAAGTGCGGTCGCGGGCTTAGAGCGGCGAATGGATAGAAATGCATATCGATGCGAGTAACTCTTGGTGAAGTGGAAGCTAACCCAAGCAAGCTGTAAGATCATCTTCAAGTTGCATACATCTTCACATAAGTGAGGATGCATGCATGTGGATGTCACGGCAGGTACACATGCACACATACTCACATGTGTACGCGCGTACACATACACTCACATTTACATACTCACACACTCATACTCATAATCACACTCATATACTTACATACACTCACACTCACACTAATACACTCACATTCATACACTCACATTCATACACACACTCACACTCACACTCATACACTCACACTCACGGTTATACATACACTCTCACTCTCACACTCACACTCACTCACACTCATACTCACACTCACACTCACACTCACACTCACACACACACACACACACACACACACACACACACACACACACACACACACACACACACACACACACACACACACCACACACACCACACACACACACACACACACACACACACACACACACACACACACACACACACACACACACACACACACACACACACACACACACACACACACACACACACACACACACACACAGAAATACACTCACTTTAAACCTATCATTCATATTAGAAAATTATAATTATATGTAGAAAGTCTATGGTCTGAAATACTAATTTTCCCCCATTTCCTTTCCAGTATGGCTCGGATGACTTCAACCAGGATTCTCCGCGGTACACATCACCAAAGCCAGGAGGGCTCTATGGGGAATCATACTTTATGGGCAAGTACTCTGCATTATTTGTGTGCTATATTTGATTTCATGTAATGTATATAGAGAGGTATTAGGGATATTTTCAAAATAGAAAGAAAGAAAAGATAGCAAGTGATTAATCTTTGATCATTTCAAATGTGCACTGGTGCATGTCTTACATGAATTATACCATTACATGAAAATATTGAAGACGTGTTAATCTGAAGTTGTGTGTTCATATTTTAGAGAGTGGGGGAAGTGACGTGTGGGGGGCAACAGGCGGCGGTGGCACTGGAGCAGCCGCAGCCGCAGCCGCAGGAGCTGTGGCAAGTTACCCATACCCAGCACCGTCCATGATGGGTCCTACCTCGCACCTCACCCAGCCACACTACATGCCATCACACCTACAAGAACCTATGGTAAGTTGCTATTGATTCACCTAAGAGATGGAGCTTTCAGATTCAAGTGAATTTGTGAGCAGTTCTAAATTATGAGATAAACAGACTTGTGTTCAAGTAAACCTTCAAATAAAAATGGCTTGCAGTTGAATTTAGTAATTTTGATAATATTAGGATATTATGTGATTAATAATTTTTTCTCAGGGTTATGATCACATGGCATCTGGATTGCCACCCATGTCTTCATTCCGTGGTCCTGGTGCGAGTAGCACAACTGGTGGTGGCTCTGTGGCAACCTCCTCCCCCCTTTACACACACTCCCCTGTGCCTAACCACACCCAGGCCACAGCAACAGGCAACTCAGCAGATTCAATTGGCAAAGCGATGTCCTCAGTGAGTACCTGTGTGATCATTGTTTGAGGTTTATACAGCTGTTGCACTTTTTATTTGCTGAAGCACAACTGCACACATTCACAACACATTGGCTTGTAAATAAATGGTCGGGAATGACGTGTATACTTCTTAATGCATATAAGTGTAATTTACCAAGCATTATATTTACAATAAAAGATCAGAAATTAAGTCCTATATCTGCACTCCTTTCCTACCCTTTCCTGATAGGATTTTGAGGGGAAAAATTGAGGTTGTATATGAAAGAAGCCAAGTGTATCATATTTTGAGTCTTAAATTTTATCTTGTCTTACGTACACAGACTATCTCTATATTTTGGTTGAGGACTAGTTTGTAGCTTCAGATTACTGCTTATAGTCTAACATCACACTAATACTATTTTCACATGGTAGTGATGTTGACAATGGAATAAATGAATTTTGAGTTGTTACATGTTACAAGCTTTTTTGGTACTATGGTCAGTTTTAGGGAAGTTATAAAAATCAATGAGAGCTTTATCCTCATGATGGAATATTATGTCCGTTAGATTTACCCTGGAGAGCAGACGCCGAGCAGCTACAGCAGTAATCCTGGCACCCCAGTATCAGCAACCTCCCCGCCCCCTCTCACCTCTGGGGCACCTAGTGGGGCCCAACAACAGTGGCCACAGCCCCATACACCCACCTCACCTCACTATGAACGTTCCCTTCCCATGGTAAGCCTCCATTCCCAGAATTGTGTTTTGCCACCATTACATTAACATGGCAATGTTTGGTCTTGTGCATCGGATAATTAGGAGCAGTACTGTTTTGAAGACACTGATGTGCCACATTCTCAGTGTTTTTTATTAATAGCATATTTTGCAACAGGAGCACCAAGCTTGCCAGCATCCCACCCTTGATTAGACCTTACTTGCATGACTGTAGTCTCTCTAGCTCTAGAGTTTATGACCTGTTGTCTGGGTTACGAGTAATACAAGAGAAAGGAGCCATTGTCGATCTTTTGTCCTTTATCTGTATTACCTCAGATGTGAATGTCATGCATTAAGTCATGGAAAGTAGTAGTAGGTGAATTGTTATTTATTTGTTCATTTATTTTATTTATTTACTATTATATCTCTTAGATGTTCTTGGGGACTGGTAACAGGGTTAATCAGTATGAGGAAGATTGACTTGTCCACTTTCCTGGCTCCTTGTTTTGAAAATTAGGTGTCACCTTAACTGTTCATGAGGAGGAAAGGCATTGTTTCTCAAAACTAGTTTTATTAAGTTTTGGAATGGGAAAAAGTAGTACATTAGAATAAAAAGTCTAGTAGTTTATTCAGTATCTTCATTTTTTTTCACTTCTTACGACAACACTGCATGTTGTCTTGTTTACTGACATAGCATGAAGAATTTGACTAGTCTGTAAAAATCTGCACCACATACTATATGCATGTTTCTAGTTCACCTTTTTCACTTAAGTTTGCATGGTTATTTTACATTTTTTTTCTTCTTTTCTTCTTTGTTGCACTGTAGCCACGTATGCCAGAGGAGAACTTAGAATCAGCAATCGACTACCTTCGAGATCACGGTATTGAGGTAAATGATGCACTCTCACTTCTGCTTTGATTTGTGTGAGTTTGTGTGATAAGCAGGAATGGCTTGCAAATTATGCCATCTTGTGTTAATCTGATGTTTGTAATCTGCAAGGCAAATTTGATTTAATGTTTACTCTTTGTCCTTGTGTAATATAATGTTATTGTGCTTTCTCTTACTGATCCACTCACAAGCATCCACTCTCTTAGATATGTGCATATTGATGTACAATGATGCATTTATCTCTTACAATGTGTATGCTCATAGCTGACTAAAAGCCAAGAAATATCCATGTATTTTATATATATATATATATAGCAACAAAATTTCTGTAAGTATGTATGTTCACGCACAAGCACACACACACACACACACACACTCACACTCACACTCACACTCACACACACACTTTCATGCTCACACAGACATTCAAGCATTCACACATTCACTCACACACACACACACACACACACACACACACACACACACACACACACACACACACACACACACACACACACACACACACACACACACACACACACACACACACACACACACACACACACACACACACACACACACACACATACACATACACATACACATATTTTTTTTGTCTTCTTTCATGCAGATTAGAGTAGAAAATGTTATACAAAATATTAGTTCACTCCTGCTTATCATACAATACATTATACTGCAACTGTCAAGGCTATTGCTTTGGATATATCAGTAATTCTGATGATTTTTCCTGAAGCACTAAATAGGGATGTTGATTGGGTTGCATTTAGGAAGGTCAGATTCAAAATGATAACCAATAAGATTTTTTTTCCATCTGACTTCTTCCCAAATTCACTTTTTTTGTTTCCATCTTCACTCTCTCCTTCTCTTTTTGCCTAATTACTCCTTCTGTGATTCAGATATCTTATATGTCAATCTTTCTGCCAACCCAGGGATCAAGGATAGATGAACGACTGGAGGATGCTGTCAACGTCCTACAGCGCCATGCAGAAACCTCAGGAGGTGTACCAGGTGCTGGTCCACACCTAGGACCCCCAACACACGGGGGTTCACTTCCTCCCTACCCATCAGCCTTGGATTCACACTTGGGGGGCCCACCTAACTCTACCTTCACATCCTTGGGATCACACTCGCAAGATCTGAAGGCCCTAGGTGTACCAGGTATGTGTTCTTTGGAATTGGTCTTCTGTTTCTACTTTTTTTAGTTGATTGATCTACATTTTTCTGTTAATTAAGAGAAAGATTGTAAAAAAGATGTGTCTTGTAAAAAGTATTGTCTTATTCAAATTCAGTGTATATTATATAGGGTATGATTCTAAATTTCAGGCTTAGGAGATGTAAAGGAGAAAGTGGAGATAAAATCAGAGGACCTCACTAGCTCCCACTTACCCACCACAACAGTAGCAGGTTCTATGCCTGCAGGAGCCAAGGGTGGCAAACGCTCTCGCAGGTACTGACACTTTTGTTCGTACATGTTGAGTTGGACACAAACTAAGTCAGATAGTACTGAAATATCATTTGTGGTTAATCTCTTCCTTTCTTCCTTTCTTTTCTTGCTCTCCAGCTCTTCTTCTCCCCCTCCTTGACACCCTCAGATGGTATTTTGTGACTGTAGAACTAAGTTTGTACACATCCAATGTCACATGCTTTTTCGTAGTTGCTCTGCTCTTTACCATTACATGATGTCGAGCAGTGCTGGGCCTTTGCAAAGACAGATGTTTAACATGCCCCTTCATTGTAGTAATAGCAAAAGATGCATCTTTCGAAATTGCATGTAAAGAAAATATGCATAACTTTCATGCAATGTTTGATATAATTAAATTCTAAGAGAGAGAAAAAATGTTTTGTTACACTGAAACATTTCCCTTTTTAGTTTATCCCAGTCCAGCTTGCCTCACCCTCTGAAACCACTTGGCCCACCCCTGCTTGGACTTCCGACTTCGGCTCTGCAGTGAGTCGAGTGTATTGGTTTAGCATGAGAGACTATTTTAAAGAAAATAATAATAAGATATAGAATCAGAAAAAGAAATATGCCAAAGAATTACTTGTATGTGGTTGGTGTTGGGGACCACGTTCTCAAAGACGATAATGAATTTTATGTTGAAATTCATTATCAAATAGACTTACTAACACTTTGAGGGAACACATATTCTTTGGAGATAACTTAGAATGTTGTAGCATAGTAGCTATAGTTAGCATCTGAAATACTGAAATGGTTTTAATCGCTATAACCATTGACATTCAGAATATTCAAGAAGTGGTCAAAGTTGATAACATGATATTATAAAGAAATTTATTTTTTGTTTCAAGAATGTTGTCCAAACTAATATTATTAATGGTCAATAGTTCTGGTTCCAGCACGGAGGATGAGGAATGTACAGATCCAGAGACTAAAGCACTGAGGGAGAAGGAACGACGTCAAGCTAATAATGCCAGGGAAAGGTGGGTAATTTTTTTTTCTTTTTTTTTTTTTTATGCTAAAGCTATAAGTGTTGAAAATGTTCTCATCAAATGTGTTGCTTTATGTGGCACTACCTCTGATCCACTTCATATTAAGATACTGATTATATGTGGCAGAGGTCATAGTAGCTTCTAGGTACTTGTAGCCTACAGATCAGAAAAAAAAATATATATATGCAAATAATTATATTCCAATTGTTTCTTTTATAGTTAATTTTTCTTCATTATTAAGTTAGTTTATAGAATGTTCTTTTATAGCATTGTAGATATTTTTTAGATAAGGATTTTTTTCTGTAATTTAAGAGTGGTTTGCATGGTTGTTGACTTCAGAAGAGATTGAATGAATGAAAGCTTATTAGTAATGCTTAAGTCGTTTCATTTGATTGTTAATTTTTGAATATAATTTATCATAGAAAATTGATAAAATTTCTGTCAAAAGACTTCAATAGTTTTCATAAAATGACAGTGATGCACATTACATTTTACAAATAATGCCTTTATTTCTTTTTATTTACATTTTATTGATCCAGTGATAGCAGTGTAAGTGTTAGTAGTTCTTTTAATTTGATTTCTTGGCTTCTGCTTATTTTGCATAATTTCCCCTTCATATTGGGTGTTTACGTCCTATTTTTTCTTACATACAGATGACTGCGTGTATCTTTATTAATATAAATATTTCGCTTACAGATTTATGTCCTTGTACTTTAGTTAAGGAGGCATTCTACTACGTAGATGTTATCTAGAGTAGGCTTGGAAACCGTAAATGTGCTCATTAATTGTTACTACCAAATAACCCAGATATGAAGGGGCTGCTCTTTCACTTCATGCCAGTTGTATTCTCAACTCTTTACGCGCTTCACCATTTCATCAGTGCAGCAACGGCACTTTTCACATATGAAATCCCTCTGGTAATCAATGATGATGACATTTACGGTTTTGCCTTTCAGAATACGAGTTCGTGATATAAATGAAGCATTTAAGGAATTAGGTCGTATGTGTATGATCCATTGTAAGAATGATAAGGCGCAGACCAAGCTAAACATTTTGCACATGGCGGTGGAGGTGATCACCACCCTGGAGCAGCAGGTTAGAGGTAAGCCTCACAAGCTGATCCCACCTCTGGGGCTAACACTGCCTTCACCCTCCCTCACCCCTCCTGACCCCACCACCATAACTGCCTTACTATTTTACTCTTCGTCAAGGAAAAGCAGTTGCAGTTAGTCAGGATCTAGTCTCACTGGTGCTGAGAGGGCAGGTGGGGATGAGGGCAGGGTAGGGAAGAGGTCAACCCAGCTTGGGATCCCTATCCACCCACTAACTAATAAGCACTAACACGCCATCACCCGTTGTTTCATCCCCCAGGATCAGAATCCGTGACATAAACGACGCTCTCAAGGAACTGGGGAGGATGTGCATGACACATCTGAAAACTGACAAGCCCCAAACTAAGCTTGGTATTCTCAACATGGCCGTAGATGTTATAATGTCGCTCGAACAGCAAGTCAGAGGTACAAGTTGATTACTAATGGACTGAGTGGTCTTTGGTGTCTCATTTTAAGCCTTCGTTTGATTACATAGTTATCAGCACTGCTGTGTGAGGGATCTTTTGATCTTTTTTCTGTAATTATATATTTTAGTTTTTCTTTTATATGTTTGCCTTGGGAAACTTCAAGGAAGTATCTTTCTTTTTCTTTCTTTGGATGAGGAGTTCACTCTTCCCTATACAAAGTTCTTGATAGCTGATAACTGGTTAAGCTTAGCTCTTTAATGGTTTATTTATAGTTTTAATAAATTTACCAGTTTACTAGGGAATGATGGGTGGTGGTAAAAAGACCTGTTTGAATCTCAAGGCAAAGACTTAAATCTTGCACAATCCAACAGACAAACTGGCAAAGGATAAAGAAAACATGCTTGTCTGTGTGTGTGTGCACACATTATACATTTAAAAACACATGAAGATATGGAAAATCATACATACACATCATCTTCAAAGAATTTAAAACTCACAAGTGCATGCACTTGCACATGCACATTTTGTGTACTTCCACATACACACTTCACTTCTGTATGTTCACAGAAGCACAAGACGTAAAAACCATCCACAATACCAAGTTTGAGATATACCACAATTACTGCCTACCATTACCCTTGCTAAATGAATGGGAAATATCATGTGTTTCTTTCCTTAAAGCCAATCACTTGAAGTAAGATTTGTCTTTCCAACTTCTTTGTTTGAATTTTGATTTATTTTTTTATATTTCAAGCATTTTCATTTGCTTCCAAAGCTCTGTTTACTTGATTGATTTCTGCATCAGTTTCTTTCTTCTGTTTTATTTGTAATTTGGTGTTCTTATGGGGTGATTTCTTATGTAAGCCTGTGATGCATGTTTGGATTTTTGGTTTTTGGTACAAATACTCTAGATGTTAAGGATGATTTTAAAATGTGCCTTCTAAAGATGTTCAATTTTAATTTGCTTTTAGATTTTTGTTTCAAACTGTTGATTATATTTGTATGGGTAGGCATATGCACACATTTTTTAACACACACATATGCACTCATTCATACACATGCACATACATACATACACACACAATCACACACACACACAATCACACACACACACATATATATATATATATATATATATATATATATATATATAATATATATATATATATATATATATATATATATATATATATATATATATATATATGCATATATATATATATATATATATATATATATATATATATAATATATATACATATATATATATATATACATACATACATACACACACAATCACACACACATATATATACATACACACACAATCACACACACATATATACACACACACACAATAACTGACACATATACAGACACAATCACACACATACATACAGACACAATCACACACATACATACAGACACAATCACACACATACATACAGATACAATCACACACATACACACACACATACATACACACACACACACACACACACACATACACACACACACACACACACACACACACACACACACACACACACACACACACACACACACACACACACACACACACACACACACACACACACACACATAAAAATGCTGAATCTTCAGTTCAAAATTAGTTTATTTGATCACTCTCATCCTTCTTTGATATTTATTAGCAGTCAGGTTGCACAGATTTTTTTCTAAATAGGTTTTTGAATAGAGCTTATTAAAAGTAGTAAGTGGAAGACTATGTCTGTGTGTATGTATATATTTGTGTGTGTGTGTGTGTGTGTGTGTATATATAAATATATATATATATATATATATATATATATATATATATATATATATATATATAATATATATATATACATATACATATATACATATACATATACATATACATATACATATACATATACATATACAAATACACACACATACACATACACATACACATACACATACACATACACATACACATACACATACACATACATGTACACACACACACACACACACACACACACACTCACACTCACACTCACACTCACACTCACACTCACACTCACACTCACACACACATAGATTTTCTATGAATGCATGACAGTATAGCTTGTCAGCCAACTGTTTACTAATTTTGGACTTTCTTTATGATTTACAGAACGTAATTTGAACCCTAAGGCAGCTTGTCTGAAGCGGCGTGAAGAAGAGAAGTCCGATGGCTCTAAGTTACCACCACCTCATCTCCCACACCCTTCCAGCATGGCTCCTCCCTTCCCAAACCTGCCCGTGAGTACAGAGGATAATATGTCTGTTTCTCGTTGTTTTATGTAAATTCCTGAACACAATGGAATTAGTTGAATGTGAATATGCACTCTTTGATGCTTTATGTTAATTCAATAATTATTCATGATACTAAATTGCTTTTCTTATTCCAGGGTGATCATCTAAGCCATGGAGGTGCTGGACCTCACTAGTGACCTGACCACCACTGGCAGCAGCCGTAGTCCTTTCCACCTAAGGCTACATCAGGGGTTGTGGAGCCCCCCCAGCAAGGGGCCGGTGTGTACAGCTGAGCCACTCCCGAGGCCTATGCGAGAGAGGCAGTGTGTGGCGTATCCATGTGGCAGGGGATCGTGACATAGGGCAATTATATGTGTTTAGTGTATATTTTTTAAGCAGCCAAGAGAATGGCAAGGGATGGGACAGTTTGGAACAGTTGTTAGGACACCAGGGCCCCTCTAACCCCCCCTGCCCAGTGCAGCTCAGTGTGTGGTCTTCTGCGTGCGATCTTCCACGACATATCTCGCAGCCAATCATATCACAAGGCAGCCTAAGCTTGGTCATGATGTGACAATGGTCGTAGCTTCACTTTATCTTGAAATGTGCAAAATGAAGTTCTGCCAGTCTTGGTATGAATCTGAGCTCCCAAAGAATATATGCAAGGTTGAGCACTGACTCAAAATTGTTGTTGAGAATTGGAAAGTGAATATAGAGCGACAAGATGCCTTGAAATGTGGAGTGAAGCTGAATAGTGCAGTGTGAAGGACTGAGTTGGCTGATACTACTGGCCATGTACTCTGGGCTGGAGGTGAAGACCGAGCAATGAACCGACTTCACTAGGTTTAGCATTGTATACATAATTACTATACATTGTGTACAGAATGACTCATTATTTTATTAAACAAACATTTTTAGCTAGGTGATCTATTCTGAGAAAAGAGTAATGTAAAGAATGCACAATGCTTTTATGAACAGATGGTTTACATCGAGGATATTGATTAAGAAGCTAAAGTTATATGGTAGCTTCACTGTGTTGAGCAACTCCTCTTTTAAGTGCATAATTTTAGTGTAGTTGTTAGTGCTTCCCATTTTCCTGTGTTCATCTGCTGACTTTATCAATAATTTTGATTTTGTACTCATTATTTAGAACTGGATCCCTGTGTCCACCTTTAAGTCATGAGTGGAAGGAGGCCATTCAGTCCATAGTGCCTCAATATTGGTCATTCTGTCATGGGGAAGTCAGTGGCAATTAGTGATGTTGACTTGTTATTCAGCTAAGGAAACAGCAGCTTGAAAGACGTTTTGTGTAGCTTTGTTGTTAGGCTTATCAACTGGTAATTGGAGAAAATTTATGTAAGACTGTGTTAAAACTAAATTGCAGCTGAATGTCATTCATAAATTTTTTGTATGACTTGGCATTGTTCAGATGTTACTTTGATCGCAAAATGGTGCGGATTTCTTGTAAGATTGTCATTCTAAAACATTCCAATTGAAGTGTTATGTAACTTTTGTTGGTAATTACAAACCTGGTCAGTGACCAAATCCCACTCAACTCTGGACTGCACTTTGACATTTTTGACATGTGTAAATAACAGGTGCATGGTGGTGTTTTGCACATATGTTATTGTATTATATATATCCAGTTCTATTGGATAATTTATAAATTTTTTGAACACAACCATGACCCTGATTTCAATACACAGGTTGCTGTAGCCCTACTGCATCTGACTATCAAATTCATTCAAGGCACAGCTATATGGAGGGATCTCGAGCCTCCAACGTGATTGACATTTGCTTTAGATTTTTCAAATTTTGATTTTTTATATGAATCAGTTTAAAATTCTAAAATTATTATCTTAAAAGTGTTTAATACTTTATAGTGTGTTCTCAACTTTGTAGATATTATGATGTTTTGTTGAGATGATATTCAGTGACAGGAGCAGCCAGCATTAGATTCATGGACTTTTCCTTGTGCATTTTTCAAGATTCATAATTAAATATTTTATCTGTCAGAAATATTCCATCCATCCTGGTACGCCTGAGACTCGCAGGGCCATCCTGCTGTTCCTCGTGTTAACGCTCACTCGGTAACTTCTGCCGGCTCACAACCCTACATCCATGCTAACTTTATTTCCTCCCAGCTGATAAAGAGGAAGGGGAATGTTGAGTCCGGGCACCAGTCTGGCGTGCCTCAGAGCTTCCAGCTGCTGTGGCACATGACTCAGCCGGATGACGTGATGTGTACAAATATTGTAAGACGAGTGCAGTGGGCGCTGTGTCAGCCTATCCATGAGGGTACTCAACATGGACTTCATCTGTAGAATAATAAATGTGCCATTTTGCATTATATGATGTTTTATTTCATGAACTAGACTGTAAAAGATTAGTACTGTGGCAAACATTCATGGCAAACACAGCTTTAAAAGTATGGCCTGCTTGTTAAAAGTATTTATATAGTAAAATGATACTTTATGAAGAGTAATTGTCAAGCAGTTCCCTCATCAAAAAATATTATTTCACATACAGTATTTTTATATCATGTTATATTTGTCCTGTTATCTGTTAAGTATCCAAATATAAGAGAATGGTTGATGAGATTGGATGAAAACTTTCTAGAAGTGGGTGTATGAGATTCATTAATTCACATGGAATGAGCAGACAGAGCAGTAATGAATGAAAAGCGGGAATGCCTTATGTCAGATTGGATTATTGTAGTGTTGCTTTAATGAAAACAGATCTGTGAGCCAAATGTGGTAAATGGACATGGGAAAGAGAAATTGAAATTGAATGAAACATTTACTGACCCTTGCCTATGGTGCTGCAGTGTCATGATGATTATTAACCTTTCCGGGACAGGCCATATCCAAAGATATTCAGCCTCGGCTGGGCATCTTAAGGTGTTGAGTGTGTTTTCTATTATTTTCTATACCTATAGTATAATATATGAGTCTATATATAGTATATCAGCAAAGTGATAGTAATTAGCATTTGGTATGATGTCTTATTTACACAACTGAAGGAATAAACAGCCTTTATTTTCAATAAAAGGAAAAATGCACTATGAAAGTGATCCAACCTCTCAAAAAATGCCTGTTGCAGAGGGAAAAGTAACGCTATAATGAGTTCTATCATTTCTTTTTTAGCCAGGTAATATAAGCATATTAGATTTTACATGATTCGAAATAGTCAAAATAATATTGTATAGATGACAAGTAATCTTAAAGGTATGTATGCTAATGTATGATTTTGATGGCAAATGAAGATTATGAACTTTCGAAAAGAACAGTAAAATGTTGAAGAAAAACACCCTACGAACAATCACGTAATAATTTTTAGATGGAGCAGATAAACAAATGTACAAGGAGGGGGATAAAATATGCCTAACAGAAGTAGGAGCAATGGTGAAAATCTTTTAAAACTTCCATGTATAATTTTTTTTCCTATAACGGTTTCTATAC
>NW_028234403.1:5939822-5944822 GCF_977035675.1 Penaeus japonicus | reverse complement strand
ATTATATGATTATAAAAGGATAAGCTCTATGTTTGCTGAGCAGATGCTTCGCCGGGCTTATATGCACTGAGGCGAGCCCACCTGTGTCAGCGTGTGCTGACTCGTGAGAGAGTGTGCCAACGAGTGTTGACTTGGCCTTCACTGCAATATTCCTCCAAAGTATATAAATTTGTAGTATGGATGACTGTCTTCGTATGGTTTTAAATCTGGCGGTCTAAGTTTGCTTCATGCCTCTTGTCCAACTATGGCACCACAGCTGCCTTCAGTGATTTGACATTTCGCTGTATTATCTTTAGATTAGATATTGATATAATACCCAGAAATATGCCTCCGAAAGACTAAATATTCCAGCACTTTGGATTTTGGACATAAAAAACGGGATGCATCATACGATTGTATCCAAATGCGTCTTTGGTAAGCAAGGCGTCCCACTACGAACGACCCTCCATTTTGCAGAATTAAATAAAACAACTGTGAAACACTACCACAAGTCAGTCAATATATAATAAATACCGTAAAAATCTAAGGAGCTAACAAACATAATTAATGATAAGATTAATTTACTTATTGTTTGTGATCAGAAGTTGGCACTGAAGTCTAAAATGTTAACAGTTTGGCGAAGTGATGGTCCAGTTTGGCATCAGGTGAAATTGGTCAAATTTCAAAACTTGGCATCGCGATAGACGTTGGGTCAGCCTTGAACACAGGGTAGAGACGCTGGTCAAGGGAGATTTCAATTGATTTTAATCACTTGACTTTTTCTTTTGTAATATTATTTTCCAAACTGCGTGCTAAATAATTTGTCCTACATGTCAGTTCTAAATGGTTTTAATTTCTCATTCATCATTTAGATGAATATATATATATATATATATATATATATATATATACATATATATACATATATATATACATATATATATATATTATATATATATGTATGTATGTATATATATGTATATTTATATATATGTATATTTATATATATGTATATATATATAGATAGATAGATAGATACATATATACAAATTTATATATGTATATATATATATATATATATATATATATATATATATATATATGAGAAAGGTGGTAGAATGCAGTAACGATTTTGATATAGAAAAACCTCGCTATCACTGCTCTGCTAAGAGCATATAGGTAATTTCCATGATGGTTGTAAGGCAAGTGGTTAGATTTGGGACGCGTGGTCTATTGGGTTAGACGCCGGGATTGTCACTCTGACGACCAGGGATCGAGTCTCGGTCAGGTAGTTAAAATTTGTTTATTTATTTATATTTATATATATATATATATATATATATATATATATATATATATTGTGGATATATATATGTATATATATACACACACACATATATATATATATATATATATATACATATATATACATACATATACATATATACATATATACATGTAAATAATATTCCAATGTACTCCTTTCCATTTAGAATATCCGTGAAAAAACGCGAACTACTATATTTATTAATCTTCGGTTATATCTCGTCAAATCGCGTCAGCAGATCCCATATGATGATTATGTTCTTCGTAATTGTTTAGGAAAGTGAAAAACCGTAATGGAATAAAGTGGATTTGTCCTTCCACAAATCTGTAATGCAGTCTGTCGAAATTTTCAATAGCTCCGATAATGCCCGAGAGAATATTCATGGGTCTGTCAGAAATTTCGAAATTATCAGACTACAGAAACAAAAGAAATTCAACTGCCAGTTTACCAACAAGTCTCTGGTGCCAGTAGTAGAGCAAACGACACGTGCACAAATAAATCATCAGAACTGTTGAATACACCATTTATTTATACTGTAGATTTTTCTGTCCATTACGCCTCACATACTCCAGTTGAATATGTGTACATCAATTATGTGATTGTGTCATGAATATCAAAATTAGAGTTTCATTTTAGATTATTTTGGTGTTGTTTGTCCTTTATTGTACTCATGGAGTTACAAATACTTAAATCTGACGGAAATTAATCAAAATAGTTTTGAATGTAGATGAATACCACGCTGCATTGCCTATTTTCAGAGTATGACGTTATCAGTATTGCATCTTTTTTTTTCTCTTATAATACACGGATTGCTTTTTATAATTCACGGATTGTTCTATGTTCATAAATATTGCTGTGCTGTGACTTGTTGCTCTATTGCATAAACCTTTAAATTGATACAGAGATAGATAACTGAAGTTCTTTTTTAACATTTTATTAAATATCCTCGTTTCATTCATAATGGTACCCATTTAAAATCCTCACATTAAAGAATGATGTTGAAAATATAGATTTTATATACTTCCATTTAGCTAGTACGCTGAATTTTATATACGTATATCATAAAAGATGTTGATATATCCAATTATTAAATCAGCTATAATCTTATGTAACAAAATACAATAAAAATATAACCGAAATTCAAATAAATAACTCAGATAGAATATGAAATAATCATTCACAAATTCTTAAATAACGAGTTTTATCATAAATAAAGAGCACAACCCTGAAATAAGGCCTCGCGGATGTAAACAGTAAACACATGTGTCTCCCTTGCCGCTTGCGAGAGGCTGTTGCGAAGGAAGCTTGTGGAAAATTGATTCAAAATTCTAAATATCCTTCTGGATATTAAGGGAATATACAAGATCAACACGTCTAGAGAGATGAACATTCAAGAAATCCATAGCTAAGTAAGTGTTTATTACCATAAATCAGAAAAAAACTTAAGTTGATGCACTGGATGGAATACTGTCGGTGGATATCACTTGTGAATATGACTGACGAGGATTTAAAAAAAAGAAAAAAAAAAAAAAGGTAATGACCAGTGACTCTAAAGAAGTAGAATAACACTAATAAGTATTAAAAGGGATCTGCAGAAAATAAGGCCGCAACCAGGAAGTCTATCCCTGGAAAGCTAATACTGAATGGCGATGAGGTTTCTTGAAATTTGTGCTCAGATAAAAACAAGTAAACTATTATGCATAGTTTGGAGAGAACGTAATGACCTTCCTGGCAATTTGTCATCAGATAAGAAACCAGCCTAAGCTCAATCTTTACAAATATACACAGGGAGGTTTGTTATACTCCGATAGAACATATAATGCAGAGGCTTCGGTATTGCTCTTTGCATTCCTTTTGTGAACAGTTACGTAAGTGGATGTTCATATGTTACCTGGTCTTTGCCTGGGTACTGAAGGTGCGAAGGCTGTTGGTCTGTCTTGGCACTACAACTGTCATTGCTTTTATGATATTGGATAATTCCTTTCTTTGTAATTTGCGACGGAAATGGATAGCATGGATCTATGGTCACATGCACAAATATGCTCATAGCTCTTGATGTCTATTTTCCAATACTTGCAGATGTTTGCTGTGCAGCTATTTGCACAGTTGGGATATCTTTGTGTAGTTCTTCATATTACATCATGTACAAGAAAAACAAATATATAATAAATTCTTGAGAAGTATTTCCATCCACTCATTAACTTGCTGTGCATAAATGCCAGGGTGAAAGAAGATGTAGGGATTTACAATCTTTGAACAAATATAGATAATCAGGATTCATCAGTGCAATGATGAAATGATAAAGAATAATTGCATGAAAGTAGTTATTGATTTGCAATGAATTTGTACCATAGTAAATTGTCACATAATATGCAAATTAGCCCCAGTAATTTTCTATTTATTTCAGATTGTGAGTAATGGTAATGAATGTTTGATATTATTTTTTTATTATTGTTTAAAGCAGCTAACATTACCCATTTTGGTATCAGTTTGGGTAGTATTGCCTGTTTTTTTCAGAAGGCTATCAAGTTCTTGATGCTATAGAATATGTAGGCCTATGTCATGATGACAGCTGTTTTGCTTACAGTTACATATACTTATTATTATATATTTAATTAAGTATTACTAGCCAAGCATAACTAGTTGATGATAACTAATATGACATTTTTCCAACAGGTATAACTGTAACAAACATTATCCCACCATGGGTTTGACATCACAGTATCTTCGCTATGTCCCTGGGTCTGTGTTTGGCCTGGTTGGAACAGAACGTTGTGTGCGCTTCGTCACCAGGTTCAGCCAGACAGGGAGATATGTTGCTGCTGCTGCTTGTGAATATGTATTCATTTGGGATAGTAAAAGATCATCAAAGGTGGGTAGGAGGAAGATCAGTTTTGTTTCCATGCATGCTTTAAATGATCATAAAAAAAATTACCATTTTAGAAACTGGGAGGAGACATTATCAGAAATGGAGTCTAGGAAGGTAGTAAAGCCTCTCAACATTTACAGGTATTGACACTTAATGCAGAGATCCGAGGGCAAGTCACATCACTGGAGGCACGTCCCCCAGCGCCTGGCTCCCTTGACAACACGCACCTTGCGGTTGGATACTCAGATGGAACTGTTGTCTTATTTGACCTCAGGATTGGAACACCACTCAAGTTTGCCGGTAATGTGTCTTACATTGTCTTTTGATTGTTATATGACAACTTATTTAAATTCAATTTATTAGATCAGTAAGATACTTATAGTTGGTGGTACCTTGGGCATCAAGGAATTGTGACAGCATGATAATGATAAGATAATGTCTTCAGGCCACAGAGGAGCTGTGACAACACTTGCCTGGGATGACCAAGGCATGCGAGTAGCATCAGGAAGCCAAGATGGCGAGATAGTAGTCTGGGATGTTGTAAGTATCAGTAATTAATGTATTAAAAATGCAGTAGTATTTGTTAACTTATAATTAACTTGTAGAAGTATATCCTTTAATACTTTTTCACACTTACTTGTTATCTTAGTAAAATAAATGGACTGTTGATACCACTAAATCTAAACAACAGGAAACAGATTACTGCATCTACATCCTTATTTCCTAAAAGGTATCTGAAAGGGGGATTGTGCGGCTGAAAGGACACCAAGGCAGGATCACCCGATTGCGCTTCCTCAAGGACCGCAGCATATTAGTATCCTCTTG
>NW_028234403.1:5932322-5934822 GCF_977035675.1 Penaeus japonicus | reverse complement strand
GAGTGGGAAGATTCAAATTATGGTGCTTCAAGCTGCCTCGCTCTGAAATAAAACCCATCCTGGGGGCTGGGCAAGCAAATCTATCCCCAGTTTGTAAAGGGTTAACACCTGTATTTAGAAATATATTGATTTTTATTATCTTATTTTTTTTTATAGAGGGTTTTATAGTCTCAGTGAATATGCTCAAAAGTTTTGTGTATATTTATAGAGTACATTACAAAGAAAAATATAAATTGAGAATTTTTAGGGGGCGTCTTGCAGGGGTTAGCATAGATTCTTTAAGGCCAAGAGATATAAAAAAGGGATCTTACTTAAGATTTCCAAAATTGGCAACTTTGGCCTGAAAATTACCAGACAGATATCCATGTAACACATGGATGGTTTGCTATATAATATATATATATTTTTTTTCAGGTTTGAAATTCGTATATCAGATTACATAGAAATAATGAGTTTTTCTTCTCTTTTGTTTCTACCTCTTGGTCTTCTCTTCCTTGTCTAAAGATCTGAGAAGCAGGCCATAGCCACAATCCCATGTGACTATGCATTGTCTGTGATTGTTGTCCCTGGTGACCGCCATGCCCTTATTGGAACACGCTCGGGCCGACTGCAGCTGTTTGACTTAGGATCCGCGAAGATGCTCGAAGACATTGTAGCTCATGACCCAGCAGAGAATGAAACAGACACAGGGGTTTGGGCTCTGGCCCTCACTCACGATGGGGTCAGTGCTCCAGTCTTCTATTTTGATTGATGTTGTTGTAAAGGATTTAGACAAAATTGATGACTTTATGAGTTGAAATATATATGCGTGATGTGTTTAGATCTTTCTGATAAAGTGCAGTTCATGCAAGTCACAGACATCTACAAATTGAAAGAATAAATATACATGTATTCATATTATGTGTTGGTTAATAGTCTCTATAATTAGTATTAAATAGTTGTAACAGATTTTTAGTGGGCATATGCTTATAAATGTATACTTTTCAGAGAGGTTTTTTGTCTGGTGGCAGTGATAAAATGGTCAAATTTTGGAAATTTGAATTGGTTAAGGATGAAAGTGAATCACAAGCCAGGAGACTGAGCTTCATTCAGGACAAACGTGCACTCAAAGTAAGTCTTTTACTGTCTGTTTTCATCTTTTGGAGTGTTTTGTGTGGTTACTCTTATAAAATGACTTTACAGTTTTGTTTGAGAACATAATGACATGAGATATAATTGTATTTTTATTTTTAAAATATAATACTGGCCTTGACTAGAAGAGCTATTGTGTAGATATCTTGAGAACACACTATCTCATAAGCTGTATTTTTATAGCATTTTCATTTGTTATTTTTTTCCCTCACAGGTTGCAGATCAAGTTACTTCAGTGCGATGTGCCAGTGATGGGTTTTTCATAGCAGTTGCAACACTCGATAGCAAAGAAACACTCTACTATAATGATACTCTAAAGGTTATTATAAGTTTTATGGCTTTATATTTCAGTAGGTGATATTTATAGAAATATATAAATTTATGTAGCTGTCATTTCTATAAATACATATTTTTTTTGTTCATGTAAGATTATGTGATTTGATGATATACATTATAACTGGGATAGAGTATGTATTTGAGTTATCAAATTTCAACAGATTTGATTCTTAGTTAGAGCAGGTTATAAATCTTAATATAGGATTAGGAATCTTGATTTATATATGTTCTCAAGTTACTAATGTGTACCAATGTATTTAAAATGTAGAGTCAATCCCCTGACAGGCTAATTACATAAAGAAAGCCTATTCTGTTGTTAGCAAGTTGAATATTTGAATAAACATTTACTTAGGACTAAATTTTACTACGTAATCTTGAAACCCAATCCATACTTGAGAAGAAATATTTTGAAAAACATTTCCATTGTTTTATGTTTCACATGTTTTCTCTCTTTTGCAGCTGTGCCATGAACTTTATGGCAAGTCTTTCCCTTCAACTTGCATGGACTTTTCCACTGATGCCACACTGTTAGTGACAGGCAGTAAAGATTCAAGTGTTCGCATATATGGAACAGATTTTGGAGACATGAGGAAGTAAGAGTTTAAGAATTGTTTTTACTTTAAAGAAAGTAGAAATGTTCAGATTTAGAATGTGTATATATATAGATGCCTTTTTATGAAGAAAACATCTATCTGGCTACTACAGATGGGATTAAATTTTTTTTTTCTCTAACTTGTTTCATAAATTTCTTCATAATTTTTGCATACATTAATAAGTACAAACAGATAGCTCTGTAAAGATCCTAAAACAGAACTCAACTCTCACAGACTACTGAAGAATGCCCACCAAGGAGGTGTGACCGGTCTTCGGTTCATATCTAACACACACATGTTCTTCTCGTGTGGCCATGATGGCACGCTAAAGCAGTGGGACGCAGATAATTTCCAGAGGATCATCACGCTGCAAGGACACTCTGGCATCATCCGGCAAGTTTCCTTTAGATTACTTGTTTTTTTTTGTTTATAGTTGGTTG
>NW_028234403.1:5914822-5927322 GCF_977035675.1 Penaeus japonicus | reverse complement strand
CAAACATACCCAGTGTCTAAAATGTGCTCCTGTGCCAATAGGAATGCCTTTTACTGTGGCACTCACAGTCACAAGCACTTGTTTCCTTCCGCTTCCCTACCTCTTCATGTTATCTTCATTGTAGATGGTTATATGTTTTGTATTTGATCCTGACAGCACAAAAATACGAAAAAGTATAGTTGCTTTTTGTTGCAGAATTGATAGAGCCTGTCATATGGCACATATAAGTCTCTAAACACAATAAGACAAACAAAAAATGAAGCACAAGAATGGCTCTAGTTATATAAAGAGTGACTGAAAGAGAGTGGGAAGATTCAAATTATGGTGCTTCAAGCTGCCTCGCTCTGAAATAAAAGCCATCCTGGGGGCTGGGCAAGCAAATCTATCCCCAGTTTGCAATGGGTTAACACCCATACTTAGAAATATATTGATTTTTATTATTTAAATTTTTTTATAGAGGGTTTTACAGTCTCAGTGATGAATATGCTCAAAAGTTTTGTTTATTAATTGAGTAGGTTACAAAGAAAAATATAAATTGAGAATTTTTAGGGGACATCTTGCAGGGTAAAACCACCATCAAAGAGTTCTATGAAGGATTTGTCAAGGTTAGCATAGATTCTTTAAGGCCAAGAGATATAGAAAGGCATCTTACTTAAAATTTCCAAAATTGGCAACTTTGGCCTGAAAATTACCAGACAAATATCCATGTAACACATGGATGGTCTGCTATATAATATATATATTTTTTTTTCAGGTTTGTAATTCGTATATCAGATTACATAGAAATAATGAGTTTTTCTTCTCTTTTGTTTCTACCTCTTGGTCTTCTCTTCCTTGTCTAAAGATCTGAGAAGCAGGCCATAGCCACAATCCCATGTGACTATGCATTGTCTGTGATTGTTGTCCCTGGTGACCGTCATGCCCTTATTGGAACACGCTCGGGCCGACTGCAGCTGTTTGACTTAGGATCCGCAAAGATGCTCGAAGACATTGTAGCTCATGACCCAGCAGAGAATGAAACAGACACGGGGGTTTGGGCTCTGGCCCTCACTCACGATGGGGTCAGTGCTCCAGTCTTCTATTTTATTTGATGTTGTTGTAAAGGATTTAGACAAAATTGATGACTTTATGGGTTGAAGTATATGTGTGATGTGTTTAGATATTTCTGATAAAGTGCATTTCATGCAAGTCACAGACATCTACAAATTGAAAGAATAAATATACATGTATTCATATTATGTTTTGGTTTACAGTCTCTATAATTAGTATTAAATAGTTGTAACAGATTTTTAGTGGGCATATGCTTATAAATGTATACTTTTCAGAGAGGTTTTTTGTCTGGCGGCAGTGATAAAATGGTCAAATTTTGGAAATTTGAATTAGTTAAGGATGAAAGTGAATCACAAGCCAGGAGACTGAGCTTCATTCAGGACAAACGTGCACTCAAAGTAAGTCTTTTACTGTCTGTTTTCATCTTTTGGAGTGTTTTGTGTGGTTACTCTTATAAAATGACTTTACAGTTTTGTTTGAGAACATAATGACATGAGATATAATTGTATTTTTATTTTTAAAATATAATACTGGCCTTGACTAGAAGAGCTATTGTGTAGATATCTTGAGAACACACTATCTCATAAGCTGTATTTTTATAGCATTTTCATTTGTGATTTTTTTCCCTCCCAGGTTGCAGATCAAGTTACTTCAGTGCGATGTGCCAGTGATGGGTTTTTCATAGCAGTTGCAACACTCGATAGCAAAGAAACACTCTACTATAATGATACTCTAAAGGTTATTATAAGTTTTATGGTTTTATATTTCAGTAGGTGATATTTATAGAAATATATAAATTTATATAGCTGTCATTTCTATAAATACACATTTTTTTTGTTCATGTAAGATTATGTGATTTGATGATATACATTATAAATGGGATAGAGTATGTATCTTGAGTTACCAAATTTGATTGTTAGTTTGAGCAGGTTATAAATCTTAATATAGGATCAGGAATCTTGACAGATTTATATATGTTCTCAAGTTACTAATGTGTACCAGTGTATTTAAAATGTAGAGTCAATCCCCTGACAGGCTAATTACATAAAGAAAGCCTATTCTGTTGTTAGCAAGTTGAATATTTGAATAAATATTTACTTAGGACTAAATATTTTGAAAAACATTTCCATTGTTTTATGTTACACATGTTTTCTCTCTTTTGCAGCTGTGCCATGAACTTTATGGCAAGTCTTTCCCTTCAACTTGCATGGACTTTTCCACTGATGCCACACTGTTAGTGACAGGCAGTAAAGATTCAAGTGTTCGCATATATGGAACAGATTTTGGAGACATGAGGAAGTAAGAGTTTAAGAATTGTTTTTACTTTAAAGAGAGTAGAAATGTTCAGATTTAGAATGTATACATATAGAAGATGCCTTTTTATGAATAAAACATCCATCTGGCTACTACAGATGGGATTAACATTTTTTTTCTCTAACTTGTTTCATAATTTTCTTTATAATCTTTGCATACATTAATAAGTACAAACAGATAGCTCTGTAAAGATCCTAAAACAGAACTCAACTTTCACAGACTACTGAAGAATGCCCACCAAGGAGGTGTGACCGGTCTTCGGTTCATATCTAACACACACATGTTCTTCTCGTGCGGCCATGATGGCACGCTAAAGCAGTGGGACGCAGATAATTTCCAGAGGATCATCACGCTGCAAGGACACGCTGGCATCATCCGGCAAGTTTCCTTTAGATTACTTGATTTTTTTAATGTTTATAGTTCATAGATGAATGGATATAGATACACAGATATGTAGAAATAAAAGTATTTACAAATATATGTATATATGTATAGATGTATATAATTATATATATAAATATATATATATATATATATATATATATATATATATATATATATATATATATAATATTTATTTATATATATAAGAACTTATATATATAGATATTTATATAAATATAAATATTTGTATATATTTAAATATTTGTATATATATATATAATATATATATATTATATATATATATATATATATATATATATATTTATATAAATATTTATATATATAAATATTTATATTTATATTTGTATATGAATATTTATATATGGAAACATATATTTATATATAGATATTTATATATATGTATATATAAATATTTATATATAAATAAATACTTATATAAATAAATACTTATATATATAAATCTCTCTCTCTCCCTCTCTCTCTCTCTATATATATATATATATATATATATATGAATATGTATTTATATATATATTTATGGATATATATAAAAAAATTATATATAAATATTTATATATATAAATATATATTTATATAAATATATTTATATAAATATATTTATATAAATATATATATATAATTATATATATAAATATCTATCTCTCTATATATGTATATATGTATATATATATATATATATATATATATATATATATATATATATATATATATATATATATATATATATATATATATATATTTCAATAAATATTTAAATATATAAATATTTGTATATATATTTCAATAAATATTTATATATATATATATATAAATATATATATATATATATATATATATATATATATATATATATATATATATAAATATGTATAAATATGAATATATTTATAAATATATATATATATATATATTTATATATATATAAATATGTATAATATATATATATATATATAATATAATATGTATAATATATATATATATATATATAAATATGTATAATATATATATATATATATATATAAATATGTATAATATATATATATTATATATATATATATATATATATATATATATATATATATATAAATATGTATAATATATATATATATATATATATATATATATATATAAATATGTATAATATATATATATATATATATATATATATATATATATAAATATGTATAATATATATATATATATATATATATATATATATATATATATATTATATATATATATATATATATATATATAATATGTAATATATATATATATATAATATATATATATATATATATATAATATATATATATATATATATATATATATATATATATATATAATATATGTATCCATACATGTATATTCTTTCTTACTTCCAATTATTTTTTCTTCGGAGTAATTTACCCTAGATAAATCAAAAGAGAGACAGCAATGTAATTGAGCCATTTTCATAATGCAGCTGTCTGGCAGTGTGCCCTAAGGGTGCCTGGGTAGCCACCTGTGGCCAGGATTACTCCATCCGATTGTGGCAGCGCACACAGGAGCCGCTGGTGCTGGAAGATGAGCGGGAAGAGGAGCGCCTGAAGGAAGATGAGGAGAGCGGGGTGTTGGCAACACAGAGACCTGTTGTCGCTGGGGAAGATGGGGCTCAGGCTGTCCGTCCTTCCACCACCACACAGGAGACTGAGAGAGCTGTAAGTCTTTTCCAATGCCGAATTTTATTCTACGTTTGAGGTCAAGAAGTCTTATTCTGACTCATGGAGATTTTGCAAATATATACACATTTTTACATATATATGATTTTTAATGGAATGTATTGATATAGCATACTCTGATCTTCCATGAAAAAACAAAGTTCCTGTTTTTGTTCTGGTGTGTCTGTTTTTCTCATTTAATGCATTCTTGTGATCTTAACTATTCTTGCTGAGGTATTTTATGGCAGTTATTGCCACTAAATGTTTGTTCTTAAACTATTTGCACTTGCCAGGTTGACTCGATTAGAGAAGCTTTGGAAATCTACCGAGAGCAGGTGGAGGCAGGACCCTCTGCCACTCCGCACCAACTCATGACATATGTTTATGAGACTGCTGATCCTCTTAGGTTTGTCTTGGAAGTCCTCAGGAAGATTAAACCAAGGTAAGTCTGATTTTGCTTTGTTCTCTTCCCTTTGCATTTTCTTATTTTGGATGAGGAAATATGGCAATATGTAGCTGTGCCGTTTGCATGAACTATAAAAGGTATTGGGGCTTTAATAACACCTTTTTTTTTTTGTGTGTGTGTGTGTGTTTGTTTGTTTGTTTGTTTTATGCACACATATATTTGTGTGCATAGTTACATGTGCATATTATATATATTATACATGTGTGCTTATATACACACATTTGAATTTATTTATAAACACATATGTGTTTATTTGAAGCTGTAGATAGAAAGGTTAAAGGCTTTTTCTATTTTAATAGGTAATTTATTGTAATAAAAAATAGAAAGATATAAAAAAGAAAAGGCAGCACATGGAAAAGGACATTATGAATTTGGCCTTTTATAATAAGAGCAACAAGTCACACAAAGTAAATCCTTTCCACTGTATTCATGTAAGAACACTTTTGTGTATAATGACAAAATTTAAAGTAACTTAATGATATTTTGATATATATGAAATTTGTAAGGTATCATATTTTCTCTCTCAAGATTAATGATTCACTAGTTAGGAAAATATTTTGGAATACATATACCTAGTCAATAACTGAAGAGTCAGTAAGTTAAAATACTGTTCAGAACTGAGATAAGCTTTTTGCAATGGAAAAACTGTACATTAGTTGTGATGGAATGATATAATAGTCACAATATTCAGAACTTGAAATTAATATAGCTAGGCTTGTAATATAGCTAGGCTTGTGAGTGCAATCAATATATTATGTTAACTGTATTTGTATAGCATATGCTTATATATTTTCTTTTATAAGTAGAGGAACCGTTACCTACATTTTAGGTCATTCAAATGCAGGGATTGATTATTTAACCAAATGACAACAGGAGTACATGGTTTCATTAATTTTTCTTACACAAAGATGGCTCTAGATGGGCCTGTCACCAAGCAGTCAATTGATAAATAGACCTGATTTCACCTGTTTAGATAATTTGTTGCACTTTTGTCAGATATTATAGAATCATTACTACCAATAAACAGTAATAGAACTGAAAAACAATTTTTTTCCCAGAAAAATTGCTTACATATTGTTTAAATATAATAAAAGTAGTTCTATTTGTATGATAAAATGGTTTGGTTTGGTAGTGCTCCTTACATTTAATTGTTTGACATATTGTTCTCCTAGTGAGCTGGAAGAGGCTGTCATCATGCTGCCACTGGACAGTGTCCTGGAGCTGATGGTGGTTATAAAAGGTCTTTTAGAGCGCAACTGGGACATAGAGCTAGCCAGCAGGATACTGGTGTTGGCCGTGAGAATCAACCTGCCCCAGCTCCTCTCCTCGGCAACAGCAGCTCCACTTGTGAGGACTCTGGCTCAGCTCTTGCCCAAGAGGATCAAGGAATTACAGGTTTGTGGTTCAAGGATAGATTTCTTTTAATCTTCTTGTTGCTGGTATTAGTTGATCAATATTTTTTTTTCAACATTTAGGGTCATTAGCAGCGGTATTACTGCGAGTTTGTATGTTGACTGGCATTTAACCAAACGATCATATATTTGCCTAATGTGTATATTAGGGGAGAACCTGCAACATGATAGGACATCATCCATCATGAGGGAAATATTCCATGGCATTGATATGTTATCTGGTGTAAATGGGTTAACTTAACCCTCTCATGTGAATATGGATAATGTGTATGGGATAACACTCAATACTTTCACTTTGAACTTTTGGACAGATGCAACAAACTCAGGTAACTTATATGTACAATAAGTGACCTAAAACTTCAGGGAACTTTATTGCTATTTCAACACACCTCCAAAAGTAGCTCATGGCATCACTGCCTTTCGCAAAATACTCGCTTAAATCCTACATAATCATAGTATGGTGAAGATTGCACGCACAAACCTATAATGTGCAATTTCATTTTCCAGGATGTGATTGGCTTTAACGCTGCTGGGTTACGACACCTGAAAGACCGCATTGAGGAACGCTCTGAGACACAGATGTTTGCTGAGGCACTAGAAAATATGCAGGCATCCAGAAAGAAGAAAAAGAAGAAAGACCGTGCTGTCAAGAGGGCTCTCCTCACTATTTAAACATCTACAGATTTGTTCTAATACAAAAATAAAAAAAAAGTCACTAAAAAACATCGAATGAAAAGCCGTTTTTCTTTATCCACTATAGTGTCTGTATAAATTCAGTGTTTGTCAGTGATATTTATCATTTAAAATAAAGGTTTTTATCTTTATGCTGGAAATACAGGATAATACACTTAGCAAATAGATTTCCCCCAAAAAAATGCGAAACTAGTAAGCCTGTTCATAGTTAATGTAGACATGTGAGTTAAAATAAAATAAATAATGACAAATGTATATGCAATTCTATCTTCAGACATCTTTAGGTGATGAAATGGTTAACTTGTGCCAATATTCAACAAAGCTAAATAATTATTCCTATGTTTTCAGGTTTCATAATGTAGGTTATGATCTGTAGATTAAAAAAAAAACACTAAGAACTGACTGAGTGGATAGAAGTAATTGTACAGAGGATTCTCACATCAGATTTTAAGACTTGTTGCTGAAGGAAAAGAAAAGAAAAAAGGAAGAGAGAGAGAGAGAGAGAGAGAAAAAAAAAGGGGGGGGGGGAGGCTGGCATAGGATATCACAGATGAGAAATCATGTCTGAAGAACTGTCTGGGGATCACTCATTGGAGGTTAATGGTTCCACATCTTAATAAATTTGGTAAATACAAAGGGTTCCTCAGCAACCATACTGAATTTTTCTTTTCACTGAATATTCAGTGAGTGGAAAGAGAGTAAGGCAGAGTTGGTTTTAATTTTCTTTATAAAATAGGGCTATTCAAATATATCCCTGATTATTGTATTATGCTTCTTATTTTGTGTATGTGATTTCTATTTCTCATATTTATACTTTCAAAAACAAACATTTGCATGTATATCTTGTCATGAATAAAAGAAAATTATTTTCTAAAACTTCCACTGCACATAAAGAGAAAGTCCATATTTCTCAATTGAGTATTTCCTAGTATAAAGAGGAAGCAAAGGTATTTCAGCATTCCTCTTAATATTAACATCTCTTCTCAAGTTAAAATAGTGAAAAGAAAAATCACCTCCAGGCGCTTTTCATCCACCCAATTCTACGGGAAGCCCAGAGGTGTTTTTATTTTTTTTTATTTTTTGACAAGCCAAAGACAATGTGTTTATACAAATGAAACTGCAATAAGTATATACATATGTAACTAAGTAAAACATCTATTTAGAGGGAGAGATCGTAACGTGACAGAACGTCATCCAACAGGATCGAAATATTCCCATGACACATGGAAGGACAAATAAATGAGAAATCGTATTGATTTTGCACTGCTGAGAAATCAAGTCTCATCCTCGTAATCAATCTTAGGTAGCAAATGACCCCTATAAATTAGAAATTATTAACTCGTTGAAGGTAAATAAAAGGCAACACTCAATTTGTCTGAATTCACTTAGTGCATAACTGTAGAACATAATAAATAGAAATTGTTAGCAGGTCACATAGATGATATTCAACTTATCATTACTTAGGTGGGGAGGGATGAGAAATAGACAAAAGCATCATGTTAATTTTCTTCCAAGTTATGCTATATCTATGTGTCCTGCTAACTAAGTTTGGACTTGTAATATTCAACTCATTACATTATTTTTTTTTCTTCTTTTTTTTCCTTTTTTTTACTTTTACACGAACTGGAGATTGTACACATAGGGCTTGACACAAGTACCACATTGTGTAAGTTACAGCCATAGCCACATGTAGGGACTGAGTTCTGTAATTTATTCAAGAAAAATACAGGCATACAACATGCACAGCACATGCAAATACACATTCTCTCGAGTATTTTGCAGAAGTCAGTCCCTGAACAGGTAAGTCACGGTGGAAACAACACTTACGTAGTATAAGACCTGTCTTTTTCTTATGGAAAAAAAAGACAAAGAAAAAGAAGAAAAAAAGTTTTATGTGCCCTTATGAAATCCAGATTTTGATGGTTCCTAACAGTAAGTTGTATCTTCTCAAATAGCACTTGCAATACATTATAAAGAGATTTTCACAAAAAATGGCAATTCTCCAATATCAGGGATATACTGAACTCATTAAAATTACAACATGCTTGAACGAGCTCCATGCATTCCATGATATCAAGAATTTTTTCTTACACAATAATGACAATAGACAAGAACTATTTGAGCTGCACAATCTCTTAAAAACTGGATTGAAAAGACCAGTTACTCTAAACATGTGTAACACCCAAACAGAGGTGACACTATCCTTGGGAGTTCTGTTTCAAGAACTTACCAGTTGTTTGGAGTGATACAGTTTCTGAAAATACCAACAGCACCATGTGGTCGCCATCAGATTATCTACAGCAAGTCCATCCCGACATTCTAAGCACATACTCACATTCTTTCATCAAGAACTTGTCCTTAATTGTAAAAAATAATGCAAAGAATAATCCTTGACGTCCAGCATACCAGGAACCTTCAGGCCTCATGAAGCATTTGTAAATAGCATCACATATTGTACACACATGACTAGCAATCACTTGGCATTTCTACATCCATTGCACACGGCAACATCCTTTCAAACTTCAAATTCATCAGAAAACTTTCCTTGACCGACTACAAAATACTATGCTCTACATTAGACCAGACTTGCAAGTAGACAAACATGACAGATGGAGTTTGCTTTTCTGTCGGTTACACAAAACTGAAACGCAAGTTTCTCTGTAACAAAACTCTTCTTCTATTTGTTGAGCTGGTATCTCTGCTTAGAAGCAATGCAACAACAGCTCCCACTTGGTAGAGACCACATAGGCTGCTGGTGAACAAAAACCAACAGCACACAGACAGATGACATGTACACAGCTCCAAATTTGCGTGCTCTAACTGAAAACATGAGAGCAGTGATTCCTGTGTTCAGTTACTGCAAATTTGGATTGGAATTGTATTCTATGCAAAAGATGACTGTGACTTTGCTCATCTTCCTGAGTGCTATCTCATGCGTACAATGGGCTTCCGTCCCTAGCCCACACCACGTCAACATCAGCTTCGGAATGACAAAAAAGTTCAACCTCACTGACTAATCATTGTGTGGGCTTTAGCCATCCTTGGGTTCATTTACAATGATGGAAAAATGCATGTTCTGATCCCTCCTAGTTATGTCTCAGATAAACATATTGATTCCTTCACTAAGTTCTGAGGATTTTTCAAAAGTGAAAAAAGGATGATTTTTTGGCACAGTGTGTGTGTCACTACTAGTCCATGTAATCACTCTCTCTGAGACATGATTGGCAAGCCAATTCATCAGGTGACCTTTCTTGACCCAAGGAGGCCCATCTCTACAGCCAGCAATCATCCAGTATCTATACTTTGCATTTAATTAATGAATGCCCATTAGATAAGAGAATTAATGTACGTAACAGCTTATTGGGTAAAGCATTATTAAGTTGCAGAATGGAGTAATTTGCAAGGGTTGGAACATTGTAATGAAGCTTAAAATCTACGGATATGCACAAAACATGCTATAATTCAATAGAGCATATTTGCACATTCCAAATTACACGGTAATTTTTCTTTTTGTTGTTTTCAAAAATTTCTTTCTTTTTTTCTTTTTTTTTTACTAGGAGACAATAAGAACAGTTAAATTGTGGGAATTGTAAGTGGTGATGAATGTCTAGCCAGTCCACCCTGGCAACGTACTCCACAACTGACACCTACACCTGGACCTGGACCATGACTACGGTACATTTAATGTCAGGAGGCCACGCACTGGTTGACTTTTACTCCATCTTTGCACTGATGGTGCGGTGTCCTTTGATGCGCAAACCTAATTTTCTGAAACAACAAATGGCCTACAGTAATTGTACTAGAGGTAAGAATGTCAGGTACTATTTTGACTACCTTTACACCATTCACATAACCTGCAACATGGAGGCCAAGTCAGCCAGCGTGTGCTCTTCTGTAACACTTCACTATTTCTATGCAAAGTATAGCAGATGCACACAACGAGAGCAAACTCAGATCAGGATATCTGTGGGGTCAAAATGATATTTTTGAGTCAGGCAGGGAGAGGAGATGATGGCAACCTTGTGAAAGGCTCTGGTCACAAAGAGCATTATCCAATATAAGAGGTTATGTAATTCCATCTTTTAAAATTAAATCAAATTGACTTGCGTGAGCTTGCGTCATTCAAACAAATGACCTTCTTAAGGGTATGCCATTATATTCACAACGCCCATGATCTTTGGTACAGAGGTGAACTGTACGTGCCTCTCCCTTTGCTTGAATTACCAATTCCTGCATGTTGACCACAGGTACCACAGACATCTTGCTTCATTCTGGTCTGAGTTCCTAATTTTTTTTTGTTGCCGCCTGAAGAATCAAGGGTAACTTTTTTTGTCATTCTTTTGAGAATGACTTTTTTCATTTTTTTGGTTTGCAACACAAATTTGTGTTGCAATTTTTTCTCTGTTGTTTTTTGGGGGGTTAGGTAAATATTCTACAGGGTGTTGAATTCTCCATCAGTCACCACAGTCACTCCAGCTCGAGTCCACAACTGGCGAGTCACTGGTTGCACAAGGGAATACTCAACACCGGGTTTTACTTCTTGTCTTGAAATTTATAAAAGGCTCCCTCCGCACTTGTACCTTCCATCAAATGACCCCCTTCTCCCCGGCACAAACTTTACTTATTGGTCATGATCTTTAGGTATTCCAGGGCGTTGTGAGCAGCAGCAGACTGTGCTTCCTTGACGTTGGCTCCTGTGCCATAGCACACGGCAACTGGCAGAGTTGACAGCTGGACCAAACACTGATGCTGGCCTGCATTTCATGGAGAAAAAACAAAACTATTAACATCTAAAAATTTCAGCCATGCATCAAGTTACACATAATAATCATGTGCTACATTTATCCAAGTAAGCCATCAATGACACTCACTCTTATTCTTAGTCTTTCTCTCTCTCTTTCAAATCTTACCTGAGACAGAAAGTTCCTCAATATCGACATAAGTGACGACAAAGTTAGCTTCTTGGGCAATATCTTGGAGCATTTGGACAAAGTTAAGGTTCACGTTGCTCAGCGAGATAGTCTGGAGAATGAGAATATAATATATAAGGATAAACAGAATAACAAAGACTAATACAACTTAATATCTAATAAGTAATATTAAAGTAAAATACATACTCAAAAATAATTTAATTGGATCTTCATATTGCACTAAAAGGATTATGCTTTCCCTTCATAACTGATATACAAATATAATAAAGTAATGCACACATATACAAATGTATGTATGTATGAATGTGTTTACGTTTGTGTGTGTGTGTGTGTGTGTGTGTGTGTGTGTGTGTGTGTGTGTGTGTGTGTGTGTGTGTGTGTGTGTGTGTGTGTGTGTGTGTGTGTATGTGTGTGTATATGTGTGTGTATATGTGTGTGTATATGTGTGTATATGTGTGTGTATATGTGTGTGTATATGTGTGTGTATATGTGTGTGTATATGCGTATG
>NW_028234403.1:5899822-5904822 GCF_977035675.1 Penaeus japonicus | reverse complement strand
GACCATGCAAATTACAAAAGTATGGGAGGCTAAATAATTCTAAAAAATATATAGCTCTTCTTGAGTCATTAATCAGTTATATAGGTAGAGCTAGAGAGATATAGTGATGAAGATGGAGAGTTGACAATATAGATATGTTTATTGATAGAGAGAGGGAAAAAGAATGAGAAAGAGAGTGCAAGAAAGAAAGAAAGAAAGAGGGGGGAGGGAGAGAGGGAAGAAGGGAGAAGGGAGAAGGGAGAAAGAGAGAAAGAGAGAGAGAGAGAGAGAGAGAGAGAGAGAGAGAGAGAGAGAGAGAGAGAGAGAGAGAGAGAGAGAGAGGGAGAGAGAGAGAGAGAGAGAGAGAGAGAGAGAGAGAGAGAGAGAGAGAGAGAGGGAGAGAGAGGGAGAGGGAGGGAGAGAAAAAAGAGAGGGAGAGAAAAAAGAGAGTGAGAGAAAAAAAAGAGTGTGAGAGAGAAAAAGAGAGTGAGAGAGCATCTCCCTAAGAGGTACTACCAAAATGACATTTAAATGAAAACTCTTTATTAGTCAAAAACATTCCCTTTCAGTGTTTACAATATTTTGAAAATAACATTGACTTGGGACTTAGCAAAGGACATATAAGTATACACTCAAATTGCTAGTGATTTGTCGAGCAATGATGAAATCTGGAAAGAGAACAAAAAATCGAAAATCTTTTTGCTATCTCCCTTAGGTATAACAATATAGTGAAATTCTTTTCCCAGAATTTAAGAACGTACTATACAACTTGTGTCCTTCACAGAAAAAAAAAACAATAATAATGATGATGATGATAATATTGAAAAATCAAAATGAAATCTCTGAATGTTCATGATAGTTTAAATGTATTTCAAGCAATAATGTGTGTGTATTATCCAGATGGGGAAGGAAATAAGGAAGGGAGGGAGAGAGGGAGATAGGGGGGAGGGAGGAAGGGAGGAAGGGGGGGGGAGAGAGAGAGAGAGAGAGAGAGAGAGAGAGAGAGAGAGAGAGAGAGAGAGAGAGAGAGAGAGAGAGAGAGAGAGAGAGAGAGAGAGAGAGAGAGAAATTCAGGAATCTTGTTTTGTAAGAATACAGACAAACTCACTGAAAATATAAGACCAAACAAATGGATAGCTAATGCTGTATTGGCAATTTAGTAAAACAAGTGGACTATTAACAACTGTTAACCCATTCATGCCGGTTGACGTGATAGCACGTATTGTGGTTTTCGCGTCAGACGCCCTGGACAAACTATGACGGGTAGCCGCGTGCTCGGGTAGAGTGAGTGGGCAACCGAGACTCGCGGCTTGTGCGCCCGAGAATCTCGAGGCGTTAGGCTTATGCGTTCGAGAACCCCAGTATTGCGACCGCGCAAAGCCGGAACGGCCCCGGCGTGAATGGGTTAAGTAGTGAAATATCTCAAAACTCTACTTGTAATGCTCAGTATATAGCACATAAATCACTCTCACCATTGGTAATACATACCAATCTTTTACTAATCAACAATGTTAAAAGCATTCTGCGGTTTTCACTTTTACTGGTGTTCGGTAATCATCTATCCGTTTTAGAATCCCTTTCTTGCTCTCTCTTTATCTCTTTTTGGTAGAAGCCATGTATGTTGTGAGGGATGCAAATGTGTTTGTGTATTGCTATTTGATGTATCTAAGAGTATACGAGACTATGTTGGTAAAAAATATAAAAGAGCAACAACCGTGCAATAGTGGTTTGTGCTTGCATGTGCAGTTATGAAACAATCACAAAAACAAAACTTACTAAACATGAATAGCTTAATAACATTACTTTAATCATGTTCAATATTCAATTTTACATAGGCATATGCAGAGAAAAATAAATTTTTGAAGTATAAGAGAAAAAAATGGAATCTAATATTTAAGGAAAAACAATATTGAGGAAAAAGGAAATGGCAATGCAACTTCAACCAAGCGATATAATTTTTCACCTCCTTAACCCATTCACGATGGATGATGTGATATCACATCACTGGAATATTTCCGACACAACAAAAGACTTCCTATTCAATCATGCAGTTTTGCTGTATATACACATTGTACATAATAAAGTTTGTATATACACATGTTGTTGCATTTATATATAAACATTTTTTTTTACTTAAAAAAAGTCGTCCCTTGGAATAGGGTGGGTGAAAATCAATCCAAACAGTTCAGCACCATCTCACGTATCAAAATATCTCTCAGCAGGAAGCTGAAGGGTCTTGCTATGTTACAAGCCACAGCATAATTAATAATATATATGCCCCATCGTGATTGGGTTAAGAAATGAGCATTTAAAAACCTTTAACCCATTCATGGCAGATATTGTAATATCACGTCACAGGAATATTCCACTCCCGCGAGATGATATCCTATCACGTCGTGATCTCTCCCTCAAAACGCATGTTTTACATTACTAAATATTTGTATAGACATTTTTCTTCGCTTGTGAAAATAGCGTAAACAAATACAGACATATTATCACCCCATTGAATCAGGCAGCCAAAAAGCACTCTGAGACGTGTAGCGTGGCATTGCACTGGGAGAAACCTCGCTTGATGGGAGCGGCATTAGACAAATACAAGCCCAGGCATGAATGGGTTAAGAGCCAAGAATCCTCAAAATTACTTTTGTAGTCTGACAGACAGGATGTTCCATTATGCTCAGAAGCAAAGACAAATACACAACATTTACTTATTCTCTTCACAATTAACAGACACACTTCTTAGACACTTCAGCACGTATGATTACCCTCACAAAACTCAGCAAATATGTAAATCAATAGATATATGTATCTAATCTAATATATAAACTGGAATCGCAATCAACATCCTATCCTTCTGGCACAAGCAAAAATCATTTAACTAATATCTAGGAATCGATAATGGTTAACAAAATAATAATAATAATAATAATAATAATAATAATAATAATAATAAATATATAAATGAAAAACAACACATAAAAAGACTATAAATATCACCTTCCAATAAAATCCCCCCCCCCCTCCCTCCCTAGATAATAAAAGCCAATTAGAAGACCACAATAACAAGCTACTGAGACCACACACCATCAGTTTGCCCAATACAATCATCATTTATTGGTTAATAATATATCTGTGTTGCTATGAATCTGAACTGTAGAACTATAAGCTGCAGAGAACTATGCTGATAAAAATTCTTGTCACTCTCATGGGAAAATAAAGTAACTGACAGAAAATCACTAATGAAAGAATTTTAACACATCTTGAGGGAAGTCAACAAAAGAATTAAAATGAAGAGAAGAACAAGATACCTCAAGAGAAGAAAGCCTCAAAATTAAACTATCAAATATACTCTCTATGACAAAAGACAAAATAAAAAAAAACAAGAGCACAATTATTTGGTTTTCATGAAAGTTGAGTAAACAGCTATGGTTCCTGAGATTAGTATTGACAACCAATACTTGCGTCCCTTTATCTAATAACGTAAACATTTGTATTAAGAACAAAAATGATGATGATGATGATAAAAATAATAACTGCAATTGCAATACTGATAATAGTTATATAATGATGACAATGATGCTATGAAAAGTAATACCAATAAAAGCAGACTCATATCTCCAAGCAATTGATAAATCATCATCTATCAATCTATTGATCTTTGTAATTAAGATTCTATCAATAGACTTAATGATGGCCAAGCCAGTAAAAAACGTAAAATTGTGATTACTCGTAATAACCACTTTTGACTAGAAAATGTACAAAATTAACTAATTTCATAACTAATCATATATTTTCTACAATTTGTCTTCTTTCCAAGACTCCAAAAACTCTCACATGAATCTAACTAGCATCTGATATCCCCTTTTAGCAAATGACACACGCTAGAAAATCACATCACTTGAAAGCTTCAAAACAACATAAGAACTACCACCTCCATAAGCTACATGTCCGATACTGCCAACACTGTTTTTTCAACATTTACACACCTACACCACAAATCACAACGCCCCATGCAACATGCAAAGTGACTGAGAATGACAAAGAGCCCAAGGCATTTCATACCTCATCGTCGTCATCAGCCAAGACATTGACCTGAGGTGCCTCCACTGGCTGGTCCTTCAACAACTGTGTCATCTTGTAAGCTGCTTGTCGCTTTGCTAGCTTCTTGCTCTTCCCTGTGCCTGTGTACATGTGGGAGAGGAAAAAGTTTTACTATGCTCTATGATGGAAGATCCTAACCCTTTATTAGAATTTGGTGAAAATTATGGACCCCTCCCTAGAAAAATGCATATATACACAAATACAACATGGCATGCAATTATTGTACTTTCCTTCATTGAAAATAAACTGTCCCATACAATGTATGACATACCCAAAACATGAATAAAGTAAAGACTTTTCACTAAAAAATATAAATAATGTTTATCTGACCTTCACAGACCCTCTGAAACTCATCAACATTGATACACAAAAACAATTAAAGCATTATCCTGAAAATGTGAATATCTATAAATTTATTGCACTACATGGCAATGAATAAAAACATCAGTTACCTTGGAAATTAAAAATGGATTAATTTTACTTACCAATTTCTCTGGTGTTACCAATGGTGCATGCGATGGAGAAAGTTCGCTCATGAGGGAAGCCCTCCTCTGAGGTAAGCTCATATGTGGGAGGGGGCCATCGACGCGCCATGCACAGCTCCTGTTTGCACGAAAATGAATTTACAATCAATTCTCTGCTTATTAGCACTGCAACTAAATTTGCTCCAGGGAACTGTGGCCTCTGGTAGAGAGAGAGAGAGAGAGAGAGAGAGAGAGAGAGAGAGAGAGAGAGAGAGAGTAAGAGAGAGAGTAAGAGAGAGAAAGAGAGAGAAAGAGAAAAAGAGAGAGAGAAAGAGAAAAAGAGAGAGAACGAGAAAAAGAGAGAGAAAGAGAAAGAGACAGAGAGACAGAGAGACAGAGAGAGAGAGAGAGAGAGAGAGAGAGAGAGAGAGAGAGAGAGAGAGAGAGAGAGAGAGA
>NW_028234403.1:5874822-5887322 GCF_977035675.1 Penaeus japonicus | reverse complement strand
GATGCAATTCCCCGATAAAAAATGACAGGAATGCAATTAGACGGAAAAACAACAATTAAAACATAATCCATAATAATTTTCAAAAGCATACACAACGTAAGTTGAGAACAGAAGCATCGAAAACCTATATATATCACAATAAATCCATAGATCACCCTAAATATGCTCTTCCGATATGATTTCCAAGGGATTTCAAGGCAAAAGAGGGTCTGATCAAACCTGAGTTTCATCTGCTGATAAAGGATAAGCGACTTGACTCTCAAGGTAAGATTCACGCTTTGAGTTATGCAACATATTGAACAGGTGCAATCTATCTTATCCCTCAAGTAGCAGAGAAAGCAGAGGAACGACAACAAAGAAGTGAAGGGAAGCCTGTTGGCCTGACTTTATATATATATATATATATATATATATATATATATATATATATATATAAATACAGGGTGGGGCAGAACCGATTGAGCAGTTTAGAGGAGTCAATGCTCGGGGGGAGGGGAGGGGAGGGGGGTGCGGGTGGTTTTGTTCCGCTCCTCAGACATCCCCATTTCACTAAGAACTAAAAAGAGATACACGTGGCCGACGCAGGTCCATCAGAACACCAGGAAATGTCGAGAGGGTGAGAGCAGCAATCATCCAGTCGCCAAGATGTTCTGCACGAAGGCATGCCGTTGCTTTGGGAATCTCCTCACGCAGTTTGAGGAGGATTCTGCATAAGGATTTCAATTTCCATCCCTACAAAATGATGATGGCTCAAGAATTGAACGAAGCAGACTTTGCCAACCGCTAAAATCTGTGTGAGAACATGCTTGAACAGATTGCTCCCGTGGCAGCGTTTTTCAGTAGTGATGAGGCATATTTTCTTTCTTTGGGGACATCTGAAAGAAAGGGTGTTCAAAAGTCGCCTTCACACCCTACCACATCTAAGGGAGCGGATTATTGAAGAGGTTAACGTCATATGTGTGAACGTGCTGTAGGAAACTTCAGAGAACGACTCCAACAGTGCGTTATATATTTTTGAGAAAGACCTCCGTCGAAACGCGTCAAATACATCTCTTGCGTGTTTTAGATATTCAGTCTCATTCATACCTTTCTTTTAAATTTATATATATATATATATATACATATATATACATATATATATATATGTATATATATACACATATATATGAGTATATATATGTATATATGAATATATGTATGTTAATATGTATATATGTATATATGTGTATATATGTATATACAAAATACATATATATATGTATATATATAATACATATATTATATATATATATATATATATATATATATATATATATACATATATGTATATATATATGCATATACATATATATAAATATATATATAAATATATATATATATAATATATATAAAGAATGCATATATATATAGTATATTAATAATATATATATAATATTATATATATATATATCTATATATAAATATTATATAATTAAATATGCATAAATATATATATAAAGATTATATATATGGAAATATATATATGCATATATATATATATCATATATCAATATATAAATATATATATATTATATATACATATATATAAATATACATATATATACTATATGTATATACCGAATATATATATTATATATCTAACATTTATATACAATATATATATTATGCATATGTATATAAAATATGCAAAACATATTCAATATATATATAAATATATATATATTATACATATATATATATATATATATATATATATATATATATATGTAAATATATATATATATATATAATACAACATATATATATATATATATATATATATATATGAATTATATATATATATATATAGTATATACTATATATATGAATATATATATATCCACCATATATACATATTTACAATTCATACATACATATATACATCTATATATTAGAATTATTAAATTTCAGTAATTTATATATATATATAATTATTTGATATATATATATATAATATATCCGATTATATATATTTATAATATATAGTATATTATATGCATATATATATATATATATATGCATTTTATATATATATATAAAATAATAATATATATATACATATATTATATATATATGCATAAATATTATATATATAGTATTATATATAATATATAATATATACCTATATATTATATATAAAATATGCAAATATATATATAATATATATATATAGATATATATATATTGCCATATAATATATATATCTATATATATATATATATATATATATATATAATATAAAATATATATATTATATCATTACCAATATATGTAATAAAAATTATATAAAATATATATTAACATATAAATGCACATATAATATATATATATATATTATATATAATATTTATATATATGCATATATTCTATCTATATCTCTATAAATACAGATATAATGCATATATAAACATATTTATATATATATTAGTATATATATATATATTGCATATATATATATATAAGAAATTATATATATATAGTAATTCATATATCTATCTTATATCTATTCATATATTATCATATATATAATGCAAATCTAAATAGCTCATATATATATATGCAATATTATATCTATCTATATATATATCGATCTATATAAATATATCTAAATTAGTTATATAGCTATCTATCTACCTATATATATATATATGCATATATCAATCATATATATCTAACTACTAATATATTATATATATAAAAGCACGCACATAATTGTTTTTTATAACTCGCAACGTTATGACTATATATATAAGTTCCTATATCAGGCATATACAATCGAATAATAATCATTTATATATATTAATACCTTGATAGGAACTTCGTTTAAAAGTGACGTGAGTTGACTCGCATCGCGAATTTTTCCTTACTTTTAATGCTGTGTTTCTATATGAAAATACTGCCACTAATTGATATCTGATATAAATCTCGCAAACGTGAAATCAATATATAAAGATAGTTCCTAATCAGGCATAAGCAAATCCAATATATATATCATTTTATATATATGCTTAAATGAGACCTGATGAGTAACTTTCCTTTAAAAGTTTGATATATCGCGCATCTTTCCCTATTCAATAATGGCAGTGGTTCTACATATTAATTATATATATTTATACATATACATATACATATATTATATATATATATAATATATCTATAGTATATATGATATATTATATATATATATAAATATATGTATATGCACTAATATGTATATCTATACATAAAGATATACATATAACTTAAAGTATCATTATATATAAGTGAGGCTGTAGCATATGTTATATATATGTATAGATATATACATCGTATATATATATCTAAAATATATGATAAATATATATGTATATATATATTAATATATATACATATAATGCCCACATTATTTATATATATTATATACATTTTATATTTACAATAGAATATATATATTTATATATCTATATAATATAAATTATATACGATATGTAAATGACGATACATAAAAATATATATTCATAGTATGTATATATAATAGATATACATATATATAATATATATAGATTTAATATAGGAATGATACTATATATATATACACTAATATGCATATATATATACCATACTATAAATATATATATATATTATATAGACATATAAATATATATCATAAGATATACAATATATTAATATATAAATAGATAATAGATATTTATATTAATGATATACATATATATCAATATATATATTATATAAATATATATAATATATATATAGATATATATATATATATATAATATAAAATATACATATATATATCATATATATATATATATAATATTATATATATATATGCATATATATTTTACATATATATATAAAATATATATATACAATATACAGAGATTTTATAATAGATTATATATCCAAATATATATATATAAATCATAGATAAAATATATACGTATATATATATATTATAATATATATATATATACGTATATATAATTATATACAATAATTTATATATATAGATTATTTATATATATGAACCTATATATTTATACATATATAGTATACCTATATATAGATACACACACATAAATATATAATAATATATATATATAACCTATATATACACATATACATAATATTATATATATATATATATATTTATATAAATATATATATAATATATATATATATAATATATATAATAATATATCATATATGTATTATATATATATATAAACATATATATAATATATATATATATATATGATATATAGAGTCTATATCTATATATGATATATCTATATATAATCTATAATATCTATATAATATAATATCATCGTATATAAAAATAGTCTATCTATCTATAAATAATCGTATCTATCTATATATCTATTCTAAGCTATCTATCTATCTATCTATATATCTTTCAATCATCTATCTATCTATCTAAATATTAAAATATATTATATCACACACACACACACACTCCATACATCTATATACATACACAATATATATATATACACCACACACACACACAAATATTATATCATATATATATATATATATATATATAAATTATATATATATATATATATGTAAATATATAATATATATATATATATTATATATATATATACACATATATATTATATATAAATATATATATATATATAAAATATAAATATATATACACAATATATTACACATAGTATAATACAACACATATATATATACACCATATATATATATTACACAGACACACACACATTATTATATGTTTATATATCTATATATATATAGATATATATATATATATATAATATATATATATATATATATAAAATATATATTATATATATATATATATACATATATATATATATAATATATTTTATATAATAATATAAACATCTATATATTTATAACATATATATATAAATATATATATATAAAGTATAATATATATAATATATATATATATATATTATATATTATATTAATATATATATATATAATATATATATATTATTATATATATCAAAATATAATTATATATAAAATATATATATATATTTATATATTATCATATATAATATATATAAATATATCTATATAAATATAAATATATATAGTTAATGGTATATATGATATAATATAAATTCATATCACTATCCATTATAATATATATATATATATATATTATATATATATAATAATTTATATAATATATATCGATTATATATCCATTAATATCTATATAATTATATATTATATATATATATATAATATAATTATAATATATATATATTATTATATATACATATATATTAAATATATATATATAAATATAAATTATATATATATATATTATATAATAACAGTATTTTATATATATATATCTATATATATATATATATATATATTAGTAAAATATAATATATATACATATATACTATATATATTATATTATATATATAGTATATTATATATATAATAAAGGCAATAATTTTATATATATAAATATATATATATATAATATAATATATTAATATATAATATTATTTAATTATATATATTATATATACATATATTTATATATATATTAATATATTATATTATATATATATATATATATAGTATATAAATATATATATATATAATATATATATATATACATATATATATAACTATATATATCAATCCAAATTATATTATATATTACATAGATATATATATATATATATATATATATATAGTATATAAAATATATATATTTAATGTTACATATATAATATATTAATATAAATATATTTTAATATATATAAATATATATAATATTTAATTATATATATATAAATAGTATGTAATATATTATAATATATTTATATTTATATATCAAAATATTATTATATATATATATATTATATATATATTATATAATATTATATAATAATTTAATATATATATATAAATACAATATTTTAATAAAATATATCTATATATATATAAATAAAATATTATTTAATAATTTATATATATATAAATTTAATATATAGAATATACATACATATATTTAGATATATAATATTGTTATATATGTTATATATATTAATTTAATATATATTAAAATATATATATATAAATAATATTTAATATTATATTAAGTAAACATATTTAATATATATATATATATAATTATATTATATTTAATATATATTATATATAAATATTATATAATATATATATATATATTTACTATATATATATTAATATATATTTTAATATATAATATATAAATATTATATCATATTTAATATTCATTAATATAATATCAATATATATATAATATATATATATATAATATAATATATATATTAAATATATACATATTATATATATATATATTATATATATATATATATATATATATATATGTAGATGAAGATAGTAGATAGATAGATAGATAGATGATAGATAGGTTATAATATTATAAATATATATATAATATATATGTATATTATATATTATATCATCTATATTATGTATATCATATATATTCTATATATATATATATATTATATTGATATATATATATATAAATATATATATATATTATTTATGTATCATATATGTATATTATATATGTATGTATATTTATATTATATATATATAAGTATATATCATACATATATAAGTTTATATCATACATATATAAGTATATATATGTATGTATATATATATATATATATATATATATATATATATATAGAGAGAGAGAGAGAGAGAGAGAGAGAGAGAGAGAGAGAGAGAGAGAGAGAGAGAGAGAGAGGATAGCGGAGGAGAAGAGAAAAGAAGAAGAGGGGAAGAGAAGGAGTAGAGGAGGGAGAGAGGAGGAGAGATGAGGAGAAGAGAAGAGAGAGAGAGAAGAAGAATAGAGAGGGGGAGCAAGAGAGAGTAAGAGAAAAGATATAGAGGAAAGAAAGAATAGAGAAAAGATCAGAGAAGAAGAGAGTTGAGGAGAGAGAGAAAAGAAGGAAGAAGAAGAGAAAGAGAGAAGCATAAGAGAAGTGGGGAAGGGAAAAGGAAGATAGAATGAAGAAGAATGAGAGAAGTGAAGGTAAGGATGAGAGAAGAAAGGTGTAAGTACGAATGAGACAAGTGGAGAGAAGAAGAGAGAGAGAAGAGTAAGAGGAGAAGAGGAGCAGAAAGAATGAGAGATAGATGGATGAAGCGAGAGGGAGACAGGAGAAAGTGAGAAGAAGAGGTAAGAGGGGCAGAGAGAGAGAGAGAGAGAAGAAGAGTAGAGATGAGAGAGAGGAGGATAGATGAGAAAGAAGGAGAGAGAAAAGAGAGGAGATCGAGGAGAGAGAGAAGAAGGGATTAGAAAGGAGAGAGAAGAGTAGGAGGGAGAGGCGAGAAGAGAGAGGTGGGGAGAGAGAGCAGAGAGAAGGCAGAAAAGAGGGAGAGAAAAGACGAAGAAAGTAAGGGAGAATGAGGAAGAGAAGGAGGAGATAAAGAGGCACGAAAGAGAAATGTAGGAAGGAAGAAGCAGCGCGAGGAGAGGGTAACGAGAGAGATAAGAGGAGAAGAAAAAGTTAGAAGGAAGAGAAGAAGAGAGAGAGAGAGACATAAAGAAAGGTAAAGAGAAAAGAATGAAGAGAGAAGACAGAGAGGAGGAGAAGAAGAGCAGTAGAAAGAAGAGAAAAGAAGAGAGATAAGAGGGAAGAAAAGAGAAATGTAGTAGAAAGAGAAGCGGAGAGTAGAGAGAAGAAGAGAGAAGAGAAAAGAGAAAAGAAGAAGGAGAAAGAGTGAAGGAGGAAGGGGGAAGGTAGAAGAAGAAAAGAAAGAAGAGAGAGAAGAGAAGACCCCCAAGAGTAGAAAGAGATAAGAGAGGAAGAAGAGAAATGATAAAAAAAGGGAGAGAGCAAGAGGAAGAAAGGAAAGAGAAGATAAGAAAGAATGAAAGGAGAGAAGAGTAAGAAGAGAGAGTGAGAAAGAAGGATGAGAGAAGAGGAGAGACTGAAGAAGAAAGTAAGAGAGGAGAAGAAAGAGAGGATGTGAGATAGAAGGAGAGAGAGAAAGAAAGAAGAAGGAGAGAGAGGAGAGATAAAAAAAGAAGAGAAGGAAGAAAGAGACGAGTGAGAAAAAGAAGAGAGAGAGAGAGAGGTAGGAGAGAGAGTGAGAGAAGAAGAGAGAGAAGAGGAGAATTAGAGTTCAGAGAAGAGAGAAGAAGAGAGAGAGAGTTAGAAGAAGGAGAAAAGGAGTGTGGAGAAGAAAAGTGAATGAAGTTAAAGAAGAGGAAGAGAAGGAGAAGAAGTGTCGAGAAGAGGAGAGAAGAGAGAAGAAAGAAGTAGAGAAAGGGAGATCGAAAGAAGAGAAGAAGCTGAGGAAGCAGAAGAAAGGAGAGGAGAAGAAAGTAGAAAAAGGAGAGAAGAGAATAAAGTGTGAAGAAGAAGAGATAAAAGAGAAGAGTATGAGAGAGAGGAAGAAAAGAGAAATAAAAGAAGAGAGAGAGTAGCAGAGAGAGAGAGGGAGTAAGAAGAAGTGAAGAGAAAAAGAAGAGAAAGAAGAAAAAAGAGTAGTATAGGATGAGAGGGAGAGGAGGAGATAGAAGAGAAGCTGAGAAAGGGTGGGGGGGGGAGAAGAGGAAGGAGAGAAGGAGAGGGGAAAGAAAAGATGAGGAGAGTAGGGAGAGAGAGAAGAGGTGAGAAGTTAGAAGAGGAAGAAGAAATCAGGAAGAAAAGAGCTGAAAGAAGTAGTATAAAGATAGAGAGAAGAAAGAGATGAGAGAGAGAGAGAGGAGAGAGAGAGAGAGAGAGAGAGAGAGAGAGAGAGAGAGAGAGAGAGAGAGAGAGAGAGAGGAGAGAGAGGAGAGAGAGGAGAGAGAGGAGAGAGAGGAGAGAGAGGAGAGAGGAGAAAGAGAGAGATAGAACGATGGAGATAGAGATGGAGAGAGAAAGTGTTTAATATGTATATTGATGATGCTGATAATAATGATAATAATACTACAAAAAATGAAAAGCAAGAAGTGTTATAATAAATTGCCAATAGTGTGTAGATGGCAGGAATCAGGTATATGTAAGGACCCTCTACACACAGCTGGTGAATATGAATTAGCTCACTGTGAGCCGTCTGGTTAGCTCATTGGTAGCGTGTCGACTTCACATCCCCGTGGTCGGCAGATCGAGTCCCGTCTAAGCTCGTGAGCTTCCACTGTCACCTGGCGGTTACTGACGTAGCTGGGCACTGCGTTGGGTAAGGACCAAGCTCAGATCGAGTCAACACTCGTTGGCACATTCTCTCACGAGTCAGCACACGCTGACACAGGCGGGCTCGCGTCACTGCATACAAGCCCGGCGTAGCATATGCTCCGCAAATCTGGCTTATCCTTATCCTTAGCTCACTGTGCACAATAATACTTTTTTTTTTCTACTCAATAAAAGGATACCACGAGATAAAAATGAAAATGAGGACTTAAAAATCTAAATATTTGTTTTAAGAATCAATGTTTGCAAGTGTCTGTGGAAGTTTAGCTTTAAGTTTTTCCTAAATAACTCTTTACTGAGTGCATATATGCCTATATACACAATGCCAGGAATGCATAAAGCTGGGTTTTCAAAGGTTTTGCAGAAAAGAATAAAAAATAAATTTAAATTTTATTATTGCATGGAAGAGTTACATTATAATATCTGGTTGATGATTTCATATTCATGTCAGTTCACACAGAAAATGTGAGTGTATAACCCTTTACTGTATGAAGTATTCTCATCCTAAAAAAAGTCCTTAAATATAACAAAATGAAACAAAAGAGATTTCAAGTACTGATATTGATATTATCTTACTGGTAACCTAATATAAACCTGGATATCTTCTTTTTAGTAGATAAAGTGAGAAACTGATCTATATACAATTTTGTGACTTTATACATGTTAAAACATATGGATTTTCAATGCTGTAGAACATGCAAAGGTTTTATCACACAGAAAATACACTCATAAACAGTCCACCCTACTTGGGCATTACCACTCATTCTTAAACAATAATATATTTAACAAACATAAATAATAATAATAAAAAATAAAAAAATCTGTTTGTAACCTACTCAGTTTAATATGCAAGTAAATTATTATCCTTATCAACCAATGACATTCAATATTAAACAAAACACACCTCAAAAAGTAACTCCTGAAAATTCATTCTAAATAACTTACCCTCCAACACAAAAACAGACACATAGGGCCTGAGAAGGAAAGAAAGAAAGAAAGAAAGAAAGAAAAAAAAAAAATAACGCTACAAACAACTATTTCCCGACTCTCTGCACAGACCATTCCTGCTGACATAAAGGACATCTGTTGTTCTGCTTGACCCACAGACTCATGCAGCAGTTGTGGAAGGAGTGATTACACTCTCCCCAGATAACTACGCAGTCATCCTGCTTGTTCTCGCCTTGACATCTTAGGCATGCATCTGAAAAAGGGACAATAATTGGAAATTTGCCTTTCTGAATCTACCCTTATAATTTAGAATGAGAGATATATATGTGGTTTAAAAGCTTGCATAATTCAGATGAAGAATATGTGTATACATATATTCCTTGTAAGGTTCTATATATTGAATGACATAAACTGCTTTGCAAATGAGCATATGGAATAATTCTAAACAAATGTGAAGCTGCTGATTACAAGATTTTATATATCTTTATCACCAATATGATGTTGGTTTTAAATCATAGAACAAAAGAAAAAAATGTCTTGATAAAAAAAAAAATCAATCAATCAATCATAAACTGACTGTCATAGCCTGCATGTTTCTGACAATGGTATAACATTGATCCCTGAACATATGGTACAATATAAAAAGAAAAGTGTTTCTTTGCCTTTTCAGAGCTTTATTTCTTTGTTAACCTAAAGAAATACACAAGAGGTGATACATCTCTAACACCATTTCATAAGATACTGATAATCTTTATGGAATTTTGAAAAAAAACTCAATGCATAAAAAGGACAAAACCATTTCCACAAGGTACAACATGCATTTTGCAAATGTCTCTAATACTGAAGAAAAATATATTCATTCATAATATTTACTATCATCCCAATCCATATTTTAGTTAGTAAAAATTTCCTTATCATTTCAACTACACTCTATCATGCTTGACATAACTGGGTTGGATTCAAGATGTTTTAAATGGTGTTATGTCTTTATAAAAATATCAAACAAATTTCCAAGATGTTCACTGACTGAAGATCATTACTGCTCATTAAAAAAATAATAGGGCTTTGGCAAAAAGTGTACTGTGTCTGGCTCCCATTTTCCCCTACTTATATTATTAGAAAGATACAGCACATTGGTCAATGTAAAGCCTATTAGACTTCAATTCACTTTTCATTTATCTCTATACACGAACTTTCTATTCTCCCACTAAACTTAACCCAATAATGACGGTGTGTCACACTTGTGGTTCCCGATGCAATATTGCATAGGCCCGGCGTAGGGGGTTGCCACTACTCGCCGGGCCCTTCGGGATTGGGTTAACACACATATCGATCTTGACTTTTACCTAGAACATCGTGTACTTTTTCAGATGCTTTTACAGTTCTGTACGACAGAACGAGAATTTAATTTGTTCAGACATCAAGCTTCCATACTTATTGGTATTTTCTATAGCATTAATCCAAAAATATTTCTTGATCTCCCAATATGGGGAGAGAATTTCAGTTGAACAACCATCAACCACTGAGTAAGCTACACACAGAATCAATATAATAAATCCCAAGACAATTTGCATCTAACCACCACAAACTGTATTTACAGATATCTATAATAAAGTGATTGCTTCGGCATCTACACTTTCGGTGCTCCAGAAAAGGCTAAACAAACAACATCCAATTACAGTTCAGGAAGATAAAGTTTGACACTTCCTCATTTCATAATAAATCACTAAGGAGGTCGTCAAAAACACTAAAATTCATAAAGCTGAAATTTCACAAACAATAACGCTATCACATACCACATATTACATATCACTACAGGTAGATTTTAATGTTTGAAATGAAGCACATAGCTCAGATGAGATGGAATACATATTTTTAAAGGTTAGTCGGAATGTGACATAGCATAAGATTCACTGTTATTATGCAATATAACTTACAATGGAAATGTTCCAGATGTGTCATGTAATTTGTCAATTTGTTGATTTCTTATTGAGCTACTGTTCTATTTCTTGTTGATGATTGCGATATACTATTGCAAGACCAGGATTAAACATTCTAAATTCCATAAATATCAAAGTCATTAACATCAAATAAAATGTTGTAAGCATCATGCACCTTGATGCTTTGGGGTTACGTTGGGATAGGATTTAGTCCAGTTACATTAATCATATCATTCATGATAATCCCCACCATAATAAGGAAGAAAACTTAAAATTTCTCTTCTCATAACCCACTCTACACATTCTATTATTG
>NW_028234403.1:5862322-5869822 GCF_977035675.1 Penaeus japonicus | reverse complement strand
CTCTGCCATACTTACTTTGAAGTTGTCAAGTCATATAAAATGCCCAAAAGATTTTAAGCAATGAATTAAGGATGGTCACATATTGTTCTGGCTGTATTAATGGCAGCTTGAATTGAAATTTGAAATATTTGTTATTCATAAAGGATTCCTCCATTTTGTCATGGTAACAGGTGAAATTATATAATCAATACTGACAATAGCTTCTCATGAATCAACTTGTGAATGGATACTGTGTCAGAAATATGTCTCACTTTCTGCTTTGTGATGTTTCTTTCTTTGGAATATAATCAATAAAAGGTTTTGTTAAGAATTATGTACCTTAAAGAGAGATTTTTATGCCTTCATAGATAACTATATTATAGCTTTTTAACCCTTTGACGGTTTGGACATTCACCATCCACTGTAGTTTTGTGGAATTAATTTTTTACCATTTATTTAATTTTTTGAAAAGTTTTTATTTCTATTCCTATTTCTATCATAATATTATTGCATTTATAATGTTGACAATAATGATTGTAATAGAGATGAATTGTGTTATTAGAATTCAAGAAATGAGGTAAGAAGCTGAGGTATGGTAGGCTGTCTAATGGACTCCTTGGTGACCAATTACCTGATGGAACCATCTATGTGAAAACGAAATTAATAGAACATAACCCATATGCATAAAGGCACTCATGTCTTTAATGGGTTATTGTAGTAGGTATGTTAAGGGCTATAATTTTTAGTATGTCATAAATTGATTAGGAGGCTGGACAAAACAAGGAATATCACTAAAGACAAGGGCAGTCAGTTTTGTTGTCATTATGTCCAAGGAATGTGTTCAATGCTATATTTCATGTAATCATGCCAATCACCTGTTAGTCTGGACTATGAAGTCCGTGGTAATCTTATACAATAGTAATTAGTTACTAATTTAGTAACTGTATTGATATTAATTTGTCTTATCATTTTGATTTTGATATTATTTTAAAATTTCAATTTAATTAGGCTGTCTGGATCACACCAAATAGTATTTTGTGAGTTGTTAATACCTAAAAAAAAAACTGAATATGGTGTAGATGTTTCTGCTATCTAGCCTTGAAATATTAACTAACTAAGGTCCTCATTTTGCAGCATGTTTCGGGGGCGTTATCACGAAGCTTCTCCACAAGCAGAGTGGCTTCAGCTACCCAGATGACTGTCCGTGATGCTCTCAACACTGCTCTCGATGAAGAGATGGAGCATGATGAGAACGTGGGTTCACTTTGTATTTCTTTGTTTTTAAAATATTTTCCTTTCATGTTTATTCAGTTTACTTTCTCTAGAACAGTATCTTGCATGCAGCTTGGCTTGCAAACAATCGGTTGCATAAAACGGATTAACACATAATCTATTCTAGATTTGCCTTTGCAGAACAGAATCCTGGGTATGCATTTTTTTTTAAAACTTATTAAAATTATTGTAACTATTTAGAATCAAAATTTCAGGTGTTTTTGATGGGTGAGGAAGTAGCTCAGTACGATGGTGCATACAAGGTGTCCCGTGGTCTGTGGAAGAAGTATGGAGACAAGCGCGTTATCGACACTCCAATTACAGAGAGCGGATTTGCTGGTATTGCTGTTGGAGCTGCAATGGTAAGTGCAAACGTGGTTTATTGGAATAATTTGAATCTGTAGAATTTTTACAAACCAAAGAGTAAAATATCGTCTTGGTGAAGATATTAAACTAATCTCATTTTTGAGACAGAATTTTAACACTTGTTTTATTGTGGATTTCAAGGGTGGCCTTCGTCCAGTGTGTGAGTTCATGACCTTCAACTTCTCCATGCAAGCCATTGACCATGTGATTAATTCAGCCTCCAAGACCTTCTACATGTCTGCTGGCTTGGTAAGATTTATTTATTTTACATTCATGTATTGATTGATTTATTCAATTATTTATTGGTTAATGTATGTAATCTTTAACTTGAAGACTTCCAGTCACTCTGGAAATGTGATTTAGTGATGTTGAACTTAAATTTTTTGACAGATGTTTGATTAGATTATGTGAAAGTGAAAGGATGGAAGGGCAGTATTAAAAAGGTGGATTCAGGGATGAAAATCAGAAATGAAAGTCAGAAATGGATTGGTAGTTATTTACATGCAACAAAACTAAAAATGTTAGATTATAATACAAGATGATACAGAATAGAGTAAATAAAAAAAAAAATGTAAAAACATAGAGTATAGAATCAAGACATGAGTAACAATTGTAAAATGTAATAGATTTGCTGATACCCACTAAATATAGTAATTTTATGTTGTAATATTCAAGGTGTGATAGCTTTCAAAGTAAACAGTGAATAAGGAAGTAAAGAAGAAAAAAGTATACTTCACAATGTACAGCAATGTAACAGGAAATGAATTCCCAAAAACTGAGTACAAGATGACCTATTTTTCCTTTCAGATTCATGTTCCAATCGTGTTTCGTGGTCCCAATGGAGCTGCTGCTGGCGTAGGAGCTCAGCATTCTCAGTGCTTTGGTGCATGGTACTCACACTGCCCAGGCCTGAAGGTAAAGTAGTTCTTGGGGTTTTATAAGTTCACATGAAGGAGAGTTCTTTGATCTGTTAAGTAATTATTATTATTATTGTTATTATTATTATTATTATTATTATTATTATTATTATTATTATTATTATTATTATTATTATTATTATTATTATTATTATTATTATTATTATTATTATTATTATTATTATTATTATTATTATTATTTTTATTTTTATTTTTATGGTTTTAATTGTTTTTCTTAGCAGGGAAATACAGGAAAGTAATCTGTGACTTAATGCATACAATAAGGTCACTTTTAGAATCTTGATACAAAACTGTATATTCATCAATTCCTTGATAAAGGTCTTAGTTTCACTCTGATTAATCAATTGGATCTTGAAATAGACTTGTGCGCGTATGATATGTAGAGGTTGTACTTGCTCTGGCTTATTATCACTCACCTAATACAGAAGAAAAAATAATGCTTTGTAAAAGGAGTATATCTTTATGAATGAGTATTTATGGATTATGATGCTAGCCTTCACAGAATTGGAGTGATGTTTATAAACTAGTGGGTGTCATTTATGTGTGTGAAATCCATTTGGAGCTTAGAATACAATACTATATGTGAATTTTTAAAATTAGAGTAATGATGACAGTAGAATTATATACATTTTCTATATTCTTGATACATATTGTGTAAGATATATCTTTTAGTAAATTCAAAGACTTCATAACTACTGGGAGAGTTTGTATTGTATATATATTTTCAATGGTCTTAGAATATCTTCATTTATTTTCAGGTTGTGTCACCTTACTCCTCAGAAGATGCAAGAGGTCTCCTAAAGGCTGCTATTCGCGACCCGGACCCAGTTGTGGTGCTTGAGAATGAGATTCTTTACGGCCTGCCATTTGACATCTCGGAGGAGGCCCTTTCCAAAGACTTTGTCGTGCCTATTGGAAAGGCAAAGATTGAACGTGCAGGTTAGTGTGGTTCTTTGCCTTTTCTTTTATTGTATGTTTAAGGAAGATTAGGTTGGAAATTCCAGTGTATGATTTTCATTAGAGCAGAAAGAGATCCAGATTTTTCTTCCAGTTTTGCTGGTAAACAATTCAGTTGGGGTTGCCCAACCTTTTGGATATTTTGTGTCAGCTATTTCTTTCTTTTAATATAATTTGTGATAAGAAGGATTGAATTAGGAAATATGCTTTTTCTTAGAGCAGATGAAACAGATCCAGGTATATCTTTCAGTATTACTCGAAAAGGATTGAGTTGGGGTTTCCTCACCAGTTGGATAGTGTTAGGACATAGCAGCCATCAAGTAAGCAGATATTGAAATAGAGGAATAATTTGCTTAAAAATAACTAGTGTCTGCTCAATTTTGCATATTGCTTATTCTTGGTCATTTTGCTAAAGATAGTGAATATGCTAGTATGCATATGATTATTTTGCCAAACAAACAGCTTATACTTCCTCATTTATTCAGCTAAGTGTTAGTGCTCTCTAAATAGGCTTATTTTATCAAATGGCAAGTCTATTTGATGTATGCTTCCCACAAAACCAGTACAATCTTGAACATTTTGTGCCTGACCACACAGACTATAGTTGTATTCTTGATCGACTTTTCCAGGACAACACATCACCCTTGTTGCTCACTCGCGTGCTGTGATGCTGGCCTTGGAGGCTGCCAAGGTCCTTGCAGGAGAGGGAGTAGAGTGCGAAGTGATCAATCTCCGCTCACTGCGCCCACTGGATGAGGCCACTATCGTCGATTCTGTGATGAAGACCCGCAACCTTGTAACAGTGGAGCAAGGATGGCCCCAGAGTGGCATTGGTTCTGAAATCTGTGCCAGGATAGTCGAAAGTGAGTGGGGATTTCATTACTGTTATTTCCTTTGCTTTAAATTGATCTGTAGATGTTGTGTATGTGGAACTCCTTTTTCGAGTTGAATTTTTGAATATCGAAAAAAGCAGTTTAGAAAGGGAGTGTTTTGTAATGTGATTTGTCAGGAAAATGTATTGGCTCTCCCTTTGTCAAGATTATTCTGTCATTTCTGCCTCTTATTAGAAGTTAAAGTAGGTTTATAAGTGCTTCAAGATCATAGAGCACTTTACTCATTAAATCAATAAGTAACGAAAGCATCGATCATCAATATTTATGAATAAATCAAATTTAAAGTGAGCAGGACACATAACATGCAAGGAAATCCTGAGAAGAGAACCAGTGAATGAACTAAAAAGTAGTCAAGACTCCATTGAAATACTTTCCCTTCCACAGGTCCCGCCTTCCACTATCTGGAGTCCCCGGTGGTGCGTGTAACTGGAGTGGATGTTCCCATGCCTTATGCCAAGAGCCTGGAGATTGCCTGCATCCCACAGCCCCACGATGTTGTCAAGGCTGTGAAGAAGGTCCTGAAAATCATCAAGTAAAGCTGCACAAGTAATGGTCAAGACATAGATATCAACATGTATTTATTTGGGGTCAGAGGTCTTGTCCCGGGTGATGTAGTAATGTTCAGAGTCATGCGATCCCTGACTTTGCATACTCATTCTCCGGGGATATAAGTCATATATTTTTGTTTATTTATTTCTATCATCATTATTTGGTGGTTGCTTTCAGTTGTAAATTTAAAGATTATGAAAATAGATTATTTTTTATGAATACTTTGTGATGTTCCTGTAGTACCTTTTTTGTGGTAAAGGACAGAAAATAAAATTGTATTGTTGTTTAATTATATGTTATTTGATTATCTTTCTCATGTTGGTGTACAAGATCTAATCAGAATTCCATTTCTATGAAGAACATGAAATTGTTTAGCATTTTAGATGTATATAGCATTTGTTAACATATGTAAATGTAAACATTAAACCAGCCCATTTTTATAAAATCTGTTTGACATCCTTCACAAGTTGTTTTCCTCACTTATTTGCTTGCATTGTACGAGTTAGGATACACGTTGATATATGGGAAGCAGCCATTATAAAAGAAATAAAAATTGTTTTACAGAAAAAAGACAATAAAGAATCTATTGTTAATGTTATATATTCCAAAAGATTCTTATATTTTATATAATTAATTAGATGGTAAAGAAAAATTGTCATTTGTTGATATATAGGAAAATGAAGTCAAAGATCTGTATCAATTGTTAATAAAATGTAAAGAAAATTTTTAGGAAATAATATCTGTATTCAGCGTCACATTTTTTGTTAAAGATCTTCAAGTTTAAATGATATGTACTTTTTGTTTATATCTCCAAAGATGATTGACAGTTACACTAGAGGATAATACAGTTAAACAATGTATACACTTTCCTTGGGAGTATTACAAAGCCTTTTTGAAAAAGGAAGAATATCAGCTTGGCTCTTGTTATGCAATGATGTGTACATATCCGAAATGTATTGCATAGTGGAGCAGGTTTGTACAAACAGTATATCTTATTACAATAAAGAACTGAGGGTAGTTGTAATGTAGACATTTAGTCGTTTTTATCCAAGAGATCCTGATTCCTTTAGATTGAAAATGTTGTTAACAGATATTTGTTTCTGTAAACTTTGATAGAGGGACAATCACTTCTTTTACTACTTCATAAATATTTCTCGAATTAGAACTAGACTTACGTGTAGGAATGTGTTTATTTATTAGCTATTTTTTAATGGTATTCCTCATTATCTACCTATACTTGTCACATTCCTTTGATCTCTTCATTATAGCTAACTATGCTTTCTGTTTTATATGTTGTGTTTTCCTTGCCTTTTAAAGTGTTTATCCCTTCTTTCAACATATATGTATACAATGTGTTTTTAAGTGGTAGAGGTATGGAAACCGGTGTAATGAATGAAGCTGAGAAGGCAATACAAATAAAGGAAGCGGTAAAAAGTATCTTTATATAAGGACAGGAGTAGGGTCTTTGAGCAAGAAAAGAGAAAAAAAAATGTAAATGGAGGTATATAGAAGCTTCTCTATATTGGATCTTTCTATTAAAAACATGAAAAATGTGGGATTAAATGATTATTATATGTGACTTTAATATGCAGTTTGCTATGACTTTACATTAAAACAGGGTTCTTCAAAGTAGGGGTTGGCCAGCTATAATATAGTAATAAAAAATAGAATAAGAATACTTATGCAGATCTTGTTTTCACTGTATATGTAAAACCAAAAACAGTAACCGTCTTTTGTTTCAGATTCAAAAAAGGCATAAAAACTACTGATTAATATGCAACACTATCCAATAGGAGTGCAAGGATAATGCATAAAACCAAACTTGGTCGCAGTGAAAAATAAAAACCTGAGGTGTACTTCACTGGAATGTCTGAGCTGCTAGAACCAAAGCCAGTTTCGTCCAGTATCTATTTGACTACAGATACCGAGGTAGAATGGATATTATAGTAGCATTAAATATTTTCTTGCAACCTCAAAGAGCAAAGGGCATTGATATATGACTACAAGCATGCAAGAAGATAGTGTGTATTAATAAGCTTAAATATTCGTATAGGCGCGAGAATTTTCCCGCTAGTCTGCTAATTCCAACATTGCGATATGGGGGGGGGGGGGATATTTCTGATTCTGGAGTCCCAAGAAGTGGTTTGTCTATATCGTGCGCACTCGACGAAACAAGCAGCTCTAGAGCAGGAAAAAGCATAATCTATAGTCTAATGAATGTGAAAATAAAGTTAAATGCTATATTATATACATCTTTTCAGTTACGCTAAATACAAGTAATTGTAACAGAAATAATTTTCCAGTTGTGGTTATATCTTTAATTTACAAACATTTTTATACAAACTTCATTTGTTCCTCGGCTTAGGACCTTTGTTTTTATATTGCTACGATACCTGGGGTCTTACTCACTGGTTCTTCTACTCGATGTAGGCAACAAATATCAGCTAGTTGATCGGGTAAGAGAGAGAACAAAAGCACTGCGATATTGATCAATTTGCAAAATCAGTGGCGTAATCTCGCGGTGTCTATACACATTCATCCTTATT
>NW_028234403.1:5824822-5827322 GCF_977035675.1 Penaeus japonicus | reverse complement strand
TGTGCTTGCTCGTATGGAAAATTATTTGAGAACAGCAAAATAACAAGCAGAAATTAATGTAACATGTTTTTTTAAACTCTTGAACAAACAATTTATGTTAAATATTTTGTAGAAACACTTATTTTTTACAGAAACATTAATAAAAATAAAAATTGTCAAGGAATATTTGCTGTTTTCTAGTGCATACATTTTTTTTCTTTTCCTATTTAACTCATTGACGACATGGGTGCGACCGTTTGTTTTAATTTTATTTTATATATAGTTGGTACCAGTAACACCTACTGATCAAGAGGCAATGTACTAATCTTATTACTATAGCATTTATTATTATCCTTGTATCAGTAATAACGACAGCAACCGTGGTAAAAAAAAAAAAAAAAAAAAAAATCGTGAGAATTCGAGGAATGGGGCAAACAGGTGAGATTAAGTAGGCCTACTATTTGCCTCACTGGTAACTAAGCTATTGTGTGAATATATGTAAATAGATAAATAGTTAAACAACACCACACTGGATAATGTATGTACTGTATACATCCACTCCGTGCGTCAATCCATGTACCGCAATATGACATTTTTATTTATAAAATGGATGCTGGTATGCATACTGATATTAGTATGCTGAATAATAAAGATTCTAGATTAGTGTATTGGATGTTATAGTCTTATTGAATTATTTCTGAGACTCGTACCTTCAAATTATTTTTGCTTACACTTGTGATAGACGTTGATTAGACGCAATTTTTGGATATTTAAGACTGAAAGGCATAAGTACATATATATCATATGTTTTGCGTACATGTGTTTATATATATATGTATATATATATATATATATATATATATATATATATATATATATATATATATATATGTATATAATATATATTATACGTATATATATAATATATATATACTTCGGTAACATTTGGAACTTGAATTTGTGATTCGTTGCTACCGAGTGCCCGCGGGAGTTGTTCGTAAAATTCGCTATATCACTGCTCTGCTAAGAGCATATAGGTAAGTCCATATATCTCTTAAGGCATTGGATATACATATATATATATATATATATATATATATATATAATATATATATACATATATATATATATATATATATATTATATGTGTGTGGTATGTGTGTATGTGTGTGTAGTGTATGTATGTGTATATGTGTGTACACACAGTGTGTGTGTGTGTGTGTGTGTGTATATATATATGTATAAGTTATAATATATATAAATGTACCTCATTTAGTTTGTATATATATCCTTATAGTATATATTTAAATAATATCTTTTGGTATATATTCCACATTTCTTGCTAAAATATAGGGTGGTTCACTGTACACCGTGCACATACACGCTGTATGTTTTGTATTGAAAGAACATTTTCATATTTATATATATATTCCTCATATATTCAGTAAATGAGTATTTATATTGAGTTATAACAGACTCATACAGTCGTTACTTTAGTAATTGCAATCATCATATGATATTATATGTCATATGTTGTTTGTGACATTTTAATCCATAATAATCATTTTTTATATCCTATCCTATATATAACATCATCGTATATAATAATATACTCATAATATTATATTAATTATATAACATTACCATTATTTCATTCTCATTATAACAATCATCTATCATCACCTATAATCTACCTATCACTAATAATGTGTGTTATGATAATCGTTATAATCATATATATATAATATTAATTGTATTTATACCATTGCAATATCATTATAGCCATGCCTACATGATAATGATCACATTGCAATGTTGTTATATATCGCGATTATCAATATATCATATATTTTATATATATATATCGTTTTCATAACTATATATTATCATAATCAATACCATCATATATTATACATCATCTTCATCACTTCATCATCATATAATCATCTTCATATATTATTTTGTCTTTTTTGTTGTGTAATATATCAATATATATCTATCTATGTTATCATCTCATTATCATCTCATTATCATTTTTCATATTCACCTTCATATCATATACCTTCATATAGTTGATTCATCTTCCATCTTGTTGTCATATGTATCATATATATATATCAATACCAATATGATATGTATATACATTGTTATCATATAAATAATCATCAAAATATCATCATAATCATTATCATACCACATCATATACGATCGCCGCGATACTCACACACACACATATATGTACAATAAATATATATATATATATATATATATATATATATATATATATATATATATATATATATATATATATAAATTTTACCTGACCGGGATTCGATCCTGGGTCGTCAGCGTAACGATCCCTGCTACTCAGCGACCACTAAAAGAATTGTGAAATTACCTATGTGCTCTTAGCAGAGCAGTGATAGCGTATAGAGCATTTAGGTAATTTCCATGATGGTTGTAAGGCATCTGGTTAGACGATTTTTAATAACCGGGATTTTCACTCTGACAACCCGAGATC
>NW_028234403.1:5804822-5809822 GCF_977035675.1 Penaeus japonicus | reverse complement strand
ACACCATCTCACCGAAGTTGTTTACAACTTGCTTGGAGGAAGTATTCGAGAAGTTAGATTGGAAGGAGAAAGGGATTAAAATAGGGAATGAGCACTTAAGCAATTTAAGATTTGCAGATGACTTTGTTCTTTTCGGCGATTCAGCAGATGAACTACAACAATTGCTAAGCGATTTAAATAGGGAAAGTCAGAAGATTGGTCTTGAAATGAACATGAAAAAGACTAAAGTCATATTCAACAGTCGAACCCCAGTTAAGCAAATACAAATACAGGACGAGGTACTAGAAGCAGTGAACGAGTATGTATACCTAGGGCAACTCATCAAGCCGAGTACATCCTGCGATGCCGAGATAAAACGGCGAATCAGGCTAGGTTGAAATGCCTTCGGTACACATAGTAATATATTACGAGGTCGTCTGCCACTATGTCTAAAGATAAATGTTTTTGACCAATGGAAATTAGTAAGTGCTCAAAGAGGAATGGAAAGGGTTATGCTAGGAGTTAGCTTAAGAGACAAAAAAAAAAAAAAAAAAAAAAAAAAAAAGCAACATAGGTCAGGCAACAAACAAAAGTAGAGGATATACTCACGAGCATTAAGAAGAAAAAGTGGCAGTGGGCTAGACATATATATCGGAGACAGGACAACAGGTGGACAAAGAAAACTACAGAATGGGAAATACACGACACAATGAGACCCACGGCAAGACCAATGACTAGATGGCGGGATGAAATAGCGAATTTCGCAGGAGTAAACTGGAATCAGAGGACACAAGACCAGAATGACTGGAAAAGATTGAGAGAGGCTTACGTCCTGCAGTGGAATGATACATGCTGATGATATATATATATATATATATATATATATATATATATATATATATATATATATATATATATATATATATATATATTTATATATATTTATATACATATAACATATACATGCATATATGATATACATATATATACATAAATAATATACAGTATACACACACACACACACACACACACATATATATATATATATATATATATAATATATATATATGAGATATATATATATATATATATATATATATATATATATATATATCACTGACTATACTTGACTCTGCTGTCTGTCCTGGGAATACTTATCAAAAACAACCAAAGAACGAAAAACTAAATGATCGTTAACTTAGCCTTATCTTACTTCCCGCAAAGGAACCGCCTTGTTGTGGCGCGGGGGCTTGAACTCCTTCCTTGGATGAGCCTGCTCTGAATCTGGCCAGTCTCTTCCTCCCGTTGAGGTGGCCTTCCAGCGGCAGGTTCTCTGGGTAGGGATGACTAAGTGTTCCTAGGAGCTGATCTAGTAGGTGGGGCCGCACCCCCTGGTCCTCCCCCCAGGAGGGCTCACACCTGCCCACGCATTTGCCGTGCATGGCGCCCCTGTGCGATGGGAGATGGGAGTTCTGGAGGTTAAGTGATGCATTGTATAAGTATGCCCTGCGGCTAGCAACACGCCTCTTTGGTCCTCTATTCCAGCAAGATGGATTGCCTGATCTCGACTCGGTTAGGTCAATCGGCTGGTCTGTCTTTTGAGCTAGGCTAGGATCAAGCAGCTCCTGTCTTGCAGGCAATCGCATGGTCTTGTAAGTGCCATCAACGTGAAGCGGGGGTTGTTTATATCCTCCCATCATCCCTGTGGCTTCTGAGCATGACCTCAGTGCACAGTTTCCCCTTGTTGGACTCCGTGGTGGGTAGGGGTGTGGGAGGATGAATTGAATTGCTAACATATTACAACTTTCACCTCTAAATCCTTGACTGATACCCCCGCTGACGACCCCAGCAAGAAATCGACCAAGACTGTCACCTTGGAGCCTTTCAAGGTCCTCTGTGACAAAAGTAGAAAAATGGGCAAGGCTCTGGCGTCGGTTCAAGGAAAACCTGCCCAAGAACCTCGGGCTGGACCCTCCAGACCAGCCCCTGGCTCTGACAAAACTCTGGCATCGGTTCAGACGACAAGTCAAAACAAAAATGGAAGCCAGGTAAGACCCTCCGACCCTGCTGGCCCCACTGCCAAATCCCCGGCGTCGGTTCGGAGGACAGGCAACAAGCTGGTTCGGCCGACTCAAAAGGCGAGTCTGTAGCCCAAAGTCGGTTTTCCCTAAACCGGAAGGATTCGACAACGCTTACCAGAAAACCAGAGACAGTGCCGTCTGACGATTAGAATTGCCAGACACAATGGCATGATAATTGTACCGAGGGACCAAGCCACTATCACCTTCCTCCAGGAGACAGACAAGCTCCTGGATAGGCAGAAGGTGAGCCTGTCAGCTCTGACTCCCGAAGAGAGGAAGTCCAAGATGGTGCTTCTTGGCTTCCCTCTGATGTATGACCTTGAGGTCATCACGTCTCATCCCAAGGTGGTGGGAGCTTCCTCACTAGTTCAAAAGCCTTTTCCTGGTGTTGCTGACAGTGCTTAGTAAGGTGGCCATGCTGTGAGCAGTGCTCTTACCCCTTGTGAACCCATGTAGGTGTTCATGTGGAGGTCCCAACTTCCATTGGAGCCGGTTCAGTACCATTCTCTCTGCCGTTTTTCCCAGACAGTAGAGAGATGGGAAGGTACCGTCCCGGCTCCTTTGGTTTAGGGATGGGAACTATGTCAGCCCTCTTCCAGCACTGTGGTAGTGAGGAAGTCTCTCAGGACTTGTTGATGAAATGTAAGAATGCAAGCACACCTTCATGTCTTAGGTGGGAAATGATGGGGTAGGAGCTCCCATCACAACCCAGGGCTGACCGGGAACTGGTCTTATACGTCCGCCATAATTCCCTCAGAGAGAACATGGCATCTGCTCGACCGCCTTTTCTCTGATGAGGGCATGCCCTCAACTCTGCTGGTAGGCCGGCACTACTTGTTCTGGCAGAGAACTCGAGTGCCAGTCTCTCCGCCTCCGACCACGGGTCATGATGGGTCTTTCTTGAAGCTGAGCAGTTTATGGCCCATCTGATACGGTTCCACAGCTCTAAAAGGGAGGTTTGGTGGCCAAAGGACTCACACCACTCCAGCTTCTTTTCCTGCTTTACTCTCTTAGCAGTTTCCTGAGCATCCCTGAGAGCCTCTCTCAATAGAGCGTGGTTCTCAGGGGTACTCTATCTGCGAAGTGTCTTCTGCACATATTGATTCTGTGGTTGACCTCCTTAATCTCATCATTGTAGTACCAGGCGTCTTTGAAACACCTGGACCATGGACGAGTTTTGGGGATGGTCTCTGAGGCTGCCTCGTCTATGGCATTTACTAGTCTGGCCTCAAGTATATCCACATGTGTTGTGTTGTCCACAGACCAATTAATTCCCTCGACCAGAGCCATATTGACAAAGGTAAGGTCAAGGACCCCCCCGCCAATGTGCATAGGCTCCTGGCTGTAGAGAAGAGTAATCTCAGGGCACGACTCAAGCACCTCGGCTATGTGGTAGCCTTCCACATCACGACTTCAAGTGGGAGCCAAGATGGGGTGGTGGGCATTGAAGTCTCCCCCAATGAGAATTGGCTTGTGTGCCGCAGCAACACAGACTTCACTAATATCTAAGGTCCTACATTTTGGCCTGCTATACACATTGTACAGCTTGAAGGGACCCCCAGCCAAATGGATCCCAACAGCAAGGAATTCGACGCCTTCTCCACACTGCACAGGATCGGCAATCAAGGAGCAGAGGATCGTCGACTTTACAAGGGTAATCAAACCTCTGGTGGCTTGCGTCCTCGGCAGCACAAAGGGATGATATCCCGAGAAGTGAACAGATTCCCGTTCTCCATCTTCTCACTGGTCCTCCCCAATGCTGTCGCAACTGCTGTGACGACTGTTGTCAGCAGGAGCGTCAAATCCTTCGCTGTAAACAGAGTTAGTCTCTCCACTTATGGTGTTCCCAGACCCCTTCCGGGTCTGTTTCCGTCTTGGAACTCCCACCAGAGCTGGAAACTTCTTTGTGTTGGAGGTGTCCGACGGTGGTTTCGCTTTGGGCAGTGCGTCCTTCCTCTTATGTCTGGGGACAGAGCAAAGGGGCAAGGGCTCTCCCCTCCTAAGTGCCTGAAGGGGCGGGAACAAAGTCTGGTCGCTTTGCAATGACCTCTTGCCGCCGAAGAGCCTCTTCCTTCCTTACCGAACAGCCAAGTCTCCAGGCGTGGTGCTTTTTGTGGCAGTTGGGACACTTTGCAGTGGTGTCCCGCTTGCCCTCCTTGTGTGCTTTGAGGCACACCTCCATACTGTGTGCTTGACTACAGACACCACACCTTGGCTTTGCAGAGCAAGTGGCCAGGTCATGCCCGTACTTCTGGTACGTGAAGCAGTGGAGTGGGTCAGGAACGTATGTCATAAGGCTGTAGGAGCCCCAATTGCCAAGGTCTAAGGACGCAACTGGGGCTCCCTTCATAGTGACCAGGACTTGCCTGGTTGGGTGCTTCCCTTTGGCCATAAACTGCTCAGCTTCAAGAAAGACCCATCATGACCCGTGGTCGGAGGCGGAGAGACTGGCACTCGAGTTCTCTGCCAGAACAAGTAGTGCCGGCCTACCAGCAGAGTTGAGGGCATGCCCTCATCAGAGAAAAGGCGGTCGAGCAGATGCCATGTTCTCTCTGAGGGAATTACGGCGGACGTATAAGACCAGTTCCCGGTCAGCCCTGGGTTGTGATGGGAGCTCGCCATTCAGGAGATCCTGATCCTCAAGGGAATCAAAGGCAGACTGCTTGCCTGGATTGGTGACTATTTTCGGAACAGAACTGCCAGAGTGAAGATCCAAGGTCACCTCTCCAGGCATTTGCCCCTAGAGAATGGCACTCCACAAGGGGGGGTCCTTAGCCCGGCTCTGTTTAACACCCTCATGTTAAGCATCCTCGACATTACACTCCCAGTGGGGTGCAAGATCATTTCATATGCAGATAATCTTGCAATTATCTCTTCTGGGTGATGAAATGAGAATCTAACTAGAAAGGCCCAGCGTTGTCTGGACCTAATGTCTAAGGA
>NW_028234403.1:5777322-5779822 GCF_977035675.1 Penaeus japonicus | reverse complement strand
TGCACACAATACGTTATCATTTAATGAATGATGCCCTACACAATCACCCCATTCACTCACCTTTCGCATTACATGGTAATCCTATCACTATAGTAGCACAGTCACTTCACAAAGTCATTTCAAAGTAGTCATTTTACCTATATTCATTTATTTCGCAATACTCAGTCACGTATCCCAAATCATTTCAAAGTTCGCACTGCACAATCCAAGCCTTATCAGTTCAGTACTCAGTTATTTGTCATATAGTTTCGTTATTTAGTTATTCAGCACTTTATATATATGTATATATAGATATATCTGTATCTGGATTTTCTTATGACAAAGTAGCCAAAAGGGTCAAAAGCACGTCCTTTTCAGCCGGTGGTGAACAGCGATCTCCCTTCCTATGCAGCCACTTAGGCCTAAGAAAGTTGCTACGGCCAATAAGACATTTGCTAGTTATGTCAAGCTTTCTTACTCGAGGGAATAATTGATATTTATATTGCAACAAACGTTATCCTCGCATATTGTGCATGCATTACAGTAGTAGTTTAAAATTGATATACACGCAGAAACACACAAATTATTATTTGCTAAAATTATAGGTTATCACTGTAAATAAACTAAAATCAGTTATTTTATTGTTTTACATGAGTTACCGACTTGATTTACTTCAGTTTTCTCTGAAGAGACCACTTGCTCCCCATCAAATCTAAACAAATTCGAACGTATTACTCTGATTGTGACTTTATAAGTTAATAGCCTTTAATTACCAGTCCGTCCTGAGAATGAATATAAAAATACATCCAGTACACTTTTTGCTCTTGTTTGAATATTTTTCTTGTTAAAGACTTGGTAAATTCAGTTTCTTACGAGTCAAAGAGTAAATATAATCCAAGCCAAAGGATTTAAACAATTATTTATCCCCCATTTATCAAAGCTACATATGGTGGTATTTGTTTTACATTTTCATGCATGATCTGGAGTCTCGAAATATGTATTATACTATCCATTATTATCTTCATTGTTCCATAAATTTTGTTGTAAACCACCTTTAAAAATACTCTTTAAACGGCTGAATGATACGACATAAAATAAAAATCAGGAAATATTTGACATTTTCGCCATTCGGCGATGGTTAGCGCATGCGTCTTGGCGGCCCTATTGGATAGGTTGGTACGCGTGTGCGGGTTGATCTCTTTGGCAATAGCAAGCGATTGCGAGTTTTTGGCAATTATTGCAGATAAGGACGCTGCAGATAACGGCTATATAAATATGTCACTGCTCTAGTACAGTAGATGTGCCCTGTAGAATATTCATTAGGAAATTAGGAAATGTGCTGGATACTTATTTTTGTGTAGGATATATGACCACTAAAGTGTAGGATAAGGGGCAGTGCTCCAATTAATAAACGATTATGGTTTTATCTCAGACTAAACACACACGCACACACACACATACACAAACACACACACACACACACATACATTCCTACATCTGCGAAAAAAGGGTACAGTGTCCTAAGCCATGGATGTTTGAAGTTGTTTCTAGTCGTACAGTTCATTTTCATCAACATCTTTGATAATGTGTGACCAACCCGAGGATTCGTCACGTTCATGGTGTTTACAACCAGCTCCGAAGAACCGGGTTTATGAACGTGATTCTCCTCTCGGATCTAAGGCGATGGCGATGGAAGTAACAAATCAACGACGGACTGCCTGTTTTGCGCGTACTCGGCAGTTCGACACAGCGTTTCAAAGCGCATTTCCCGCGTAGTTTCATGTGCCTTTACCTTTACTGTTGTTAAGCTTGGGTTTCAGTTTGTATAAAGAGATTCCGAGGTAAGGAGGTCGAACCTGTTAGATGTGGTGGTCAAAGAGCTGAAATTACGAGGATATACATCTGCTACTCAGGTAAACAAATGACAGTCGATGACGTATTCGATAAGCTTGCGGTACCTACGGCATTTTTTTTCGCAGGTTGCTCAAAACAGGCCTACATGAATACTATTATCATTGAAAGCCAGTGAAAGCGAGTGGAAAAAACTATAGTAATATAGATTTGGAGTTGGACAGAATATTCAGTTGATTGTGGTCGTAATGGTGGTTGCCGTGTAAAAGTTTCCACTTATATTCTATGTACGAAACAAATTGTTGATCCAATTATGAAAACGTTCTAGATGTTCAAATTTATTTGAGGTGCGGAATATTTTTGTTATTTAGGTATTTATCAATGGATGGTTGAAATAAAACCATTGATGTTATTTTAGTAATAATGGTAATAACAAATGTAAATTACTAAAAATAATGATAATAATAAACTATCGAGTAAGGACTAACAGCTATAAATCATGTCCCTTACTTTCACATGGGTAACCCATCATTACTGGTATGATATTGCTGAATATGCAATATAGAAAGGATGAAATTACTATACTTAATACATATTCATTCATAATCATGATGTTTAAATAATGCCGAGCATTATAGTGCTTTCAGTTCACAATCATTTACATTCAGTC
>NW_028234403.1:5759822-5764822 GCF_977035675.1 Penaeus japonicus | reverse complement strand
ATGCCTGCCTGGAAGCAGTTACTCTTAGCATGCCCTCAACTCTGCTGGTAGACCGGCGCTACTTGTTCTAGCAGAGAACTCGAGTGCCAGTCTCTCTGCCTGCGACCGCGGGGCATGGTGGGTCCTTCTGGGGGCTGAGCGATTTGTGGCCCATCTGATAAGGTTCCACAGCTCTGTAAGGGAGGTTTGGTGGCCAAAGGACTCACACCACTCCAGCCACTTTTCCTGCTTTACCCTCTTAGCAGTTTCCTGAGCATCCCTGAGAGCCTCTCTCAAAAGAGCGTGGTTCTCAGGGGTTCTCTGTCTGCGGAAGTGTCTTCTGCACATATTGATTCTGTGGTTGACCTCCTTTATTTCATCATTGTAGTACCAGGCGTCTTTAAAACACCTGGACCACGGACGAGTTTTGGGAATAGTCTCTGAGGCTGCCTCATCTATGGCATTAACTAGTCTTGTCTCAAGTGTATCCACATTATCATTATGTGAGAATTCAATGGTTCTGAGGCACCTGGCCAGGGCCTCCTGGAAAGCTTTCCAGTTGGCCCTGTCCACCTTCCATCGAGGAATGTGCTGGGGTGCGGGTGCCGGGCCAGCATCCAAGATGGTGGTGACTATCCCATAGTGATCGCTCGTGGCAGTGTTGTCCACAGACCGTCTAATTCTCTCGGCCAGGGCTACAGTGACAAAGGTAAGGTCAAGGACCCCCCCCCCCCCGCCAACGTGCGTAGGATCCTGGTCGTTGAGAAGAGCAATCACGGGGCATGACTCAAGCACCTAGGCTATGTGATAGCCTGCCGCATCCCGGCTCTGCGTGGGAGCCAGGATGGGGTGGAGGGCATTGAAGTCTCCCACTATGAGAGTTGGCTCGTGTGCCGCAGCAGCACAGACTTCACTAATATCTAAGCTCCTACAGGTTGGCCTACTGTACACATTGTACAGCTTGAGGGGACCTCCAGCCATATGGATCTCAACTGCAAGGAGTTCAACACCTTCTCCACACTGCACAGGATCGGCAATCAGGGAGCAGGGAATATTCGACTTCACGAGGGTAATCAAACCTCTGGTGCCTTCATTAGAGGGCAACACAAAGGGATGATATCCCGAGAAGCGAACAGTGTCTCCTGTTAGAGTCTCCTGGAGCATGACAATGTCAATGTTCCGAGATCGCACGATCGCGTGGAGAAGGGCATTCCTCCAGGAAAAGCTGTTGATATTCCACTGCAGTATGCTTAGATTAGGAGCCATTGTGCTAATCTGAGTCCATTAAGTCTGCATCGTCAATGACGTTGACATAATCGGTCTCAGTGTCCGACGCCCCAGTGTGGGTAACGTCAAACATTTCAGAGTCTGACAAATCCTTGGTGAGTTCCTCACTGACCGTGATTTCCTCGCTGGATTTTTCACTGTCATCAGGACAGGTCGAGCCATTAGAAGGGCTGGGTCTCCTGGGAGGTGGAGAACCCTTGGTCGCCTTGACCTTCACTCTGGATGGTCGTGGCTTCCTTACCCTTTGGGCTTTGGGTTCAGGCTCTGCCAGTGTGGTCTTGGCCGCGGGTTGGGTGGGGAGACAAGTCTCACCCTGGGGGGTTGTGGGGAGAGGAGTCTCGCCCTGAGTTGGATTGAGTGTAAAGGCCTTGGGCCTTACATCCCTTTCCTTCAGGGCTGCGACAGTCTGGGTCATTGCCGTGATGGCGACCTTGACTGCCTTCTCCGTCTCTTCACTGGTCCTTCCCAATGCTGTCGCAACTGCTGTGACAACTGCCGTCAGCAGGAGCGTCAAGTCATTCTCTGTAAACAGAGTGACTCTCCGCTCTTGGGGTGGCCTTTGGTGTGTTCCCAAACCCCTTCTGGGTCTGTTTCCGTCTTGGAACACCCACCAGGGCCGGAAACTCCTTTGTGTTGGAGGTGTCCGGTGGTGGATTTGTTTTGGGCGGTGCATCCTTCCTCTTAGGAGGGGGGGAGCCCTTACCCCTTTGTTCTGCCCCCAGACATAGGTGCCTGGAGGGGCAGGAACAAAGTCTGGTCGTTTTGCATAGACCTCTTGTCTTGTCTCACATATCTGTGTGTGTGTGTAGAGAGAGACAGACAGACAGACAGAGAGAGGGAGAGGAAAGGGAAAGAAAGAAAGAGTGATTTATGCGGTGTATTGTTTTATTTGATTTATTAGAGAACAATTAAAGTCACCCCACAGACATTAAGAGTGAGACTGGACTTAGCAATCCCCAAAAAGAGATTGCCAACTCGTCTCTTGACATCACAGTTGATAGGACACAAACCAACGTTCCAACTCACAATCCTATTACAGGTTCGCCCAGGATGGTACACGTTGTTGGCCACGGTTATGGTGGCTGTGGTCGTGATGGCGCGGCTGACTTCCGGAAACACTGCTGCAGCGTATTATATCGAAATCGTAGGCGTCATTCCCTGGGGCGTCGTCCAGGCTTCGAAGGTGGTGAGTCTTTCAGGAAGGTGTTCTATAGCGTCCTTTTTGACCCTTTGGAACTTGCTGGTGTATGGAAGATCATTCCGACTTGCAAATGATCGGCAGCTGGTTCGTTCAAATTTTCCTAGGTGACGAGTGGGCTTGCGTGCAGCGCTGTGTGTCTTAGTGTAGGTTGCCACGTCTACACCCTCAGGGACACCTCGCAGGGCCGCCTCTGCACCGCCCTCAACAATGTCTATAAACTCACATACGTGGCTCTGGACCCCACCGTTCGCATCTATACAACAGAGGAACGTTGTAAGTGCATAAATACAAATAAAGGCATGAAGGAGACTGAAAAATTGATCAATCTCGTTTATGCTGTTATCACCAAAAGCTGCCATTCATTTTTTAAAATGTATATAAGCATTTCCTTACTACACACATGCTGGCCGGATTTGCCATGTCATCATGATTTTTATTATTGTCTTTAAGATGGAAAGGTCATTAGTGCGTGTGCCTGTTCATTGAGTATCATAGTTTATCTTTTCAGTGTCAGCGTTGACGTCTACTACCACCTCTACAACAACATCAACAACTACAACGACCCCGCCTTGCAGCTACGCACCTGTGACTCCGAACGATTACAGTAAATTCTCTCAGATAGATTACGTCTCCTCAGATTAAGTATCTATATTTACCATGAATTAATGCTGACTACCATAGATTGTATGTATGCAGGTATGTAAACAAACGCAAATACACGCACATTCACATACACTTACACACACAAACACACATATACACACAAACATATATATATATATATATATATATATATATATATATATATATATATATATATATGTATATGTATATATATACATATTGTGTGTATGTGTGTGTTTGTATACATGCTTATCTCATATATATATATATATATATATATATATATATATATATATATATATATATATATATATATATATATAATTATATATATATACATATATATGTATATATATGTATATATATGTATGTATATAAATATACATATGTATATATATACATACATATATATATATGTGAGAAGATGGTAGAATGCAGAAACGCATTTTTAATATATACAAATTTTTACCTCCCTGACCGGGACTCGAACCCGCGCCGTAAGATCGACAGGTACGGAGGTGATACCGCTCGGCTACACGACCCGACAAGAGTTATTCAACCAGACGCCTTATGAGATGTCATGAACATTACCTATGTGTTCTTATCAGAACAGTGATAGCGAAATTTTACGAACAACTCCCGCGGGCACTCGGCAGCCACGGAATCACAAATTCAAGTCCCAAATCAGGTTACCAGGGTTATATATGTGAGAAGATGGTAGAATGCAGTAACGCATTTTTAATATATACAAATTTTTACCTCCCTGACTGGGACTCGAACCCGCGCCGTAAGATCGACAGGTACGGAGGTGATACCGCTCGGCTACACGACCCGACAAAAGAGTTGTTCAAAAAGACGCCTTATGAGATGTCATGGACATTACCTATGTGTTCTTATCAGAACAGTGATAGAGAATTTTTACGAACAACTCCCGCGGGCACTCGGCAGCCATGGAATCACAAATTCAAGTCCCAAATCAGGTTACCAAGGTTATATATTTGAGATGGTAGAATGCAGTAACGCATTTATAATATATACAAATTTTTACCTCCCTGACCGGGACTCGAACCCGCGCCGTAAGATCGACAGGTACGGAGGTGATACCGCTCGGCTACACGACCCGACAAGAGTTATTCAACCATGTCATGAACATTACCTATGTGTTCTTATCAGAACAGTGATAGCGAAATTTTACGAACAACTCCCGCGGGCACTCGGCAGCCACGGAATCACAAATTCAAGTCCCAAATCAGGTTACCAGGGTTATATATGTGAGAAGATGGTAGAATGCAGTAACGCATTTTTAATATATACAAATTTTTACCTCCCTGACTGGGACTCGAACCCGCGCCGTAAGATCGACAGGTACGGAGGTGATACCGCTCGGCTACACGACCCGACAAAAGAGTTGTTCAAAAAGACGCCTTATGAGATGTCATGGACATTACCTATGTGTTCTTATCAGAACAGTGATAGAGAATTTTTACGAACAACTCCTGCGGGCACTCGGCAGCCATGGAATCACAAATTCAAGTCCCAAATCAGGTTACCAAGGTTATATATTTGAGATGGTAGAATGCAGTAACGCATTTATAATATATACAAATTTTTACCTCCCTGACCGGGACTCGAACCCGCGCCGTAAGATCGACAGGTACGGAGGTGATACCGCTCGGCTACACGACCCGACAAAAGAGTTGTTCAACCAGACACCGTATGAGATGTCATGGACATTACCTATGTGTTCTTATCAGAACAGTGATAGCGAATTTATACGAACAACTCCTGCGGGCACTCGGCAGCCACGGAATCACAAATTCAATTCCCAAATCGGGTTACCAAGGTTATATATGTGAGAAGATGGTAGAATGCAGTAATGCATTTATGATGTATACAAATTTTTACCTCC
>NW_028234403.1:5747322-5749822 GCF_977035675.1 Penaeus japonicus | reverse complement strand
TATATATATATATATATATATATATATATATATATATATATATATATATATATGTGTGCTGTCAGGCTAATATAATTACCTCTGTGACTGGGCACCACGTTGGGTAAGGGCCAAGCTCAGATCAAGTTATCACTTGCTGGCACTCAATCATGAGTCAGCATTCAGTAACACAGGTCGGTCCCGCTATAGTACTCATAGCCTGGGCGAAGCATCTGCTCCGCATATCTGACTTATCCTTTATATTTACACACACATACATACACATATATACATATTGTTGCGTTCATACTATGTAAACTACCCTATTACTGCAAAATAGGATAGTCTACATAGTATGACAGCAACATTGGATAGTCTACATTGCATGGCTGCAGCATATACATATCTTGTAATTAATGAAAGGAATTCCTTTAAAAGCGATCAATCATTTTCTGGTTATTGAGTTATCCAGGATTTTGTTCTGACTGAATGTAAATAATTGTGAACTGAAAGCACTATAATGTTCGGCATTATTTAAACATCATGATTATGAATGAATATTTAATAAGTATAATAATTTCATCATTTCTATATTGCATGTTCAGCAATATCATACTAGTAATGATGGGTTACCCTTGTGAAAATAAGGGACATGATTTGTAGCTGTTAGTCCTTACTTGATAAATAGTTTATCATTATCATTATTTTTAGTAATCTACATTTGCTATTACCATTATTATATCAATGGTATTATTTCAACCATCCATTAACAAATACCTAAATAACATAAATATTCCGCACCTCGAATAAATTTGAACATCTTGAATGTTTTCATAATTGGATCAATTTGTTTCGTAGATAGAATACTTGAGAATATAGGTGGAAACTTTTACACAGCAAACCACCGTTACGACCACAATAAACTGAATATTCTGTCCAACTCCAAGGCTACATTACTGTAGTTTTTTCCCCCACTCGCTTTCACTGGCTTCCAATGATAATAATTTTCATGCAGGCCTCTTTTGAGCAACCTGCGAAAAGATTGCCGCAGGTACCGCAAGCTTATCGAATACGTCATCGACTGTCATTTGTTTACCTGAGTAGCAGATGTATATCTACGTAATTTCAGCTCTTTGACCACCTCATCTAACAGGTTAGACCTCCTTACCTCGGAATCTCTATACAAACTGAAACCCAAGCTTAACAACAGTAAAGGTAAAGGCACATGAAACTACGCGGGAAATGCGCTTTGAAACGCTGTGTCGAACTGCCGAGTACGCGCAAAACAGGCAGTCCGTCGTTGATTTGTTAATTCCATCGCCATCGCCTTAGATCCGAGAGGAGAATCACGTTCATAAAACCGGTCCTTCGGAGCTGGTTGTAACCACCATGAACGTGACGAATCCTCGGGTTGGTCACACATTATCAAAGATGTTGATGAAAATGAACTGTACGACTAGAAACAACTTCAAACATCCATGGCTTAGGACACGGTACCCTTTTCGCAGATGTAGGAATGTGTGTGTGTGTGTGCGCGTGTTTAGTCTGAGATAGAAACCATAATCGTTTTTAATTGGAGTAATGCCCCTTATCCTACACTTTAGTGGTCATATATCCTACACAAAAATAAGTATCCAGCACATTTCCTAAACAAAAAATTGAGCACTCTACAGGGCACATCTACAGTGCTAGAGCAGTGATATAGATACAATATATTTACTACACTCAATAATCTCATATTAACTCCATTATGTGGGTCATCCCCCCAGCGAGGCACTTCTGGTTCGCTATTCTTGATGACCTTAGCCATTAAAATGATACTTTTTTACATGTTTGATATTATGACAGTAAAAAATAGGCTAATCTTTTAATTTACCCGTTTACGATAGGTAGGTAGTCTTTCAGCTTACCTTTCAATTGTCAATAGTTGAGCTTAATAGAAAACGGGTTATTTTTATGGGTAATTCAAGTACAAGGAAAACAAGTGCTAGAAAAAAATATCAGTACAAAATAAATTCAGCATTTAGCCAGTGCTTGAAATAACTTACATTTGATTGAAGTTCAACAGGTATTTCAAATATGACCACTGTTTCTCGTGTTGTAATTAGAGATGCTAATGTACTTTTAAACAGATCACTGTCTTTCGGTTGGATATACTATATGAAAAAAAGTGCTTTTGACACGTACAGTACATGGGAATGGTAGAGATAATGCCCTCATGACCAATTCAGCAGCTTAGTATAACTAGGATAAACCTGGTTTATATCAGTCTTTTCTATTCGTTTTCTTCGTTTCTATGCGGGAATAAGGAATGTTATATTGTTTATAGTACAAAAGTTTCTTAACTCTAGCTGCTTTTCTTTGAAACTATTAAAGGGGGCATGGCTGGCAGTGCTCTTTTTTTTATTTTTTTATTTTTTATTTTTTTTAGAAAACTATTCCATAAACTGTCTGCATCTCATATCATTAATTTCCTTCTGTTCTCTACATTCCTTCTGACTGACGTTCTCCCCCCCCCCTA
>NW_028234403.1:5737322-5739822 GCF_977035675.1 Penaeus japonicus | reverse complement strand
TTAATTAAGTGCCGTCTACATATCCACTTGCTTCTCGACTCAATACATATGTTCATATATGTATATATATATATATATATATATATATATATATATATATGTATATATATATGTATATATATACATATATACATACATATGTATATGGATATATATATATATATATGTATATATATACATATATACATACATATGTATATGGATATATATATATATATATATATATATATATATATATATATATATATATATGTATATATATATGTATGTATGTATGTATGTATATATACACATAAACACACACACACACACACACACACACACACACACACACACACACACACACACACACACACACACATATATATATATATATATATTATATATATATATATATTATATATACATATATATATATATATATATATATATATATATATATATATATATATATATATATATATATATGTATATATATAATCATTTACATATACATATACATATATATATATATATATATATATATATATATATATATATATATATATATATATATATATATATATATATATATATATATATATATATATATATATATATATATATAAAAAAAATATATATATATATATATATCACTCTATATATATATATATATATACATATATATATATATATGTTTATATATATATACGCATATATATAGATAGATATGTATAGATTATAATAATGATAAAGAATAATAAAGAGGCCAGCTACTTTTACGCGCTTGTCCTCTTTTTATTCTCACTGGCAGGGATAAGGCAACAGAAGTCTGAACATTAACCTCATGGGCAATAAATAATATAAAGCCAAAGAAAACGAGGTGGCAGGGATATCCGTTTTTTATGCCTGCTTCTATGACTGTGAGATTATTTAGGTGTGTATTTTCGGTACATGGGTACGCGTGCTAACCGTGTGTCAGTACTGAAGCGTATACAAATATGAACACACACACACACAAATGCTCATGCACACAGACACACACACAAACAAACAAACACACACACACACGCACACACGCTCGCCCGCGGACACAGATACGATTTTTAAAAAATTATTGGATTTTAATTTTCTTTAGATCGATTTCGTGCGTTCAGTTATGCGTAAACTACCTAAAATTCCACAATAATATACACTCACCAAAAGTTTTTTTTTACTCTTTTACCACACTTTACCACAAATCTACTCTTGACATCTTTCACCGCAGAAGATATTGGTAATCAACCCTCATCAACATTAATTTACTGCGTGCATCTACTTTTTGAAAATAAAAAATCTAGTCTTACTCTGATCATAATATACCTTAATATCTACTCACTTACCTTAGATTGATACCAAAATATGATCAATTGGTCTCCGGTCCGTTAAGAACCTAGCCATAAAATTACGTCATAATCCGCCAGTAACATTCCCGCCGACAAGCTAGGCCAGGAGAGCATCGAATCAACCAATCAACTAATAAACATAGACGATTACATAACCTCCCATTCGAGAGGAGGTTTAAAAAAAAAAAAAAAAAAAAAAAAAAACTGACTTATCGAATCGCCCTTTGGCAGAAGCGTCTTCGATGGAGTATGTGTGTGGTCTTTTCCTTCGCACTGGCTCGGGTGGGGGCGACTTCTGCTCATTCGTATATCAAGCTGGAAGGCGTCGTTCCTCAGGGTACTGTCGTCGCTACGAAAGAGGTGAGAAAACTGGAATAATCTCTGAGTTTTTTTTTTTCTTTTTCGCTTATGAAGGGTAGGGGGGGATATTGATTAAGCTGTGTGGCATATAAATGAAGTTGCTGTAAATATTAGTATTTCACTGATAATAGATTATAGTGTGAATATACGTGTATTGTTCGCTGTATAGCCCCCCCCAAAAAAAAAAAAAAAAAAAAAAAAGTTTCAGTAAAGTTTTAAAATGCAATCATGCTCTTAACCAAATAAATACATAGAAAACCGACCTATTTCTAAAAGGTGGCGACCCGACTTGAGTGCGCCGCTGTGTGTGTGACTGTGGGTTGCCAAGCCTACACTCTGACGGAGACATCCCAGAAGCAGTTGTGCACCGCCCTCGTCAGTGTCTACGAACTCACATACGTGGCCTTGGATCCAACCTTCCGCGTCTACTCTACACAAGAGCGCCGTAAGGAAGAGTTTAGCGTGCACCGATTTTTTGCTCTGCTTTCTTTAAAAAAAATATATTATGATAATGATCTTACTGAAAAAATATAGTAATGGTATTGGTAATAATGGTCATGCTAATGATACTACTACTGTTGGTAACAACACAAATAATAGTAGCAGGGATATAGAAAGAAAACGAAAGAGAGATGGTATCAGAGAGAGAGAGAGAGAGAGAGAGAGAGAGAGAGAGAGAGAGAGAGAGAGAGAGAGAGAGAGAGAGAGAGAGAGAGAGAGAGAGAGAGAGAGAGAGAGAGAGAGAGAGAGAGAGAGAGAGAGAGAGAGAGAGAGAG
>NW_028234403.1:5722322-5724822 GCF_977035675.1 Penaeus japonicus | reverse complement strand
CAAGTACTTGTATCAGCCGGGCCAGGAAGTCAAGTTCAGACTGCTTACCGTGTATGGCTGGAAGAGCCTCGTTTCCAGGGAGAAGGTAAGCACGGGGAGAGAAGAAGAAAGGGAGACGGAGTGAAGGATAATGAATGTTATGAGACAGGGAGGCTGACGGAATGGGAGTTTATATATGTGTGTGTGTGTGTGTTTGCTTATCGGCACACACACACGCACATATACTTTGTGTGAGAATGTGTGTCACTGTGCGTGTGTGTGTATGTGTATGTGTACATGTTTCTGTGTATGTGCCTGTGTTTACATTCGTAAAGCAGAGAACGAAAACCTATGATGCCGGCATTTCACTTTGCTACTTGACCTTTTTACAAGAAAAGAGTATGCCTCACTGGTCGGTTTTCGTTCGCCGAAGCACCGTGCTTCATCAACTAACTAGCCTCCACCTTCCCCCAGTACTCCGAGATATGGGTGACATCGCCATCGCAGACCCGCATCGCACAGTGGAAGCGCGTTGACAACTCAGCTGGCTTAGTCCACCTGGCCTTCCAGCTGGCCGACGAGCCCGAGGAGGTGAGAGCGAAATGGCCTTTCGTTATGTGTCGGGGGTGTTTTGCTATGGGCGGGAGCTGGAAGCACACACTTCTTGTAGGAATCGTAGCTGTGAGGATCCTCTCGAAGCTAAAGATTGCATGTTATCTTAGACTGTTTACAATATCAGTATCTTAGACTGTTTACAAAATGCCTTCCGAGTTAAACCAGAAAGTCTTTTCAGGGATAACTCACTGCGACCTCTGACATATCTCGATGCCTTAGGCGTAACAATTTGTTTTCATTCGAACTTCGTACACGCAGGGCACATACACTATCAACGTGCGAGGCTCCAATAAAGTTATCGAGACCAGAACCTTCAAAGTCGAGGATTACGTCCTGCCACGCTTCGTAGTTGAGGTCACGCCGCCCAAGTACATCCTGGCGACTGATGAGCGGTTCACTTTCAGGGCGTGCGCGAAGTGAGTATCGACTGTCGTGTTTGATGCTCTGTGATATTGTGATTAATATCGGTGTTACTTATTCCTTTCATTGATATCATCATCGTTGTAATTCTAATGATGATAATGGTGATGGTGATAATGAATCAACATACATCATCGTCATCATCATTGTTATTATCGTTATTATCATTGTTATCATTACTGTTATCATAATTCTTACTATCATCACCAATATCATTATCTTCCTCATAACCATCATCATTGCCATTATCCTTTTTATCATATTACTATACGCTATTCATAATATCCTCCCTATATCACCATTACTAAGTCCTTATGACCCGCCTCCTTCTGCAGCTACACCTTCGGGCAGCCAGTCAAGGGCAAGATGACACTCGAGGTTTCCAACAACGAACGCAGAAGATGCTTATTCAAGTACAAGAGGACGGAATACGTGAGTTCGCTCTTGTCTGATTAGTGTTTTCTGTCGTTGTTTTGGCTTGATTTTGTAGGTGATCTTTGATGACTTTTTATGATTATTTTCTATTTTAAAGTTATCTTTAAAACTGTTATTTTCATTTGTTTCCTTTGCGATACTCTATTCTTGAATTTTCTTGATATTTTGTGGTTGCTTTCACTTATTGCAATTCTATCTTAGAGTTAACTTTTGTTGGCCTTTTTTTTCTAGATTGGTACATTCAATCAATGGAAATTTCCGTTTTAATATTATTATTGACTATATTGACTGATATTCCCAATATTCAACATTATTAATAAGCAAATCTAACATACATACCAAAATCATACAAATCAAATCGTAAACCCATTATAAATCATTTAAAAATCGCATTTCCCTCTTTTTTCACATAACTTTAGCGTTTCTAAGTACAAGCGATTCCTCCCAGGTGACCGGATGCCACGACTTCGAAGTGACGGCTCAGGAATTGCGCTTCATGGACTGCTCTGTGTACAGCGTGCGCGCCACAGCCACCATGGAGGAGGAAGGCACCGGTGTCACCTTCAACGAATCCGTCAGGGAGAGCGTCCGCCGCACCGTCGTACATCTAAAGGCGGTTCGTGAGGACGCCTTCAAGAAGCCTAACCTGCCATACTTCCTGAAGGTAAGCTGGTCTTCGCCCTCGCTGGCTGGCTGGCTGGCTGGCTGGCTGGTCCTGTCTGGCACTTGATCTCTTCTTCTTTAAACTGCAATTACTCTTTTTAAGAAGCCGAGCAATGGAGATAAATCAGACACGAAATATATACAGCAATATTGGGAAATGTGGAATAAACGTCACAATCATCTAAATGATAGATATGCACATAAATGCATATGAATAGCACTGAAGAGATTCGGAAGCGACTAATGTCAAAAGAATAAACGCCACAATAACCATGTCACTATAAGCCCCCTCAGTATTCCTCTCAGCATCAATGCCTTCACCACCCTCTCACCATCAGACCACCACTACTATCACCATCAAGGGCCCTCACCATTCTCACACCATAAG
>NW_028234403.1:5687322-5689822 GCF_977035675.1 Penaeus japonicus | reverse complement strand
GTAGATTGGATAAGCATACAAATCATGTTAAAATAACAGAAGAACGCTCAATATACTTGAGGTTAACCGTCCATCACAAAAATATACAATGATACTACTATAATATATCTGTACCATAGTAATGCAGTACTACTCTATGTAATATCCTATAATATCTCTTCATTGAGGTGATCACTAATCTCAAAATAATCCTTAAATATATATATAATAAATAAGGTAAAATGAATTATCAAATAAGATGAAATAAAGACCAAAGTTGCAATTCTGTGAGCTGCATTTTTTTTTTCAATACTGAAAGAAAACTACTAATTTCAAATAGAATTTAACCTGAGCCTGGATTCCTCGACATTTTTTTTTTTTTAATTTCCCGTAATAGTCGCCACTAATTCTTTTAGTTGGCTTCATTAAGTGACCAAGTTACTCGTTTTTTTTTATTTCTTTAATTTCTTTATTGATAGGTTCGTGATGAATATTATTTGTTAGCTGACTGGTTGGCGAAGATGATGATGATTAAAGGATAGTTACCAGGTTGGTGATAAATATCATAAGTTGGTGAAGTTTAAATAAAGACCCTCAACCTCTCAAGAGCACCTTCCCATTGCTTAAAGAAAGAAATAAAAAAAATAAGAAATAATAAAAAAAAGTGAAATGAAGAAACAGATCGACAAAGGAAAGGCAGTTGAATGTGGCAAGGAAAAGCGGGAATAATGAAAGCCAACATAACTGATGCCAGATCCTTTCATTACTTTGAAAAGGCGTCTATGAAAGGAATAGAAATCTGTCTTAAAATAAAGACTAAGAAAGAAAGGCTAAATTGTAAAGATAGAGAAAGAGGGTAAAAAGAGAGAGAGAGAGAGAGAGAGAGAGAGAGAGAGAGAAGAGAGAGAAAGATAAGTAGGCGGTATATAATTTGATTCAGACTTGACCTTTATCTCAAAAAAAACATGTGGGATCGCAAATAAGTCCCCAAAGCACTATCACTAGGCTCAGAAAAAAATGGGGTTCGTATTGGGGAAACGTTTGTTCAATTACAAACAACCGCAGAGAGAAGATTCTAAGATTTAAAGATGTCATGCATACACCACCTTTATATCATATACCGCTAGATTTACACACGGATTGCTAACCCAAATTGTCTATTTTTTTTTTTTTTTTTTTTTTTGTAATCTTTGCGATAGTCTAAGCATACCAATCTCTTTAGGGCTCTTTCTTTGGTAAAGCATTTTATGGTTCAACGAACGTATGTAAGTTACAATTTCTTTAAGCCAGCGACTGTATAGTTCATTTTCTGATCGACCAACAGCGGTTCCATAGGAGGACCTTGGAGAGAATCACTCTAACAAGAAACAAATTGCGAAGATTGAAAGGAAACTAAAGCTTTCCCATTGCTGCAGTCTGATTTTCTGCCATGACAAATATCAAGGCGGTTTAAAAAAGACATGACAAGGTTCTATAAGCAAATGTTACGATCGTTTTGAACTCCTCAGCTGTCGCGAAATTGAATTATGTTGCTACTAAATGTTCAAATGTGCAAATGATTTTTGGACAAAAAATAAAAAGGATGATCTACGCGGACACCATCTATGAACCAATCATCTGCTTTGTAAAGTTACGCTTAGTGTTAAACGGTATCCATGCTAGTAAGTACACGAAAGGTAGTTTTCCAATAGAATTCAAAACCAAACCGAAACCGATCTGCTCCCCTTTGCCTAGGCCTACCTTGCCCGAGGATAAAGCCGAGGATAAGAAACCCCGAGTCAGCGAGAGTGAGAGAGGGCTGGCCTGGCGACCGCTGTGTTATCCAGAAGAGGATAATCCCAAGGATAGCGGAGGTCGCCCCCAAGGCTATCCAAGACGCCTTGCTGAACTGCTTCGTGTAGACTGACCACATGTAGTCATCGTTGGTCGGCTTTTTCATGTAGATCCTATAGCTGTATGAGATAGAAATTCGTTTTAAAAATCCGTCCGTTTTTGTCTTTGTCTTCGGTATCGAGAATGAGTCGTGGGGAACGCCATGGATGGAACAATTTTAATGGTGTAGGAGCAATGGCGATGTTTGAGGTTCTTCTTCTAGATGATACCATAAAGGGCGTTATTTAACGAGAAGACCAGAAAGTTCAAACTATTCTGCTTCTCATTATAATGCAAAATAAAGAACATGTATTATGCCCAAATTCCTCCGTTACCTGGGCAATACTAGTATATTTTGATGCCGATACAGAAAAACCGAAATTGAAACAACACTATTCACCTAATCTTCGAAAAAAGCCCCCCCCCAAAAAAAAAAAAAATAAAAAAAAAATAAATAAATAGAAATAACTCGCTCTACCGATGCCGCAGATCTACAGACGCGAACTCACCCTCCGGACACGATCCCCTGGAGGTAACTGACTGCCTCGCTCCGCTTCAGAGTGACGTCTATCGCAGCGACGCCGATGTCAGCCACGTCGTCTAAGATGTCCCGGATGATGCCCGTCCACTCGTTGTCCACGACGGCACC
>NW_028234403.1:5664822-5667322 GCF_977035675.1 Penaeus japonicus | reverse complement strand
AGAATGGAGAGTCAAACCTGCCCTTCCAAGTTAACTCTGACGGAAGCAGCTCCGAGAACTTCAGCATCACTAAGGCCAACGTGACTGGACTCTGCTCCCTGCGCCGCTCCAAGTCCGCTTCCTTCAACACTGATCAGGTATGGGGTCACATACTCCATTATGTGAACAATCTTAGATACGTTATGTAGGTGCAATCATGTGATTGGCATTAGGCCTGTTCCCATGCACTGCTAAGAAGTGATATCCATTGCATATTATGGAAGTTCTTCGTCTTTTTTACAGAGTGTGCTCTCCGGATCGGTTGTGGTGGAAAACGCTCGTGCCAACGCCGATTACACGGTGACCTTTGCCGGTGTTGGAGAGGCTCCGGCCCAGACTGTTTCTGGTCAGGTTGTAGAGCGTGTGGACAAGCTGTTCGCCGATATCCAGATCAACTTGGAAAACCTTGTGCCTCAGAACATCGCCAGCTACCAAGCAAACTCTGGTCATGACGTACTTGAAAGTGCAAGCAACTTGGACGGCAATGATATGAAGGACGTTCACAGCGCCGGCTTCAGGAAGGCTTTGCGAGAGATCCTGGAGAAAACCATGTCCTCCAACGTCAAGGTGCAGATTAACAAGTCCATCCAGGATATGAGGAATGCCTGATTTTCCCGCGCGAAGCTTTATAAATGTGTGAGTGTACGGAGAGACAAATAAGATATTACAATTACAAACTTTGTATTCTTCGGCCTGTTTTCTAAGAAAACGATATGATAATGATGATAATAAATAATGATAATGATATTGATAAGGATGATAATGACAATGATATTCATGATGACGATAATAATAATAATAATCACAGTAATAGTAATGATAATGATTATAATTATCATAATGGTTGGAGGTAGAGTGATCAAAATATATCTATTTTCACTGATGTTACTTCTCATGCGAAAATGTTGCTGCATAAGGTGCATGTGCAGAGATATATAGTCTTCATTTCTGGTTTAGCTGATTATTCATATTTATGTTTTAACTTTTTCCGAAATCAGATTGTGAGCTGCATTATAATTATGTTATATTGCTAACTGCAATATGTTTACTTGTTATTCAGGATCTTTTTTTCATATCATCAAGTAACTAGAAATTACTATAACTACATATCTATAAATATTTATAAGTTTGCATAGGATTTACTTGGAACCCTTTGATCATATTGCCTCAAATAATAACATTATCATGATGCAATTATCCAATAATGATAAAAAAGAAATGGAACAAATGGAATACTGAAAAAAGACGACTCTCTATTAATTAAGAATACTAAATTCATTGACACATATAGTGCTTAAAGTTGCAATAATTGGTGATTGCAACAGTAAGATATAATCCCACCAAGATCCCCTTCTCAGGGTACCATGATAAAGTGAGCTGTATGACACTATCTCTCACCATAAGTATTCCCATAAAGCTAAAGCTATAGGGAACGCCACAACGATAGAGGCGTTTGTGGGCACAGAAATGCCGGAGTATACTAAATCCCACAATCGTGTTCTAGGATTGAGCACTATATTTAATAACATTCAGTCCTAAATCTTGGGGTCACTTTTGTATTCGAATATTTTATTTTGCGTTATGATAAGGGTACAATTCAATATATGATACTTTGTTTTGCGTTATGATAAGGGTACAATATATATGTATATATATATATATATATATATATATATATATATATATATATATATATATATATATATATATTAGTATATCATACACATAAGTTCCTTGGAATATGTAAAGAGAGAGAGAGAGAAAAAAAAAAAAAAAATGCAGAGGTTCCTTCAACGTGTAAAGGTTGGGAATCACTGGTATAGACAGAAAAAGTGCGCTCAGACTGCTCCTAAATTATTTCGATAATTCTAGCAACAGTCATGCTGTACTTATCATTATTCATAAAATTCTTTCTATCCGGATAATGTTAGCAACAGTCAGACCATATTTGGTCAATAGTCAGTTGATAACCTAGTCCTACCAAAAATCAATCGGGATATTCAGTATATGCTTTTTAACACACACATATAAATAATATATATGTGTTTATATATATATATATATATATATATATATATATATATATATATATATATATATATATTCACACATACAAATATACTAACACGCGCGCGCGCATGACCACATAAACACATTGAAAAGCACATATATAATATCCCAACTGATTTCTTTATAGAACTGGGTTGTCATAAAGCAGGATGCAACAATATTCATTATACTAATAGCAAATAATGTGTGTTAAAATTTACTTGCTCTGTAAACTGTTTTAAAAATGCATTAGAAGAAAAGAAAAACAAATATCGATCCAGAATGAACATTTCGGTATTACATGTAATTCTTTCATCATTGTAGTATAGTCTGACCAGTCATGTCTCCATTCACGAAACTGATGAGGAGTCGCATCAGCTGGCAAAGCATTTGGAGGCTACACAGATGCCTT
>NW_028234403.1:5652322-5654822 GCF_977035675.1 Penaeus japonicus | reverse complement strand
AAATGAAATATCCAAATTAATATAAACCAAAATAAAATCATTCTAATAAAAACTCAAAAGTACGGGTTCTGAATTTCAATGCAGGAATGGCAGCTTTCATGAACACGATCAATATAAAAACAAGACCTTAAGATACTCTGCCTTTTCTCCAATTTCCTACGTCGATTTCACCGCGTCATAAAATACGAAAATATATAAAAAGGGAACACTTAAAACAAAGTAAAACGGCGTTTCTAGTCCGAGTGGCGGTTCTGTACTTATTGTTTTGCCGAGCGCATTTTCAGTTGCACAGTGACGTCATCACAAATTGCAATTGAGAGAACGAAGCGCTTTTATCATCCACTAAATCGTGTGTATAGTTCGTTTTTGAGCAATTAAATGATTATATATGTACGGTGGTGTTAATAGCAATGCTTTACCGATAAATCACTGTTTCTGACTGCACAGCCTTTGAAAATTCTCTCACCACTGATGTGTGTATATATATGTATATATATTATACATATGTATATATATATATATATATATATATATATATATATATATATATATATATATATTGTGAGGAATATAAAATGGAGGTGAATGATTAAAACATAAAGCATGAACACAATGCTATATCTCTGACATTCATATTCGACTTGATCGAGTAGAGTCTAATAAAAGGAGGATAACAATATTCAATGGTGACAAAAAAGAAAAGAAAAAATAGTTTTTACTATTTAATTTTACACCATAACAGACGTGTTTATTAAAGCAAGAGAATTCTATACCAAGCATGAGTTGCACTATTCCCGCCTTTAAATGAATGGGCAGGAAAAACCGGGAGCACTCCGATTTGGAGACCCTTTGACAAGTCTTCGAGTGTAGGATTTAAGTCTATAAACCAATTCGTTTTTTTATATCTGACTAATTCGATCAGGAACAGAGGTTATGATTACAAATAGATGCATGAATAAATGCATAAATAGTCAATAAATGAAAATAATCAAACACAATAAAATGCATCAACATTTATTTAAAAGTAGTGTCCATCTTCGAAACAGGTTAGAAAGACATGAACAATGTTCTAAGTCATTATCTTATCCGAAGAAGAACCAGCCGAAGGTGACGGTGCTGCCTGTGGGAAGAGTGAGCGTGGTGGTGAAGCACCTGGGAATGAAGCACAACAGGACGCAACGGGTGAAGGTGACGCTGACTTGACGACGATCTTGCACACTGTCATTCTGTTCCTGATTGACCAGTTTGTAAACGGGAAGGTCGCCACAGAAGTTGGCAAGATCGGAGCCGATCTCCTCCTCAGGATTGTCGAGGGAAACAGCGGAAACTCTGACGTCAGACTCAACCCTCATGCCATCATCCTGATGGCCTTTGATGAAGGCAACTTGTTCCTCGAAAGATTTGACGAGTCGCCTGACGTAACACGCCTCCTGGGATCCCACTCGGGATGCCGCTACACCCTGACAATTATATAAACATTTTTTTTACACCTATTTCTACATTTTTGTTTCTTTCATTGTACAGTGTGCTTATACAGTTCAAGTTACCAAAAAGTTTCTAAAATATGGAAGATTCATATGAGCGTATGAACTGTTATAGCATTCATTGCTCTCTCTTTCTCTTTTACATTTTTTATTTACTTATTATTTTGTTGTTGTTAATACGGCTATTTAACGTTAATTCATTCATTTCAGAAAGTGTACTAAACCCTGGTGGTTACGTATGTTTTATTTTATACTCATATATCGGGTATTAATTAATGTTACATCATAAAATATTTCTATATGGCTTTGGTAACGAAAGAGTTTCTTACGGATGGATTTATGAATTAAAACTAAAATGCGCCTATTTGACAGCTGAGAACATGACTAGTGATACTTACCACGCTATAATCCTCCAAAGTCTCAACATCATCGAAGTTTTCGGATTCAGCCATGTGGTAATGCACTTTCATGGCAAGGCGGTCTACATCCACCGCCATGCAGCTGTTGTTATCGTCATTGTTTCCCTTGTAACAAACTTGGTAATTCTGAAAATAAGGTGGCATTGATGGTACATGGATAAAAGTTGTTAGTGTTATTATTTATTATACAAAAAGTAAATAAATAATTCATGCCTAATCTTAAATATCAGTGGATGGATTCATACCTGGATGTCAGCCAGGGAGATGCCTAACAGGCAAGAGAGCATGAGCCAACTGAACATGGTGTGGTCTAGAAAGGAAATGCCAATTCGAATCAATGGAAGTACAAGATAACAAATGTCGATATATATATATATATATATATATATATATATATATATATATATATATATATATATATATATATATATATATATATATATATATATATATATATATATATATATATATATACATAAATACATACATATATATATATATATATATATATATATATATATATATATATGCGTATATATGTATATATATAATAAACAATTAACTTAATAGATAACATACATTAATGGGTCCAAACTA
>NW_028234403.1:5642322-5644822 GCF_977035675.1 Penaeus japonicus | reverse complement strand
TTCACAGCGCCGGCTTCAGGAAGGCTTTGCGAGAGATCCTGGAGAAAACCATGTCCTCCAACGTCAAGGTGCAGATTAACAAGTCCATCCAGGATATGAGGAATGCCTGATTTTTTAGTGTGATGCCTAATAGATTTAGTTAAGAGTGTATGGAGAGACAAATAAGATATTACAATTGCAGACTTTGTATTTCTTGGCCTGTGTTATGAGGAAATTATCTTTTTTTTTCAGAGGACATAATTGCCTTGTACATCAAGCTAAGCATTTTATACCCTCTAATGATAATGGTAATAATAATGATGATAAAAATAATGATTATGATAATGATAATCATAATCATATTAATGATGATAAAAGTAATAGTAATGATAATAATAATGGTAATCATATTAATGATGGTAATAGTAATAGTAATGATAATGAAAGTGGCAATGATGATTAAGACATCAAGAGAATAATGAGAATTAGGATGATACTAGTAATAATGATGTTAATAATGATGATGATGGTAATAGCAGTGATGATAATAATGATACTTATGATGAAAATAGTAATGATGATACCGATGACAGTGATAATGACATTAATAAAAAAAAAAAAATAATATATATATATTTATATATATATATATATATATATATATATATATATATATATATATATATATATATAATAACGATAACACTGATGATAGTAATGATAGTATTGAAGAAACAATAACAACAATGATATTAATAATGACATGTATAATGATAATTCTAAAGCATAAGTGATTAACATGTACTATAAAGCATATAGTGTGGTGAATCATGTTCTTACAGAAAACATAGCACAAACAACAGGAAAAGGAATGAATGCTTAAGTCTAGATTACCTAGAATAATACCCACTTTTCGAAAAAAAAAAGAATTTACTGAATCTAGTAAAATTCAACATATACATGTGAATATATAAATGTGCATATGCATATATGTACATATCAATGTATTAATTTGTTTATATCTATATCTACATTTACATATATAAATAGACATATATCATATATAAATAAGTGTATATTTTGATATATACATGTATATATATATATATATATATATATATATATATATATATATATATATATATATATATATGTATATATATATATATATATATATATATATATATATATATATAAACATAAATATATGTATATAGATATGTATCTGTATATATGCATGTGTATATGTATAAATGCATATGTATATGTATAAATGCATATATATGCATATATATATACATATATATATAATATATATATATATATATATATATATATATATTTATATATATCTATATCTACATTTACATATATAAATAGACATATATCATATAAAATAAGTGTATATTTTGATATATACATGTATATATATATATATATATATATATATATATATGTATATATATATATATATATATATATATATATATATATATATAAACATAAATATATGTATATAGATATGTATATGTATAAATGCATATATATGCATATATATATACATATATATATATATATATATATATATATATATATATATATATATATATATATATATATATATGCATATATATATATATATATATATATATATATATATATATATATATATATACTTATGTATATTTATATGTATACATACATGTGTATATATGTATATTATATATATATATATATATATATATATATATATATATATATATATATATTAATATATATATATATATACATATATACATATATATATACATCTAATATATATATGTATATATTATATATATATATATATATATATATATATATATATATATATATATATATTATATATATATATATATGTATATATATATAATATATATATATATATATATATATATATATATATATATATATATATATTATATATACTATATATATATACAAACAGACACACATACATACACACAAACGCATTAAAACACATACACATGTATTCATATTGATAATCACCACTGACTACCCTACTAGATTTCTTTGTAGGATTAGGTTCTTTTAAAGCACGATACAATATTCAGAATTCTAAACGTAATTTTCAATCCCCTTATAAAGCTTGTTTTCAGAATATCTTCAAAAAAACGTCCTGTCAATTTCTGTTCCTTCTTTACACCATAACAATATATTGTTTTTATAGAAGATATATCTAAAATGTTCCCGTTCGTGTCAAGTCGGAAACATTACTATTTCAAGAACTCTTTGTAATTACAATTCCTGTCAATTGAAATCTACAAAATGAATTCCTATTTTACTTCTCCACCTTAAATCATTGTGATAGATATATAAAAAAGAGAGAAAAGAAAAGAAATGAATAACGCTGAATGATCGTTTCATAATTATATCTTTAGAAATGCGCATTGTAAACATATATATTGACAACACACACACACACACACAAACACACACACACACACACACACATATTTAT
>NW_028234403.1:5638738-5642222 GCF_977035675.1 Penaeus japonicus | reverse complement strand
TGAAGGCAATATTTATCATATCGTAATGCTTCCTCACTACTTTTTACCCATTCAACTATATCAAATAATGTCTTTGATCAATTAAGCTTAAATTTCAATGCTATTACGAATAGTCATACTGGAAAATCTAGACCCTGACAGCAATTATATCTATATTTGTATTGTTTTTATTGATATTCAATTTCTAATTCCCAGAAAGCTTTAGAGTATGTAGAACGAATATATATATATATATATATATATATATATATATATATATATATATATATATATATATATATCATAATATGTATATATATATCCATATATATATATACATACATATATATATATATATATATATATATATATATATATATATATATATATATATACATATACTGGAATTTAGTACACTGATTCCAGCTTTTCCTTCTAGCCCACACCATGTTCAGTTGGCTCATGCTCTCCTGCCTGTTAGGCATCTCCCTGGCTGACATTCAGGTATGCATTCGTGCTACTGATATTCAAGATTAAGCATGAACTACTTTCTTCTGTATAACAGATGCCAATAATAACAAGTTCAGATGTTTGTGCGATCAATGACACATCTCAATTTCTCTTCTCAGGATTACCAAGTTTGTTACAAGGGAAACAATGACAACAACAACAGCTGCATGGCGGTGGATGTAGACCGCCTTGCCATGAAAGTGCATTACCACATGGCTGAATCCGAAAACTTCGATGATGTTGAGACTTTGGAGGATTATAGCGTGGTATGTATCACTAGTAATTTTCTAAGCTGTCAGATAGGGGAATTTGAATTTAAATTCATAAATCTATAAGTAAGAAGCTTACACGTTCTCTGAACCAAATAAAGATAATATATTAAATATGAAACATGAGTCACTATACCATATATATGAGTATAAAATCAAACGTGTTACCACCAGGTTCTAGTACACTTTCTGAAATTAATTAACATTTCCGTATTAATAATAAAAAAAATAAACAAGAAATTATAAGAGAGAGAGAGCAATGAATACACAGTGTACAATGAAAGGAACAAAAAATTGTAGAAATAGGTGTAAAGAAATGTATCTGTAATTGTCAGGGTGTAGCGGCATCCCGAGTGGGATCCCAGGAGGCGTGTTACGTCAGGCGACTCGTCAAATCTTTCGAGGAACAAGTTGCCTTCATCAAAGGCCTTAAGGATGGATGGCATGAGGGTTGAGTCTGACGTCAGATGTTTCGCGGGCTGTTTCCCACGACAACACTGAGGAGCAGATCGGCTCCGAACTTGCCACCCTCTGTGGCGACCTTCCAGTTTACAAACTGGTCAATCAGGAACAGAATGACAGTGTGCAAGATCGTCGTCAAGTCAGCGTCACCTTCACCCGTTGCGTCCTGTTGTGCTTCATTCCCAGGTGCTTCACCACCACGCTCACTCTTCCCACAGGTAGCACCGTCACCTTCGGCTGGTTCTTCTTCGGATAAGATAATAACTTAATACAAATTGTTCATCAACTTTGGCTCCTCTTACCTGTCTCGATGATGTACACTCAATCTCTATTAAATGTTTATGCATTTTAACCCGTTTGCTTATTATACTGACTTATTTCCTTTTGTGCACCTATTCCAGCATAAGGTAAGCACAGACATATAGATATAATATATATATATATATATATATATATATATATATATATATATATATATATATATATATATATAAAAGAATACAGGATCCAAAGAAAGGCGTACTTCTAATGATGTAATTCGAATGATCATCCGTGTTTTTTTTTTTCTCTTTTTTATATATGCATCACAATGATTTAAGGTGAAGTAAACTAGGATTTTATTTTGTAGATTTCAATTGCTTTGCCAGGAATTTCAAATACAAAGAATTCTTGAAATAGTATTGACACGCACAGGAACATTTCAGATATATCGTATATATATATATATATATATATATATATATATATATATATATATATATATATGTATACATATATATATTTATTTATATATATATTTATATATACATATATATATAAAACAATATATTGCTATGTTGTAAGAGAGGAACAGAAATTGACAGTTAGGATGTTCTTTTTCCAAACATTCTGAAAACAAGCTTTATAGGGGTAAGTGGTGTGTGTTTATCAATATGAATATATGTGCGCATGTGTTTGTATGCGTTTGTGTATGTATATATATATATATATATATATATATATATATATATATACATGTATGTGTGTTTATATATGTATATATATTTATATATATATAATATATATATATATAAATATGTATATATGTATATATATATATACATATATATAAATATATATATATGTATATATATAAATATAAATATATATATATATATATATATATATATATATATATATACATATACATACATATATGAATTTATTTATATGCATATGTATATGCACACACACACACACACACACACACACGCGCGCGCGCGCGCGCGCGCGCATGCACACACAGCTATATATATATAAATATATATATATATATGTATGTATATATATATATATATATATATATACATATATATACATATTTCTATATATATATATTATATATATATATATTATATATATATATATTATATATATATACATTATATATATATATATTATATATATATAAATATATATATATATGTATGTATATATATATATATATATATATATACATATATATACATATTGCTACATCAGTGGGTCTTTGTCTCTGTGTAATCTGTGTCAACATGATAACATGATGCAAGGGTCGGGGCGAGAGGAGTGGAGGAACAATGCCCAGGACAGACGTAGTTTGGTGCTCCTGCTGTGAAGACCTCGCGAGTGCCCCTTGTGACCTAAGATACCTTGTGTTGCACTGTTATAAACCGGTACTGTGCAGTGTAATGTGCTGGTTCCCCTGTATGGTGCCCATAGAATAGTGTATATGTGAAGAACTAGTGTTAATAAAGGATAGACGTGTTATTGGGCGTTTCCTCCGTACCCTGCCTCGCTATATGGTGTCTCCCCTCGTGGTGTTCTGCGCCGCTGTGGTGTTAGGTGCTTCTTAGAGCTGTTCTGTGTTCACGACCCTGTGGTTAAGCACGCCGCCTGCCTGGTGTTGGTGGGTGATAGGTGGGGCGGCTGGTGTAAAAGTGGTGTCAAGAGGGGGATAGTGCTATTTGGACAGTGAGACGCGCCAATTCATCATGTCGTCCAAAGCTGGTAGCCATGAGGGAGAGGAGGAAATGAATGAGGCAGGCACGAGTGAGGTGAAGCCGAGCCAGATGGACCTGAGCACTGCCATGCTGGTCGGTATGAAGGAGGAAATGGCACAAAGGGCTCATGAGCAGGCACATAGGACAGAAGAGCAGACACAGAAAGCAGACGAACAGACACAGAGGGTATGCGAGCAGGTGCGTAATCTTGTCGAGATGCAGGCAAGGAAAGTGAAGGAGTAG
>NW_028234403.1:5614258-5616758 GCF_977035675.1 Penaeus japonicus | reverse complement strand
AGTGGGATCCCAGGAGGCATGCTATGTCAGGCGACTCGTCAAATCTTTCGAGAAACAAGTTGCCTTCATCAAAGGCCATCAGGATGATGGCATGAGGGTTGAGTCTGACGTCAGAGTTTCCGCTGTTTCCCTCGACAATCCTGAGGAGGAGATCGGCTCCGATCTTGCCAACTTCTGTGGCGACCTTCCCGTTTACAAACTGGTCAATCAGGAACAGAATGACAGTGTGCAAGATCGTCGTCAAGTCAGCGTCACCTTCACCCGTTGCGTCCTGTTGTGCTTCATTCCCAGGTGCTTCACCACCACGCTCACTCTTCCCACAGGCAGCACCGTCACCTTCGGCTGGTTCTTCTTCGGATAAGATAATGACTTAGAACATTGTTCATGTCTCTCTAACCTGTTTCGAAGATGGACACTACTTTTAAATAAATGTTGATGCATTTTATTGTGTTTAATTATTTTCACTTATTGACTATTTTTGCATTTATTCATGTATCTATTTGTAGTCATAAACTCTGCCCACGATCGAACTAGTCAGATATAAAAAAAACTAATTGGTTTATAGACTTAAATCCTTGAAAAGGAACTTCGCCGTTCGTCAAATGCTACACTCGAAGACTTGTCAAAGAGTCTCCAAATCGGAGTGCTCCCGGTTTTTCCCTGCCCATTCATTTAAAGGCGGAAATAGTTCAACTCATGCCAATTATAGAAGAATTCTCTTGCTTTAATAAACACGTCTGTTATGGTGTAAAATTAAATAGTAAAAACTATTTTTTCTTTTCTTTTTTGTCACTATTAAATATTGTTATCCTCCTTTTATTAGACTCTACTCGAACAAGTCGAATATGAATGTCAGAGATATAGCATTGTGTTCATGCTTTATGTTTCAATCATTCACCTCCATTTTATATTTCTCACAATATATATATATATATATATATATATATATATATATATATATATATATATATATATATATATATATATATACTGTATATATATACACATACACATCAGTAGTGAGAGAATTTTCAAAGGCTGTGCAGTCAGACACAGTGATTTATCAGTAAAGCATTGCTATTAACACCACCGTACATATATAATCATTTAATTGCACAAAAACGAACTATACACACGATTTAGTGGATGATATAAGCGCTACCGTTCTCTCAATTGCAATTTGTGATGACGTCACTGTGCAACTGAAAATGCGCTCAGCAAAACAATAAGTACAGAACCGCCACTCGGACTAGAAACGCCGTTTTACTTTGTTTTAAGTGTTCCCTTTTTATATATTTTCGTATTTTATGACGCGGTGAAATCGACGTAGGAGATTGGAGAAAGGACAGAGTATCTTAAGGTCTTGTTTTTATATTGATCGTGTTCATGTAAGCTGCCATTCCTGCATTGAAATTCAGAACCCGTACTTTTGAGTTTTTATTAGAATGATTTTATTTTGGTTTATATTAATTTGGATATTTCATTTTAAGTTGAATATTTTATTTCGTTTTATTTTGTTGAACTGTATATGGCGTTTGTGTTATTATGGTTTACATTGGGTGTATTAGGATTCCTATTCATATTATTCTACTTTTGATGTTATTTTCAAATTTGCTTTTTATGTGATTTCAATGAGCCAGAGCCCTATTACAAACATATGTTATTTTACTTTGTAATATATTTATATAACATCAATATATTTGACTCTCAGGCCTTAACTTTAATGAAAAGGGCCACACACTACTACTTCATTCCGACTATGATTCCTAATTTAAATGGACATTCGAATTTCTAAAATAAGGAATAGAAATGAAAGTAACAATATAATAGATAATAATGAAAGGTGAACACAGAATAAATAGTGATGAATAATGAATTAGTGAATAAATAGTAACGAAAAGCTAAGGAATCCGCAGAGTAAAGGGACTTTAACAGTCATTATAAACGCAACATCTCTCTCTCTCTCTCTTTACCCCCCCCCCCCTCTCACTCTCTCTATATATATATCTATATATCTATACATATATATATACTTATATATATATATATATATATATATATATATATATATATATATATATAAAGAGATATAATATATATGTGTGTTGTGTGTGTGTGTGTGTGTGTGTGTGTGTGTTTATGTTGTATACATATATATATATATATATATATATATAAATAATATATTATATACATATATATATATATATACATATTACATGTGAGTGTGTGTTTATGTTTACACACATACACATATATATGTGTATATATATATAGATATATATACAGATGTAAATATATACATATGTATAATTTTATATATATAATTATATACATATGCATATATATATATATATATATATATATATATATATATATATATATATATATATATATATATATATATATATATATATATATGTATGTATGTATGTATGTATGTATATATACGCATTTATATCTATATATATTCATGTATGTATATATGTGTGCGTATGGC
>NW_028234403.1:5604258-5606758 GCF_977035675.1 Penaeus japonicus | reverse complement strand
AATGCATAAAAGCGTATTTTCACTTTCCAGATTAAGCGATTATCCTTTTAACAGTCTAGATGATTATGAAATTTATGATTTTTTTTTTTTTTTTTCCAAATCACCGTTTATTTTTTCCTCTGTGTATATAAAAATAATTTATACACACACAAACATACACACATGCACGTATATACATACATATAAATATGTGTGTAGGCATAAATTTATAGTTGCAAGTACCTTCATTCTTTAAATCTTTAAATTATTGAAATTATGATTATTAGAAATTTCTTGCCTTCGACCTGGGAAAGTTTACTTGTCAAAATGAATAAACACCATGCTCAATGATCTGGCCCAACATATTGCAGTTTACAAATTACTGCGTATATCAAACACACTAAAATAATAAAGGTGTATAAATTAGCATGTGTATGCGAGATATGTGCTTACTAGGGTTTCTGAGAATTACTTTCAACATTCAGTCTCGAATATAACGCATATTCAAGGATGGACATATAGCATTATAGAAATACATAGCAGGGGTCTGGAATTTGTATTACGGCTTTACACACACATATATAAATATATGTATATATGTGAGAAAGATGGTAGAATGCAGTAACGCATTTTAATATATATATACAAATTTTACCTCCCTGACCGGGACTCGAACCCGTGCCGTAATATTGACAGGTACGGTGGTGAGACCGATCGGCTTTTAGAGAGAGAGAGAGAGAGAGAGAGAGAGAGAGAGAGAGAGAGAGTATTCATATATATACATGTACACACACACACACACACACATATATATATATATATATATATATATATATATATATATATATATATATATAATCATCTATAATTATTATTATCAGTGTTTTCATTATCATATCATTGCTTTTTGCTTTGTTTTTTTTTTTTTTCTGGAGAGCATTGTACTTTTTTCTTGTCATTATTTTGTTTTTTGTTTCCCATTATCATTAAAATATTCATCATTATCCTTGTTATGAATATCATGATTATTAATTTGCACATTAATTTTCATTATTATCAATATCATCATGATCATTATCATCAATATTATCATTATTCCCGTTATTATAATGATGATGATGATTATTATTACCATTATGCTGATTATTATCATAATTATCATTACTATAATCATTATCATTACTATTATCATTATCATCATTATCTTTACCATTATCATCACCATTATCATTATTATCATCATTATAATCATCATCATCATCTTATCGTTATCATAAGTACGAGCAGTATAAGCACTAACTATATTACTATCATCATTATTATGATCATTGTTATGACCATTACCATTATCATGCTTACTATTACTATTATCAGCATTATCATCTTTATTTCCGTAACTATCATTTGGCCTGTCGCGTGCTTTCTTTAACAGCTGATCACCTTGTTGGTGTAGCTGTTCCTTTTAGTGTTTTACTCCCCCCTTTATATAGAGTTTTATGAGTTACCTGTTGAAATCGAATATGTCTATCTGGCACAACCCGTAGTTTAATGTCTGTTGTGCTGTGCGTTTGATATAAATTTGTTTCTGTTGGATTTATCTTTGCTGTAAAACAAAGTAATAATGAACAAGAAGCCTTTGAAAATGAGGTTGCCCTTAGCTTCCATGTTTGACATATTTTTAAAGTGTTGATATTTTGAATCCATTTACGTTTTACTGTTTCTAATTTGTAAACATTATGCAGAAAAGACACAATATCAATGAGCCGTTTGGCTGTGAAAGTTAGCGTGGCATGTGGGCAAGTTTAGTATGAAATGACCATAGTAATAATAGTGATAATGGTAACAATAGTAGTAATGATCATATCATTACTAAATTAAGTCAAGATTTATAAATAGTAACTACAAATTGTTTATTATCATTGTTATTTGTCTTAAATTTGTTATTATAATTAAAAGATATTTCTAAATATAGGCTAATCTAGTAATCTCTCATATGCGCCTTAAGGGAGTGACTCATTTGGATGTACTGAGAATATTAAACAAAGCTCAATAAAGTATCTTGACAATAATATATATTATATATATAATGGTCAAAAATTTATGAATGTGCTTTTGACTCATATGTTGAAATATGAATTATATATTTTTTTTTATTGGCATAGTAAGTTTAATGTCATTATTACATAATATCCAATGGATCAATACTAAAACCATGTTTCATATAATCATTTCATATCTTTGACCTCACCAAAAGAGTTACATATTGTAATAGAGGAAAAGGCGAAGGGATTAAAAAGGTGTAAAAACATTGAAGTAAACTCCACATAAGTTTAGATAATTTAATAGCTAAATAATATGACAACGTCACTTCCAGACCACTGATATTCCCCAACAGTGACCAGAATTATTTGTAGATGAAATAACTAACAAAAGAGAGAAAACGCAGACTAAACCCAGAGCCTCTGAGAAGATCTGAACATCTTGCACATACATATAGCACGTGTCCACAGGTAACCCCTAC
>NW_028234403.1:5569258-5584258 GCF_977035675.1 Penaeus japonicus | reverse complement strand
CGTGAAAACGTTAATTAAATCTGAACTATAGGCACTATGCTTTAATGTATATATGCATATGTGTGTGTGTATTTGTATGTATATGTATATGAATGTGTATATATATATATGTGTGTGTGTGTGTGTTTAGATATATGTATAATATATATTATGTATATACATGCATATGGATATATGAACATATACAGTACATGATATCTATAAATACATATACATATATATATAATATATATATATATATATATATATATATATATATTATATATTATATATATGTATATATATATATTATATATATACTTTTATATATTATATATATATATATCTATATATATATATATATATTATAATATATGCATGTATATATACATATTCATTTATGTGTATAACACACACACACACACACACACACACACACACAATATATATATAATATATACATATATATATTGTATACATATATATACATATATATACACATATATATATATACATATATGTATATATACATATATGTATATATATACATATATATATATATATATAAAATATATATATATATATATATATGTGTGTGTGTGTGTCTAAATATGTATATGTATGTATATATATGTACATATATATATATATATATATATATATATATATATATGTATATATATGTATGTATGTATGCATGTATGCTTATAATATATATATCATGTATATACATACATAAATAAATAAATAAATATATATATATGTGTGTGTATGTATATGTATGTATATATACATATACATACAAACACACACTTTTATAGATGTTGACATCATCACGTCATCAGACTATGGATGTGCGTTGTTTCTGTCTATGCTCTCCGACCGAATCACTAAACTGGATCGATGCTTCTGGAATGTTCAGAAACCACTCTGTTCAATTTTTCAGACCCTCCCGGTAACAATGCGACCCAGCCATTTCAAAAGCATAACATGCCTCGTTCCGATTCGGACTCCGATGAACTTGAAACAACGAACGAACGAATCAATACAGGTTTCGTCCATGCGAATCATGAAAAGTAAAGTTGTTATTGACGAAGAATGGAAATTATCATGTAAAGAAGTGGTTGTTATTGAAGAAGAATTAAAATTATTATGTAAAAAAGTTAAGTTGTTACTAACGAAGAATGAAAATTATCATGTAAAAAAGTGAAGCTGTTACTGAGGAAGAATGGAAATTATCATGTAAAGAAGTTAAGTTATTACTAACGAACAATGAATATTATCATGTAAAAAAGTTAAGTTGTTACTGACGAAGAATGAAAATTATTATGTAAAAAAGTTATTATATCATTTGGTCTTCGATTTTCTCCGGTTCGCAGTTCGACTTATTATGGTCAATAGTTTGGCTTTCTTGTCTTTAGGAAATTACGAACATCAAAAGAACATACGTATATCATCAACACATCTAACACAGAAACACACTAACATTAGTAAAGGTGTTGCACAAATATACACATACATCTCACAAATCGTATATCAATAATCAATAACAAAACAACGAACACGAAAACCCAAGACTTCAAACAAACCCAAAGGAAAATACCGATATCAAAAGACAAATATCCCACCTAAAACCCACCACCTTTTCACACCCTTAAACAAAAGACCTCACTTAAAACCGCCTCCCTTTCCAATCCCTAAAAGCCTCCTCACCGTAAAAGAGCAACAAGAAGATGACGAGGATCATGAACACGGCTTGGCCAAGGATATTCCTCAACATGATCCCAGACACGAGGGCCGTTGTCCTTCCGTACGGCTGGCGGTGAAGGAGCGAGCGGGAGGGCGGTTCTGTGGCCAAGGCGAGGGAAGCAAGTGTGTCCATGATGAGGTTAACCCACAGCATCTGCACTGTCTGTTAAGGAGGGAGGAAAGAGGGAGAATGTGAGAGGGGACAAAAAAGGACGTGGGGAGATTGGGAGTAATAGGATAAAGGAACGAGAAGAATGTAGAGAGGGAGAGGAAGTAGGAAGTGAGAGAAAGGAGAAGTAGAGGGAAGAAGGGAGGAAATGCGAGATTGTGAGGTGGAAAGGAAAAATAGTAAAGAGAGAGAGAGAGGGAGGGAGGGAGAGAGGGACAACGAGAAAGGAAAAAAAACGAAAAAAGTAAGGAAGTGAGAACAAAAGCTAACTAAAAAGCCACGCATGTCAGAGGCAGACGTGGAAGCCAGAATAAAGTGGGACAGCAAGAGAGTCAGTCAAATCAACGGTAAGATTTGCCTGACGGGCGCGAAGTTTACCACACGCATAACAAATCCCTTTCTTTCTGACTATAAGTAACCGATAACAGGAACTTTCATCGGTCTGTGCCAAGGCTATAAATATGATCGAATTATCGACAGGGTGGTAAGAAGGAGAGGCGTTCTATGGTTACCTATAAATTTGCTCCAAAACTAGAGCAGCATTATACAGGATGTGGGAATGTAGAGACAGATAGACAGGTAGACAGAGAGAAAGAGGTGGATAGTTAGAAATAGAGATCGAGATCGGTATATAGACAGACAATCTGAGAGAGAGGGAGAGAAAGTGAAAAAATATGAAGGGATGGACATGGGGGAAGAGGGGAGCGAGGAGGGAAGTGAAGAAAGGAAAAAAATGAAATGAGAGAGAGAAAAAAAACTTAAAAGCATATCGGACTTAAATCCCCCCCCCCCCCAAAGAAATGATAATACAAGAAGTAATAGTAATAATAATAATAGTAATAATAATAATAATGATCATAATAATAATAATAACGATAACAATAATAAAGATGAACCAATAAAAAATAAAACATAAACCCCGCATTCTCTCCATCTAACCTTCAATGGCGTATCGCTAATGATACATATACTGACGAAGGCGATGGTGACAGCCACAACGTTAACAGTCAGCTGGAACTGAAGAAATTTGGCGATGGAATCATACACGTTCCGACCCCACATGACAGCCTTGACGATAGAGGTGAAATTGTCATCTGTCAGCACGATGTCACAGGCTTCTTTGGCTACGTCTGTGCCGGTGATGCCCTGAGGTGATGAGAGTTTGTTAATTAAAGAGATGGTTGGATGAAGATTGCGTTGTGGTGATGAGAGACAGAGGATGGGCGTGGTGATGATGTAGTGATGGTAGTTGATTGATGAGATGAGTGGAAAGGTATGTGATGACGAAAGAACGAAAGATGATTACTAAAAATAGACATAGAGAGAAAATGATAATGTATATTAGATACCTAATGATATATTAAAGCAGTATAAAACATCAGACATTGCATTCTAGACTCTATTAAAAAGATTCTCACCTATTACACTTATATTTCAATTATTTATATGTATATGCATATATATATATATATATATATATATATACATATGTGTGTGTGTACACATATATGTATATATATATATATGATATATATATATATATATATATATATATATATATATATATATATATATATACATACACTCATTGCATGCCAAAAACGGCCATAATTTGACGATATGAATAGTTAATAGACACGTGTGGGACACGTACAATCGTGGCTAGTTTATGGAAGTAAATATAACGACGAAAACATGATTCGATAAATGTAGATATAGTGAAAGAAAAAGAAAAGAAAAGAAAAAAGAAAGAAAGATAAGAAAATATATATATATAAAGAGAGGTAGACATATTGACTAAGATTGATAAATATATAAGAATAAAAGTGTAGGAAAGAGAGACAAAAATATGCGATACATACACACGCAAATAATGATAATGATGATGATAATAACATTGATAATAATAATGATAGCAATAACACTGATTATAATAGTAATAACAATAATAATGACAAGAGTAACAATGATGATTATGATTATGATAACGATACTAATTCAATAGAAAATAAACAAGTGAAAAAAATAGGAAGGTGAAAGGAAAGAAGAAAATGGGAAGAGAGGGGGGAAAGGAGGACGGGAAGAGGAGGAGGAGGAAAATGAGGAGAAGGAAAGGAGTAGGAAGGGGAAGAGAAGATAGTGTTGGTGGTGGTTGAGGAGGAGGAGCAGGAGAAGGAGGAGGGAGGTGGAAGAGGAGGAAAAGTAGCAACAGGATCAGGGACAGGAGGAAGATTATAAGGAGTGGGAAAGAGGACGAGGGTGAAGAGGAAAGAGAGAGAGAGAGGACAAGAAGAAGAAGCAAGAATCGCCGAACAGAAAAAAAGAGAGAAATAATATGAAAAAAATAAAAAAAAACAAATAACTAAAGAAGAAAATGAAACAAAAACAAAAAAAAGAACTAAAAGACAATCAGAACAGTACAAAAAATATATATAAAAAAAATTAAAATAAAAATAACTCCCGCCTACCATAGCAAAGCCGACGTCCGCCATCTTGAGTGCCGGCCCGTCGTTCGTGCCGTCTCCGGTCACCGCCACAACCTGTCGGGTGGGCGTGGCCTTGGAAGCAATCAGGCCCTTGACCAGGACGTACTTATCCTGCGGCGACGACCTGGCCAGCACCCGAAGTCGAGGCCATATTTGGTCGAACATGTCTTGGGATACCTGCGGGAGGAAGGGAGGGAGGGGTGGGGTGAGAAGGGGGTAAGGGGGGTGTGAGGTAGGGGGAAGGAGGGGGTCTCTTTGTCGTTGTTTGTGTTTCCGTTTTTTTTTTTTCTTTTTTTTTTTTTTTGTCTCGCTCTTTTTCCGATCGTTTATACTTTCCTTCATTTTTTTTTGTCATTCCTCTTTTTATTTTATTTATTTTACTCTCCTATCCTTTATTTCTATTTATAATCTGCTTTTCCTTATTTCAATCTCTTTTTTTATTGATAGTAATGATAAGGATGATGATCAATATTATAATCAGCAACGATAGTGTTATAATTGTTAATCAGTATCAGTATCATTAATCAGTATCATTATTATTATCATCACATCATCATTATCCTCAATATCAATATAGAATAAGAATAATTATTAAATCTAAACCAGTTCATCAATTACGTAAACATGACACTTTCAACATCATACGGAATATATATTATAAGAAAATGTAAAAAAAAAAAAAAAAAAAAATGGATAACTTGAAAAAGCAAGATATATAATTTACAAGTTATATACCTCCGCCTGAATTAATTATAAGCTCATTGACATAGTGCAGCTCATCTAACCGTAAAGATAACGTGACTAAGAAAATGAGATTGAAATTATTGCAGTCTTTAACATTTCGTTGTTAATTAGAATTACATAACCCTTTTGTTAATAATGAATATTAATTTGGTGTAATATTCTCGGTATCATTGGCAAATAGTATTATTACTGCAACGTTAATTGATTTCCGGTGATCTTGATGCAATTAGTGGCTAATGACACGAGAGTAATTACGCTAGATTAAAGGACGAATTAAAAGATCGATTAAGACTTTGTTAATGCTTGTTTGAAGTTGTATTAAACTCGCGTATCTAACAAGTTGGATCCTATATGGGTTAATGTGGTGAATTAAGAATGAAGTTTGCAGGATCGAAACATTCCTAAGATCATGCTATCTGAAAAGTACGTGCACGTGAACACATTTACGTAATGTATTTAAGCACTGTACCGGTAATATCGGAACAGTGCAACACACACACGTAAACAGACAGATACGTACAGACAAAGGCACACACGTTCATAAACAAGCAATCACACATTTAAAGATAAACAAACGCACGCGCCTTCACAAGATAGCACACAGACACTCTCTTACACTACGCCCACACTACCACACTATGCCCACACTACCACACTACGCCCACACTACCACACTACGCCCACACTACCACACTACACTCGCTATTACACACTACCACACTACACTCACTATTACACACTACCACACTACGCCCACACTATCACACTACGCGCACACTACCACACTACGCCCACACTCCCACACTACGCCCACACTACCACACTACGCCCACACTACCACAAACACGCAATAGGAAACTCCATTTTCTCCCTCCGTTCCTCAAGAACTTACAGTCCCTCACCTCTCCCTCACCCCCTCCTTCCCTCACCTACAAACCCTCATCATTCCCTCCTTCCCTCCTTCCATCCCCGCCCTCCCTACTTCCATCCCCGCCCTCCCTCTCCCTCCCTCCTCCCCTCACTCACAAAAGTTTACTTCTCACTCCTTCCTTTCCCTCCCTCCTCTTTTTTCTCTCCCTCCCCTCCCTTCCCTCCCTCTCTCTCCTCCCTCCCTCCCCTCCCTTCCCTCCCTCTTTCCCTCCCCTCCACCCACAAACCCTCACCATTCCCTCCTTCCATCCCCTCCCTCCCTCCCTACTTCCCTCCCTCCCTCCCTCCCTCCTTCCATTCTTCCATCCTCTCCCTCCCTCCTCCCTCTCCCTCCCTCCTTTCCTCATTCACAAAACTTCACCTCTCGCTCCTTCCTTTCCCTCCCTCCCCTTTTTCTCTCCCTCCCTCCCCTTTCTCCCCTCCCTCCCTCCCTCCCCTCTCTCCTCCCTCCCTTCCCTCTCTCCTCTCCCTCTTTCCCCTCCCTCCCTCCCTCCCTCCCTCCCCTCCCTCCCTCCCCTCTCTCTCCTCCCTCCCCTCTCTCCCCTCCCTCCCCTCTTTCCCCTCCCTCCCCTCTCTCCCCTCCCTCCCTCCCCTCCCTCCCCTCCACCCACAAAACCTCACCTCCCTCCCCTCCCTCCTCTCCCTCCCCTCCCACCCCTCTCTCCCCTCCCTCTCCCCTCCCACCCTTCCCTCCCTCCCTCCCCTCCACCCACAAAACCTCACCTCTCCTTTCTCGTCCCGAATCTTCTGGTTGAACTCTTTGCTATCTAAGACGAAGCCAGTGTCGTCCGCGGAAAGAATGCCACACTTGGTTGCAATTGAGCGAGCAGTGTTGATGTTGTCTCCCGTAACCATTCGGACGGTGATGCCCGCCCGTTGACAGAGGTGGATCGCTTCCGGTACCTGTTGGGTATGTATGGGTATGAGTAAGGGTGGGTAGGGGTGTTAGGGGTAGGGGGTGGGGATGTGTTAGTGTTTTTTGAGGGGATGGGTACAGGTGGGGGGGAGGGGAGGGGTATAAGTAAGTGATCAAAGGGGAAAAGGGAGTGAAGGTGTGTTATGGAAAGTTTATGAAACAAAAACACACAAAAAAAAGTCATATGGATATAAACAAATCAACTTTATATCACTCTTATCGATTTTGATTCTATTCCATTCACCATTAACATCAGAAACCAATGCCAATTAACATCAATTAATCCCACATATATATACCTTCTTTAGCACAGCCTTATACCGATACACATTACCCTTTCAAACACCAAATCCCATAATACACACTATACTCACTATACCACACTACGCCCACACTACGCCCACAATACCAATTTCCGACCACCTTTTGACCTCACCTCTGGCCGAACGGGGTCTTCCACGCCCAAAATAGCCAATAGGGTCAAATTGGTCACAGTTTCATCCATGTTCTCCCAGTCAGGTGGTGCGCTCCCGATCTCCACCTGGGGGGGGGGGGGTTGAGATGTTTTCAATGGTGAATGGTAGCAATAATTAGGATTGTTTTTTTATAAGTGGTAATGATATTAGTGATTGTAGTGGTGATAGTAATTATGATAATAGCAACGATATCGATAATAATATTGTTATTGTATTTATAGTTTACATTATAACTGTCATTATTATCATTATTTTCATTATTATCAGCAGTATTGTCACTAGTATTATCAGTATTATTGGCAGTAATACCTTTATTATTAGTATCATTAGTATTATCATAATCATTTTTATCATCATTATCAATATCCTCACTTTTGTTATTATTATTGTCATTCATATCATTATCATTTACATAATCAACATAATAATTATTTCCATTATCATCATCATTATTATGTTATTATTGTTATTGTAATCATTACCATTATCAATTTTGTTACTGTTATGTATCATATCACCATTATGATCACCATGTTCATTCCCCTTATCATTATTTCTTTACAATGATCACAATGATCACCATCACTATCATCCTCATTTTACTATCCTTATCACAACTCCTATCGCCGTACCTGACTGAGCTCGGCGTGATAGGGCACGAAATCCTTATACGCGAGTCCGATGGTCCTCAATCCCTCGGAAGCCAAGCGATCGATGACGTCAACTTCGATCTTCTTTTGGTCTTCGATAGACAGGGTTTCCACTTCGCCTTTTTCGTTTAGCACGTAAGCGCATCTGTTGGGAGTTTGTATTGGATTACGTGGTGAGCTTTTCTGTGTGTGGGAGGGGGGGAGGGGGTGGTATTGGTGTGTGGGTGGGGGTCTTGGTGTGTGGGTGGGTTTGGGTGGAGGGGTGGAGGGGTGTTTGGGTGGGTTGTGTGGGTGGAGGGATGAGAGTAAGAGAGAGAGATTGTGTACAAGTATATGTGCGTTTCAGTGGATGGTTGTAATTCGTTTAGGCGTCATTTCACCTATCAAGTCATTTAAATCGATATACACATATATATAAATACTATACTATTTATATATATACATCTACCAATCCACCATGGAAACTAAAAACAAGAACAACAACAAAACCAAACGAGACCCTCACTTCTTCACCACGATCTCCGACGCCCCCTTCGTGAAGAGCCTGAACCCCCCGACGCCGAGCGAAATCACCGTCGACATCGACTTCCTCGCCGAGTTGAACGTGTAGACCTTGACGAACTTCTCCTCCGGGTAGTGGTTGCGAATCGTCTGGTAGTTCTTGCCCAGTTCGCCCACGAAGCCCAGCAGGGCACACTCCGTCTTGTTGCCGATCTGCTTGGGTAGGTCGCCGGGCACCTCGGACGGGACGACCTTCGACGTGTAGTTTGTGTTGACGCTGATCCCGAGGACTAAGAGCTCGGCTAAGTTGGCGGGGAGGACCTCGTAGGTCGGCAGCGCTCTGGGTGAAGGGGAGATGGAGAAAATGAGATGTTGGTTGGTTTATTGTTGTTGTCGTTGTTTTGGCATCGTATTGGCGTGTTTTGCCTGATAGTAGACATGTGGATGGTTAAATAGGAGATACATATCATCAAACAAAATGTAAAGTAGGTAGAAAGACTGATGAATGAAAAGATACGCAGGAAGAGATTCAAACACACACATACGCGAACACAGATAGAAAAAATAAACAAAACTGACTGACCGTAGACAAACAGATAAAGACACACAGACAAGGAAAAAAACGGACAACCAGATAGACATTTCATCAACCAACATACACACATAGCCTTACTTATACGTCCGGCCGCCTATGTGGGCCGCCACGACAGTCATGCGGTTAGTGGTGAGGGTGCCGGTCTTATCGGAACAGATCGTGGTGGCGTTCCCCATGGTCTCGCAGGCGTCGAGGTGCCGCACCAGGTTGTTGTCTTTCATCATTTTCTGAAGGAGGAGCGCAAGGATGTTGGATTCGATTGTGTTTGGTTGGCTGGTTGAGTGGTTGGCTGGTTTAGTGGTTGGCTAGTTTAGTGGTTGGTTGACTGGTTTGTTCGTTTGATTGGTGTGTTTGGTTGATTGGCTCGTTAGGTTGCTTGATGTGTTTGGATGACTAGTGTGTTTGGATGAGAGTTTGGTGAAGGTACTGGGGAGGTTTAAGGTGGTGTCTGGGGCTTCTCTTTGATCATTTTCTGAAGGAGGGACGCGAAAGAAGTTAGATTCGATTGTGTTTGGTTGATTGCTGTGTTTGGTTGAGGTATTGAGAATGTTTAAGATAGTGTAAAGGTTTGTCGGAGGGAATAGATGTGAGTGGGCTTGGTCGATTGACGATTTGGAACGAAAGGGGAAGATTTTGTTCATTCTCTCTAGCGCATTCCCTGTCTCTTTCTCTTTTTTTCTCTACTTTTAGTTCCTTTTCTTTCAATCTCACTCTCCCCTTTCATCCCCCTTATACCATCCTCACTTTAGCCCCACCCTCCTTCCCTCCCATCCCCCTCCCTCATCCCTTTCTCTCCCACCCCTCACCTCTACCCCACCCCCAACCCACTCTCCCTCACTCACTCACCCTGGTGACGGCAAGCGGCAATTCTTTAGCCCCCCTCCCTTCCCACCCATCCACCCACCCATCCACCCACACATTCAACCCACCCTTATCCCCCCACACTCCCACCCACCCTACCCACCCCTACCCACCCCTACCCCCACCCCCCTCAAACCCACCCCCATCCCCCAACCCCCCTCAAACCCACCCTGACGGAGAAGGCGAGCGAGATGGTGACTGCGAGCGGCAATTCTTCACTCAACCCCCCTACCCCCAACCCCATCCCCCATCCCCCTACCCCCTACCCACCCTACCCACCCCTACCCCCACCCCCCCCAAACCCACCCCCATCCCCCAACCCCCCTCAAACCCACCCTGACGGAGAAGACGAGCGAGATGGTGACTGCGAGCGGCAATTCTTCACTCAACCCCCTACCCACCCCCTCAAACCCCCCACATTCCCACTCCCATCCCCCAACCCCCCTCAAACCCACCCCCATCCCCCAACCCCCCTCAAACCCACCCCCATCCCCCAACCCCCCTCAAACCCACCCTGACGGAGAAGGCGAGCGAGATGGTGACGGCGAGCGGCAATTCTTCACTCAACCCCCCTACCCCCAACCCCATCCCCCATCCCCCTACCCCCCACACTCCCACCCTACCCCCCCATCCCCCACCCCCCCCCCCCCCCCCCCCCATCCCCCAACCCCCCTCAAACCCACCCTGACGGAGAAGGCGAGCGAGATGGTGACGGCGAGCGGCAGGCCCTCCGGCACGGCCACCACCAGCACCGTGACGCCGATGATGAAGTGATGGACGAAGGTGTTGACGTGACGGATGCTGAAGGGGAGGCCGTCCATCACGTAGGTCTTGACGCTAAACTTCACCACCAAGATGATGATGGTCAGAATCGCGATGGCGGAGCCTGGGGGAGATGGGAAGGAGGGAGGGAGGGAGGGATTGAGGGAGGGAAGGAAGGAGGGAGGTTGAGGAGGTGGAGTGAAAAGAGTGGGGGGGAGGTGGAGGAGGGAGAAGAGAAAGAGGTTGAGGAGGTGGAGTGAAAAGAGTGGGGGGGGGGCGGGAGGGAGAAGAGGAAGAGGTGGAGGAAAAGGAGGGGAGGGGAGGATGAAAAGAGGGGAGGGAGGGAGGGATTGAGGGAGGGAAGGAGGGAGGGAGGGAGGGAGGGAGGTGGAGGTGGAGGGAAGGAGGGGGGAGGGAGGGAGGGAGAAGAGGAAAAGGAGGAGGATGAGGATGAGGGAGGGAGAAGAGGAAAGGTGGAGGAAAGGGATGGGAGGTGGAGGGAGGAAGGGAATAAAGGAAAGAAGAGGAGGACGAAGAAGAGCGGGGGTAGCAGGAGGAGGAAGGAGAGGGAAGGTGGAGGGAGGAAGGAGAGGAAGGGGAGGGAAGGTGAAGGGAGGAAGGAGAGGAAGGGGGATGGGGGGGAATAAGGGGAGGAAGAGGAAAAGAGGGAGGAGGAGGAAGAAGGGAGGGAGAGAAGAGGAGAATGGAGAAAGTGGGGGGAGGAGGAAGGGGACGAAATAGGAGGAGGAGAGAGAGAGAAGAGAGGGGGGGAAAGGAAAGAGGAGGTGTAAGAGGAGAAAGAGATGGATGAGAAGGATGGGGGGGAGGAGGAAGAAAGGGGAGAAGAATAAGACGTGGAGGAGGAGGAAGGAGAGTGGAAGAGAAGGAAAAGGAGCATGAGGAGAGGGAACAGGTGGAGAAGAAAGAGAAAGGGGAGGAGAAGGAGAAGTAGGAGAAGGAGAACGTGGAGAAGGAGGATGAAAAAAGAGAGGAAAAGAGTAAAAGAAAAGAAATCAGGAAAAAAAAAGACGAAAAGAAGAAGGAAGAGAACACAGAAGAAGAGAGGAAGAAGGAACAAGAAAAGAAGAAGAAGAAAAAGAGAGAAAAAAAATCAAATTAACACATAAGAAAAAAAAAACAATATCTTATCAGCAGATAATTATATCCAATCAAATCCCCGAATCTAAAGCAGCGACGCTACTAATCCACTCTTCCTAAAAGCAATATATCACTAACTGACGACGTAACTGCAAATCAGAATTGATTCCGGCACTGGTATATGCCAAGGTTAGGGTCCTTAAAGACATCATAATGATAATGAGAGAAGCAATGATGATGATTGTACACGGGGAAGCAACTTCAAGTTCCTTGTTTACATCACTTTGTTGTCATGGCAACCAGCGCAGAGTCTAGTCTACACAGCATAACCAATGCAAAATCACATTCATTATAGGTCGTTGAAACGTAATATGTTAATGCTGACATTGTGATTATTATCTCCCTAGCTTGTGACATTACTCTGTTCATTATGCATCATAATGGTTAGGGACATATGATAAATGCATATATCTATGCGATGAATTATTTCCGTGTATTTAATGGTATTGATGTGTGGGTACTTGTGGATACTTACCCGCATAGCCAATCTGAATGGCTAATCTGGACAGCTTCTGTTGCAGGACAGATTTTTCTGTTTTTTCCTCCTGTTTCTTCTCCTTGTCTTTACCTTTCGTTCCGTCCTTACCCTTATCTGTAATTATGTGAAAAAAAATAAAACGTTCAGCATAATAACCGTGATTAAATAAAACGCCGCAATATTGTTGATTCGTACTTCACATTGCAATAATTCATACCGAATGAAATTAAAATCTATATACACAAACATACGGAAACACACACATACACATACATACAAATGTACAGACACACACGCGAGCACAGACACACAAGCAGAGACTCAGAACCTCAAACAAACAAAAAAAACATAAAAATATGAAATATAAAATAAATGTAAAAATTAAATAAATATAAAATAAAAAAATAAATAAAAAAAAAACAAGCACACCTACACCCACAGACACACATACATCCCAGCAATGCCATTGGCACTCCGACTCACCCGTGGCACCAAGTAGTGTCATGATGATGCCAGCCTGAGAATTGACCCCCACTGCTGTCACGACCATTCTGCCACTACCCTCCATGACAGTCGTACCTGAGAGAAAATTTAATACGTAAACAAAAATGGATAGGATGGATAGCGAGATGACACATACAAGGTCATGGCTGTAGAGGGGGTCATGACCTGGAATGGATTAGAAGGGTTGCTGGGATGGTTGGATACAACTGATTCGTGAAAATGAATACTGATGAAAAATAAAAGATGGAGAGGGAATCTCAAATAAGTTAATCGAGAGATTATCAAAACAAGGCCGTGATTGTGAACGTTCGTTTCTGGGATCGACTTTGGTGATGTGAGATTAATAAGTTAAAACTGATAATGAATAAAAAGTGATCAAATAGTTGTAAAAAAAATATATCCATATAAATGATAATCTATATTGATAATGATTATCTTTAAGGTTATGTCGGAGATGGTTGATTAAGATAGACTGAAGTGAAATTGATATCGATATCTAGAACAAACAACAAGCAAAGTAATTGAAAAAAATGGGCATTTAAGATAGACTGCTCTGGTGCCGGTCCCAAGCCCGGATGAATGGGGTGAGTTGACGGTTGGAAGGACATCTCAGCCGTTACAAAAATACTAGAAAAATAACGATGCGGATTAGTGATAGAAATACAAATAATTTTAATAATGAACGGTTATGAAATAAATGTTCAGCGACATAACAGAATCACTGACCTGAGAAGAGCATAGGGTCAGTGACTGGTGTCTTTGTGACGTGATCACTTTCTCCAGTCAAGGAGGACTCGTCCACCTTCAGGTCAGACCCTTGGATAAGCAAGCCGTCGGCGGGTAACATGTCTCCGTACTTGATCTGTGGTAGTGCAAGAGTTAGTCTGTTTTTTTTAATCATATTTCATTCATTATATTATCTATTATTTGTGTGCCATGAATCGCCACATGTTTTATCTTCCTACAATCAATGGCTACGCTCTTTCACTCATGACAGGCACCTACCAAGCTCTTCTTCTTATGATGGTCACTCTCCTATATTACAATCAACAGCAATATGTACCCTACGTCTTTCCAGTCATGCGCACCCCACATGACAGTCAAGTGCCCCTACATTCTCCCCCACAACAATTACCAATCATGGCTGTCCCACATGACAAGTGAGTGCCCCACGTCCTCCTCATGACAGTCACTAATCATCCGTGCCTAACGTCCTCCTCATGATAATCCCCAATCATACATGCCCCATATACTGGTTAGATACCCCCACGTACACCCGCATGACAGCAGTCAGCAATCATGAGTGCCCCATGTCACCTCTTAATTAAGACACGTACCTGACAGACGTCCCCGACTACGATATCGGACACAGGAATCTGCACGACGCTCCGTGCCCTCACCACCGAGAACAGATTCGAGTTTTCAATCTTCTTCTGCAAGCCCCGGAACTGCCGCTCTTTGCTGCAACGTCAAATACCAATTATGGACATTGCTTTGCCAGATGCGTTGTCCGGTTGCAGTAATAGAGGACCTTGCTTAAGGGACTCGAAGGTTTTGCAATGTGACAGTAGTATGTTTACTTAAGAAGGGATCATGTTCGTTATGAGAGATTTGTGGTAATGGATTCGCTGACTTATTGTTTCGACATCTGCACTGCCGATCCTTCCGTAATAAGATTTACGTTTTAGCTTTAGAGTACCCTAGCATAATAGAAGTTAGGATAAAAGACTCGTATAGAACTTTTTCATCACAAGCATTTTTTTTTTTCAACACACAAGCAAACAAATAGCAACACACACACACACACACATACACACACACAAACACACACACACACACACACACACACACACACACACACACACACACACACACACACACACATGCCAAATATACATACAATCTGTATATTTCAGCATATAAAATCGCCCCTATGCCCCATACCCTCCTCCCCCCAAAAATAAGTATTCTTCCACATGAGGACTTACCTGTAGTCATTGAAGGCGGTTACGAAGACGACCACGATGACTGCCGCCAGGATA
>NW_028234403.1:5554258-5566758 GCF_977035675.1 Penaeus japonicus | reverse complement strand
TATAAACTAATAATATTATCTATCTACTTTAAAAAAAAATATTAAAAAAACACTCCCCATAAAAAATACTTTTAAAAATTTAAAATAACTTTTCACTCAATATTATATATAAACACTCACAATATAAAACAAAACCCCACTTTTTAAATCCAAGTGTGTGTGTGTGTGAGGTGGTGGGGTGTGTGTGGTGTTGTGTGTGTGGTGTTTATAATAATATCTATAAAAAAAAAAAAATTTTAAAACTTAAACTTTTTTCTTTTATCTATATTTAATTAAAAAAAAAAAGGTTGTGGTGTGTAGTCATAAAAAACCCAACCCCAAAAACCCCACACACAACTCAACCCCTCACACACACACTCAAAACACAAAAAACTCAAACCCTCAAACACACACACACTCACACACAAACACACTCCACCAAAAAACACACCCCACACCCAAACCACAAAACCATCCACCAAACACACACACCAACACCCACAACACTAACACAAACAACACTCACAAACACACACCACAAAACACACACACCAACACCCCTCTCAAACACCACACACACCACACACACACCACCCCCTTTCCCACACCACAAAATCACCAAAAACCCCAAAATCACCCACCACACCACTCAACACCCTCACACACACAACACACCATATTATATAAAAAAAGTGTGTGTTATGTGTGTGTGTGTGGGGTGAGAAAAAAAAACACCACACCAACTCACAAACCCCTTTTTCACACACACACTCCCCACACTCACACCAATCCACACACACACCAAAACACACAACCTAACCAAACTCCACCACCCACAAAAACATAACCCCACACACCCCCCCCAAAACAAAAAACCCCCCAACACCCAACCTAACACCACAAAAACACAACAACTCACACCCCTTTCAAACCACCACAAATTTAATCAAAAATAAATCTTTTATAAATTTTGGGTTTTGGGGTTTTTTAATAATTTTTTAAATTATATTTTTAAAATTAATTCCAAGGTGGGGAAAGGGATGTATATTATCAAATGGGTTGGTGGTGGGTGTTTGTTGGTAGGTAAATTTTCCAAATTTCAATCCTTCTTTTCTTCTAAAACATATTTTTTAAAACAAAAAAACACAACAAATGCATATAAAAAAGGGAACACCCACGAACACAAAAAAAAACACACACAGACACACACACACACACACACACACACACACACACAAATATATAAATCAATATATATCTATATATATATATATATATATATATATATATATATATATATAGTATTATATAATATATATATGTGTGTGTGTATGTGTGTGTGTGTGTGTGTGTGTGTGTATATATATATATATAATATATATATATATATATATATATATATATATATATATATATATATTTATATATGTATATATATATGTATATATATATATATGTATACATATATATATATACATATATGTGTATGTATATATATATATACATACACTCACATATATATATATATATATATATATATATATATATCATTTGAGAAGAGAACACACACTGAGAATGGAACGCACTATGAATAGAACACACTGAGTATAGAACACATACTGGGAATAGAACACACACAGAGATAATTGATCACATTTATGAGAGATCACACTGAGAATAATACACACACTGAGGATGAAACAGTATGAGAACACACTGAGAAGAAAACACACTGGGAATAGAACACACAATAAGAACAGAACACACTGAAAATAGACCACACTGTGAACAAACATTAAAGAAGACAACATACTGAAAATAGAACACACTGTGAATAGAACACACACTGAGAATAGAACATACTGAAAATAGAACACACACTAAGAACAGAACACATTGTGAACAAAACACACTGAGAAAAGAATACACTGAAAATAGAACACACACAGAACACACTGAAAATAGAACACACACAGAACAAACCACACTGAGAAAAGAATAGACTCGGAAGAGAACGCACACAAAGAACATAAAAGAACACACCTAATTCAAAAGAGAATACATTCTTCTAATTCTACCCTGAACGTAAAACCGCCCAGTAGTGTTATAGCCAAAGCACGCCATCCGCTTTCCCGAACGGCATCTTTGGTAGTTTCTTGTTTCACTGTATTTTCGCCTTTACAGCAGTGTCATATAAAGGCGAAGAATTACGGAGCACACTGATAACGATGTAGATAGAGTATCTAAACCTAATTGCTAGATGTTAATATTTTTCTTCGTTAGCATACGAAATCGTAAAAAAAAATAAAAAATAAAAAAATAAAAAAAAAATCTACACAATATTTTTTTTCCGGAAAAATGCTTAGCCTTTGTCCATTACCTGAGTTAAGGTTGTCAGGTTGTTTTATTGGAAATTATATGGTTGTTAAATACTCATGCATATATAGTTCTGATATTTTTTAACTTCGAATAATTATTAAAAGGAATGTTGTTCTCCTTTTATATGTACGTAAGGTATTAAGATTGCATATAGTGTTCTCCTGTTATACGTGCGTAAGGCATTAAGATTGCATAAAGTGTTTAGACGCTGCAGGATGTTGCTATTGATCCTGCATTGATAAACTTGTTCCATGAGGTAGAAAGGAGGCAGTCCTCCTTTTGTCTGTATCCGGAATTCATCTATGTACATATCGTCGAATCGTGATCGTCTGGCTCTAATATTTCTCTAAAGAAACCCCTCTTACGTAGAATAGGATTTAAAACCCTGATTCCTGTATCCTTTGCCATGAAATGAAAGACAAGGATCTAATGCGATATGTACTGTCACGGCATTGTACCTCACTCCTCTCGGTACTGATAATCCGAGACCTGTCACTATTGGACAAGGCGTGGCATTAGTATACATTGCACAACTGCATATCAGACAAAGAGGTCCAGCGTGTGGGCAGTACACACACCACTCAAGAAACTGTGTGGGCAATGAGATCAATGCAGTAAATGTGGGGAAGAGAGAGAGGGACGCGAATAAAAGAGGGAGACGAAACGTGTAATAATGACAAGGACAAGAGTCAATATTTTCAGTGGCACCGAGCCTCCTGCAACGCCAGGCACTTCGCTCTCTCACGCACTTAGTCACGCACGTACTTAAACCTTCTAGACACCTTCACTTTCCTATGCACCCGAAGATGCAATTGATAAAACATCACTGAGAAGAAGTGGCATTGATTAAAACATACAATAAGGAACAAAGGAACTCGCATGCCTTACACTACCCCCCCCTCGCCCCCCCCCCCAAAAAAAGGAGATAATAAATAACAGAAAACTACTACATAAGAGCAACACGAAAGATAATAAAAGAACTACTAAGGCAGCAGACAGACGGGAAGCGCAAAATACTCACTGGCAACTGGACCAGGACCTGAAGACTTGCTTTCCTCTTCTGTGGGAATAAGTATGTTAGAAGGGTATGCCGAACTACGACTGGTGACAAACTGCTAATCGTGAAGCTTACGACGTGGATAACAATGTTAACTAATATTCATCCATCTGATTGGATGAGGAAGAAGGGTTTTGAGACAAGTTGTGGCATATTGAGCTCTTCAGTTCAGCTTAAGGATTCGATTTCTCAAAATTTTCTCAAATATTTTAATCTGAAAAGGATCATGAAACATACACTTAAAGAACGTTTCATGAAGCGCTAGGATGCCATACGAAAATGAAATAGAGTCTAAGGCATTACTATTACTCAAAGCTTCGATCTCCAGAGCTCCTTCCCGCCACAGAACTCAATCAAACTACAGAAGAGTGTGCAGAACATTATGACTAAAACGCTGTGACAATTCACAATAGACAAGTGAAAGCCTTCAAACAACCTTATAGGAACGTAGAAGACACTCATTTCTAGATTTCAAGCAATCTTAGCTTTCTCTAGATTCCTCTCTCTCTCTCTCTCTCTCTCTCTCTCTCTCTCTCTCTCTCTCTCTCTCTCTCTCTCTCTCTCTCTCTCTCTCTCTCTCTCTCTCTCTCCTACTCATATTCAACAAGGCACCTATCTTCACCCTCTCTTACCCATAAAACTATCCTCAGCATGAAAGAACGAGAGACAGATGCTAACAACTGCAGCCACTTGAAGGATGATGAGCGTGGTGTCCTTCAGAGCCTCCCATATCAGTCTCAGGAAGGACTTCGGGGACTTTGGAGGAATCTCGTTCGGGCCGAAGACCTCCCGACGGCGCAGGAGGTCCTCGGTTGAGTTGGCAATACCTGTGGAATGGAAGGAGAGGTGGAATGATGGTGTTTTATTCTTATGACTTTTTGTTGTTGTTGTTGTTGTTGTTTTTGTTGTTTTTTGTTAAGATTGTAATGTAATTCATTTTTGTAATAATTATTTGTAATATGATAAAACTAATTTTGTCGATAAAAAATCGCACACACATGTACAGTAATGGACCTTTGATCTTTTTTTATGCCACATGGACTCCGAATGAATAAATCACGCAGGTTTAAAAATAAACAATACGATAAATAATTGCAGTGCATAACTCGCAGTATTGTTAACTGAATTTTTCATGTTGTTAATCTACTAATCAATAAGAAAACATCATTATTCTAGAACAGTTTGTCGAACTGAATTCTCATTTTCAAATTTGCTTATGTATTTTTTACTTGCATTCTCATACATGCGTGAAAGGTCTTTCTTGTTCCTTCAAACTGTTTATTTTTTTTCTCTCTCTCTCTGAACGTTTGTCTTTGTTTTCTAGACCGCATTTTGAGACCAACGCATTGTTTTGATATAAACAAACATTACAGGATATAGCAATATAGCCAAAAGGAATATGAATTCAGTATCAGTAATAAATGGTTATGGCACTCATATTAATCATCAAAGACCGGCAATGTCAACACCATCTGTGCAACTCATTAGTCACCAGGTTGAGTTACAGCGTTATCTAATGAGCATTGTCAGCATTGACGGTGGAGCCATCTGTTGGCGGCGGCTGATACAGCTGAGAGTGGGAGTTACAGCAGAAAGCGACTACAGTTACTCTTCCTTGTATTTCTTGCCTTGTCGAGATCTATATCTGCTAATGTATTAGAGACTGTCGTGCATTAGCAAGGGTCGTGTGTAGATATATATCAACGGGTTCCGCATGGAAAGGCGTTTCAACAGGTGATGTCAGAGGGTCACGTAATCGATAAGAACATCAACAGGTTCGTGTTAAATAGTGATGTAATTACGTAGGCTTGTACCAATATACGAAAATAAAGTCTGTTTTTTCTTACTTTACGAGTCGTTATTTAGGTCACGTTATGACCGAGTCCCTTTGACAATAAAAATCTTAATAGTGTACTTCTATTAAAGTTCGTACATATATTGTCCAATATGTACACACAGCATATGTAAAGTCCATTAAATGTATAGTATGAGCAGTCGAACATATTCATGGGTAAATATAAGGAACACGTTCAGAAACACGACCCCCCAGTAAGCTTCTCCATATTCTTTGCAAATATCCACGGATCGTCTTAATCATTTAATGCAATGTTGTAATCACGTGCATGGGGATTAAAATCTATAATAGGGGAAAAGTCACATTATCCTAGTCTAACTTTTCAAAATATATGTCAATGACACAAAATGTGAATGCCAATTTGCATTTATTCTTTATGAAAACTATTTGAATATTTTCGGACTTTTTTCTTATGTTAAGTCCAACGAGTTCAAGAATCCTTTTTTTCAACGGGAGTGTCATAGACCACTCAAATTAAGCCATTGTAAAGATGTTGATTGCAATGATATCAAAAATTACATCGATGATAATCAGAGTTGCTGATGTGCAATGTGTCAGCAGTCCAGCTTTTATGCCAACCGAGTGAGGATCATTATGCTTATCCTTGAGAAGGGCATTATCTTGCCGATCTCCTTCGTGTTCCTGGTCTTTCGTACGATTCCCATTCCTTGATTCCACCGGGGATTCTGTTTCAGGATAGGTAGAAAAAAATAACCGGAGAATAAACAGTGTATGCACGAATTCATCAGTAAGAAATCATTTATAGATAGATTGACATTTATGTATCGAGATAAATATATATGTGAACGTATATGTGTATATGTATGTGTGTATGTATATATATATATATATATATATATATATATATATATATGTATATATATATATATATATGTATATATATATATATGTATATATATATAAATATATATATATATGTATATACATATATGTATGTATATGTATATATATATGTATATACATATATGTATGTATATGTATATATATATGTATCTACATATATGTATGTATATATATGTATATATATGCATATATATGTATATATATGCATATATATGTATATATATACATATATATGTATATATATACATATATATGTATATATATACATATATATGTATATATATGCATATATATACATATATATATACATATATATGTATATATATACATATATATGTATATATATACATATATCTATGTATATATACATTATGTATATATATACATATATGTGTATATATATACATATATATGTATATATATACATATATATGTATATATACATATATATGTATATATACATATATGTGTATATATACATGTGTATATATACATATGTGTATATATACATATATGTATATATATACATATATATGCATATATATGTATATATACACATATACATATATATGTATATATACATATATATACATATATATATATATATATACATATACATATATATGTATACATAAATACATACATATACATATATGTATGTATATATATGTATATATATACATATATATGTATATACATATTTATTTATTTACATATATATGTATATATATACCATATATGTATATATATACCATATATGTATATATATACCATATATATAGATATATATATATGTATATATATATATTCATATACACATATATAAATATATATATGTATATGCATATGTATATATATATGTTATATATATACATATACATATATACACATATATATATACATACATATAATTACATATGCATATATATGTATATGTTTATATACATATATATATATATATATATATATATATATATATATATATATAATTTCTGGTATACTTTAATTTTCTTTATAGCTATCCCTGCGAAGTTTCAATCCATTTAAGTTCTTTCTATTCGCATTCTAACTCTACTTCCTCATCCCTGCGAAATTTGAACACGTTTACGCACTTTTATTTGCATTCTTTCTCAAAAATTTTCCTACGTAGGAGACACTGATGATATTCCTATCCCATAGAAAATGATTGTAAGACATTATATTCACTTAAATTTTGAAGATTCATATAAAACCAACATCCTCCAGCGTAGACCGGTTCAGCTCTGGCATATGGTGATTTGTCACTCTGAATGTCTTTAGATCACGTGATCTTCAGTGACCAATAATAAATATAAGTTAAATTCAGATTTGGTTGTAGGTGAGGGAGCGTTTGCTTATTCTCATAGATAGGTCTCTATGAAAATGGGATTAAAAGTAATTAACTGGATATTGCTATACAGTCTTTGTTAATAACCTTGCCTAAGGTTAATGCGGTATCTAACTTTTTTTTCCCAAAGTTCCAAGAAAATTGAAGATGTACAACTGGATGAAACAGCTTTTAAATCATCCTCTCTTTATGTGATGTGCGTTTAATGAATAATTTACATTAGATGCTTATATAGATGTTTCCTTATAATCGAGCAACGCCAAAACAAGATGGAGAGCTGTTTTAATTAACTACTGTAATTGCCCGTCTCAGAATTATTGCTTTGTTAAAGCATGACAGAAAAAAAAAACGTGTTTATACTCAAGCATTGATGATATATGCAGTGCGAGTGGCTGGGAATTAGAAATATAATGAGTTTGTAGCCCCTTCTGGTTGTATGATCTGATACGAGTTTGTTAGTATGAACACAGTGAGGTATTTACCATATTGTGGGGGAAAATATTGATTTTGTTAGAAATTTACGCTATTTTTATTTTTTTTCAGTTCTGTCTCAAACAGATATAGATTATTGAAGGATGTTACACGTTCTAATAGGCGTTACAGGCTGGTTAGCAAAGTTTTAAGTTAATCCGACAAAGAATTTCAAGAGCAATTTGAAAGACTAGGGAATGCCGGTACACGCGCGCGACCGTGTCTTAGTAAAGTGTGTATATATATAAACATTCATAATACACATATACGTTTTGTGTATATGATTTCGTTCAACATACTGTAAACTCACATACTCATCGACATATAGGAAAGAGGGAAAGCGTGTATGTAGCAACGTTTCATCCCAGTCTCATCACATTACGTTAGAATGACGACCTCGAAGTACCATTAATTCTTCACTACGATATATTTATATTCGCTGCGGGAAAAAAAAAGAGAGAAGTCTCGACCTGTAAGAACAGTCAATATCGACTAACGCAGCACGCCTCGCGTTGTCACTCGCTCGAGAAAATGACCCATCGAGCCGGTTCAAGCAAGATTATGCGCATTCCCCTTCTGACACACGAGTCTAGCTCCCTCCCCGTCGCGGAATTTAGAACTACGTGTATTTTCAAGTCTACGGAGCTATGGCACGTGTGATTACGTAGGCCTCCTTCTGTTTCTGCCACGGTTTTTTTTTTCTTTCTTTTCTTTTCTTTCTTTTCTTTTCAGAGAGAGAAACGCGATTGTCCAAGAGCGTTCTCGTGGTTCTTATTACTGCCGGGTAATCATAATTCCAACATCGATTACTTGGTCGTAATAGCGAGTCCGACCTCACCTCCCGGAGCTCCAGCCCGGGAACGTGTCATAATCCTCCAGGGGTGACTCATTTGTTATATTGGGAGTGAGTGAGGGTAATAATTTTTATGTGGACTTTGACCCTTTTTTTTCCCCTCCTTCCGCCGTGATTTAGGTGAAGTGATTATATATGTTGGATCCCCATTGTCGAGTTTTGCTCAGTTCCAAGTTGATTTGCATGTTATCCATTTTTTTTCCAATGGCAGTTTACTCCACTACAAAGCTACTTAGGATCTTCGACAAAGACTCGCACCGTGGGAGAGATTCCTCCACCAACGCCAATAGGTTTATTCAAATTCCCTCGTGTAAGGATCTACAAGCTAAACGATCAATTACGGGGGGGGGGTTGCTGCTACAAGAGAAACCCCATAAAGAAAGCGAAAATACGAGAGCGGAGGCAGGACAAGAGCTGGCGCCATTCTCCAGAGGCCTCACACATCACGGCTTGTGTACAAATCGCAATACGCGAAGGTCGATGAATGCTTACTCCCGGCGCCGCCACATACCAACGCTTGACCTTGGGTTGTGCGGTTCTTGATCCGAGTGACTCTGGGTGTGTCTAAGGGCCGTGTGGCTTATGGCGGCCTGTCACGTGACAGCTCAAGTCCCTAGCGTATACAGTACAGTACAAGCGAATGTGCATACGTCACGTTATTTAATATACGCACGGCATCTAACATGCACATACTTTTACACTGAAAAGCTGTCTTTTCGCCTTCTTACAAATATACTCTCTGTTATAGGTCCGTTATTTCATGCATGCATACGTAATCATGACGAGTATTTCTTGGTGGTGTGCGTGCCTAAGTCTCCACGGTTGGCTGCTGACAGTCGTAACTTATAATAAAGGGATTATATATATATATGTATATAATTATATATATACATATGTATATGTATATATATACATATATATATTGTTTATATATACAAACATATATATATGTTTGTATATATATCACTCTCTCTCTCTCTCTCTCTCTCTCTTATATACATATATATATATACATAAGTATATATAATATATATGTATATATACATATATATACATATATTTATATATATATGTATATATTTATACATATATATACATATATTTATATATATATGTATATATTTATACATATCTATATCTATCTATCTTTATATATATATATGTATATATATGTATATACATCATATACATATATATATATATATATATATATATATATATATGTATATACATCATATACATATATATAATATATATATATAATATATATATATATTTATGTATATATACATATATATACATATATACGTATATATATACATATATACATATATATACGTATATATATACATATATACATATATATATGTACATATACATATATACGTATATAGATATATAAATATCTGAGTATATAAATATATATATATATGTGTGTGTGTGTATACACATTTATCATAAATTTATATATATGTATATATATACATATATGTATTATATATATGATATATATGTGTTGTGTATATATATATATATATATATATGTATGTATATATGTATATAAAATGTACATTTTTTATCATATATACATAGATATGTATATATAAATATATATATACATATATTTACAAATATATGTATATATATATATATAGTATATATGTATATATATATATGTAATATGTATATATATACATATATGTATATATATATATTTCTGTGTATATATGACGTATAATGATATATATATACATATATATATATATATATATATATATATATATATATATATATATATGAGAGAGAGAGAAAGATTTTATACCCTGCAATACATCTATTACACATGGACACGATCAATAAAAACTGGTTGTAGTTAAAGAAAATTTGAAAGATTTATGTGTATGTTTAATATTTGATTATCACAAAGACATACATTTCTTTAAATAATTCTTGCGTTATCCCCTATACAAACTGAAATGGTTTTATCTCATGATCACTGACATTTCTGCATTCGTGAAATGACGATATATGTAGACATGTAGGATAACCGTGACTGTAATCATGGTGCATGATTGTTTTCGTTGTTTTTAAATGCGAAAATATTTCATACACAGTCCATTTTTTTAGCGATTCCATCTCATCAAAATACTTTCTGTAAAAAAAATTAGTCAATTAATTAATTTAAAAAAAAATAATAAAAATAAACATCACCAAGCGAATGATCACTCAAGAACGTTTCTTGAAAAAAAGTATGTGATATTTTACTAAACAATTTCAGCGCAATATAACAACATACATTCTTACACGTACATAACAAGGTGACCGTTCTAAGAAGCGAGAATCTATACGAGGGTGCATACCAATTACACATATCTTATTAGGCTCATTATTATATGTTTATTCTTATAAGGATAACTTGTATAAAGAGTTAGTGATGTTATTTTGAACATATTCACAGAACCCGACTCTTTAACACCGATAGAAATATCAGTCTTGATATTTCTGCAAAGAGAATATAAAAATATCAGTCTTGATATTACTGCAAAGAGAATTCGAAATATTTCCAAAACCATCTCATTCTATATAAGGAAAGGCTGATATAGAACACGCCACTGCATTGCATTTGTTTTTCGAGTTGTAGGGTAAATACCACGAAATTAGCATGCGATGTGATAACGATTTATTTAAAGAGCCTGAAAGGGACTTAGATTAAAATTTGAGTTAAAATTTGAGATAGGGGTTGTGTGTATATGTGTTTGTGCGTGTATGTGTGTGTGTGTAGGTGGGTGTATGTGTGTGTGTGCTTCTTTTTGTGTGTGTATGTTTGTGTGGGTGTATGTGTGTATGTGTGTGTTAATGCGAAGCTCAGAGCAGTGTTGTCAAAAGTTATGACCGGAACAAGGAAAGTAATGAGAAAGGGACTACCATAGCACCACGACTTAAAAGACAGTCATTTCCAACAGCTCGGTTGAATATACTCCTTTTTCTGGTGTTTTACCTAAAGTCAAACTGTTGCACGTCTGTTTCACGAGCATTGGCATTGCACTGCAGTCCAAGACATAAAAGATCAATTTAGATTGCGTTTTCTGATATCCCCTCACGAATAGCTTCTCGCAGCTGCTGGTCCATTGTTTTTACTTCCCTCATGTTGTATTGTTATGGCAACATGGAACTACATGAATCGAAAGTAATAAAAGTATGCAACACTTTCATCCATACTTCGTAAAAAAAAATGCATTTTTCTGTGGTCATTGTTGTTGTTTTTTAGTATCAAAGGTGAAAAAGGGCATTTTCTATGGTCATTGTTGTTGTTTTTTAGTATCAAAGGTAAAAAAGGGCATTTTTCTATGGTCATTGTTGTTGTTTTTTAGTATCAAAGGTAAAAAAGGCATTTTTCTATGGTCATTATTGTTTTTTAGTATCAAAGGTAAAAAAACATTTTTCCATGGTCATTGATTTTTAATGTCAAAGGGTATTTTCCAAGCGTCATAGATCTAAAAGTGCTATTGCTAACAAAGGCTAATGTTTAGAAATTAAAAAAAAGGAAAAAAAATACTTATGAACCAGTAATCGAGTGTTTTGACTGCGAGGTATCAAAAGAACACACCGTACACAGTTGCAATAGTAAACAAGGCCATGCACTATACACGATTCAGTTATGACATAACTAAGAACT
>NW_028234403.1:5489258-5496758 GCF_977035675.1 Penaeus japonicus | reverse complement strand
CAGGTGTTGAACTTGTACTGCGTCGACCTGCATGAGACATTCCTGAACCAGGGCGAGAGCTGGACGCTGAGGATCTGTGCTGAGAGCCACGAGTCAGGGAGCGTAAGTCTTCACTAGCTGGCGAAGAACAGCGAGATGACACTGGAGAAGATGATGCACTTCCAGTCCGGCTATTGCTGCGACTACCTCTTCCAAAGCCACTTACTGGGCCATCAAGTCCTGGTGAGGAACACCTGGAGCCACCAGGGGAAGAGCTGCAACTAGTGGGCCTAGAGCCTCTGCCTCTGGGAGCACGTACCTGTGGTTGCCTCAGGCGTGACCCAGAAACAGCAAGGGTCCTAGGACGTCCCTCAGATTCTTGTGGTGAGGTATGTGGTGATGTAGCACGAGAAGTATTCGGGGATACTGGCGGGGAAGTTGGAAGAGCTAACCTAGAAGGAGATGTACGCAAATTCTCATGGCTTAGTGATTTTGTACGTGGTGAAAGAGGACCACGTGAAGAGGTGGTGGCAACAGTAGACACTGGTCGATTAGGTCGGGAGGGAGGTCGAAGTCGTGTAACAACGCCACTTCCAGATGAACTACCTGTTCCCTGGCTTCCTCTTCTTGAGCCAGAGGGTGTTCGCCCATCTCTCTGACTGGTGTCCTGTTCACTATGACTGCGGGATACATTATTCTGATGACCTACTGAGCCTGGGGCAGGTATTCTACTTGTTGTTACAATCGATGGCTGCCTCAGCCGAGAGCCACTCAGACTTCCACGATTTTTGTTTTCCATGCTGTTGCTGTCTTTATTTCCTGACGAATGGCTGCCATAAGAACGGTCTGGAGTTCTCCATCGTGATATTCGAGAGGCACCATGTTGGGGTGTAGGAAGGCGACTTTTGATGACAGATTCATCTATGCGGATGCCAGCATCTACCAAGAACTCATCCGTTGTTGGGTCGAGAGTAGACATGCTGGGGAGAGAAGCATGGTGAGTTAGGCGCCAAGGAGGAGATGCTAATGGTGCATGAGGTCGTGGACGAGAGTAGGGAGTGGGAATTAAACAGGGAGGGATACGTGCTAAAGGGTGGAGTCCATGTTGAAGCCAGGATGCACCAAGGGGTCCAATAGGGTAGGCTGGAGGGGAAGACCAGGGTGCTAATTCTGCAGTATCCAAAAGAAAGAAAGGGTGAGGGTGTTGCTCCATCATTCTTGCCTCATGCTCAAGAGGTGCTCTAGGAACATCACCCTCATAGCTATAGTGAGGATAAGGTTCTCTAGGATACATTTCTGCAGTAGCAAGCATTTCTGCATAAGGGTCTGGACTATAGGGTTCAGTGAAAGCAAGAGAAGAGAGGTAATCCTCTGGATGATCATAAGAGAAATGTGTGGGTAAAGATCGAGGTGAATATACAGCTGAAAGGTGTGGGGCGAGTGTTGGAGCTAGACCATGGTAGATGTATGGGTCGTCTGTTTCATGAGGATGCATCAGGTGCCTAGGCCTGCTGTCACGCAGTTGTGGGGGAGACCTCTCCCTCTTACGACCAGTTGATTCTACATGTCTAGACTGCCCTTCACCCGAATGAGATGAAGATGAATACTTTTGTTGAAGATTACTGTTATCTGAGGATGAACTATAATAATGTGAAGCTGAGTCTGTATAATGAGTGAGTTTTTCCTGATGTTTGGAAGTTTTATCTTTAGCATGTGAATGAGAGTCATATGAATCAGATGGTTTGCTTCTTCTTGGTGAGATGTTAAAACGATGAGCATCATGGACTGGCGAGGCATCATAGCGACTTGATGTTGAAGGACGCCGCAAAGTCATGGTGTCATAATGATCTCCAGGTCGTTGGGAAGACTGCTGATGACTGGACTCCTCTTCATTATCATATTCGTCATTTTCTGAAGAACTGTGGTGACGATGACGATTATGCTGAGGTGGCCAAGTGTACATACCATGTGGACTGGGTGGACTGGCTGTGCTGTGGGATGTTGGAGACTGAATCTTCGCATCTTTATTTAAAAGATGTCGTCTGTCATAGAGAATGTCTGGGTCTTCTGTGTCTGAATGACTGCCACGCCCATCAATTGACCAACCTCGACCAAAGCGATTTCTTCTGGGTTCCTCTGGGCTTGTGTCAGCAGAAGCAACTTTTCTCCTCCAGCGTGGTCTTGAAGTGCGAAGCCAGAAAACCTCTCTAGCAGAAAGTCGCTCAGATCCTCTTTCTCCATTCTCAATATTATCAGCCTGAAAGGACGTAGTGTGGCGAGATGACATGCGCTTGTTACGACTTTCAGAATGCCTTTCTCGGGAGTCTGAGAGCCTCTCTCGTGAACCTGTAAGTCTATCTCTGGAACCCGAAAGCCCATCATGTGTACTAGTCAGCCTGTCTCTCGAACCAGACAGACTGTCTCTGGAGCCTGACAATCTATCCCTGGAGCCTGAAAGATTATCTCTTGATCCTGAAAGACTCTCCCTTGCATCCGAATGTCTGTCTCTTGAATCTAAGTGAATGTCCCGAGCCTGAGGTGACCGTGTGACCCTCGAAGTGGAAGTGCCTGGAGGATCCCTGGTGATTCTAGGGGACTCAGGGGAGAGCTGTTCCTCCCAGTCAATGCTAGGCTCTTCTGGACTGAGTAAGACTTCATCACATATATCACTAATATCCAGGTCATCTTCATCATCATCATCAAGAGACCATTCAGTGGTGTTAGTGGTAGAATTAGGAGATGTGTTAGTAGTGGAAGCTTGGTAGCCACCAGCCCTGTAAGGCACACACACATGAATTAGTTGTCTGGAACACAAACTAGATCACTGGTGCTTGGGCCTTTTATCCTTCATCTGCTTTGAATACCTTCTAAACTCTCATACATCCATTTAGTCTGGGAGATGTTGTTGAAAAAGTATATATATATATGTATAGCCATCTTCAGGGATTCATCTGTTTATACTTTAAGTTCCTTTAATCATAGTGCACTGGTAATTCCACAGTATATATGAACTTGAGTTAAAATTCCAAATTAATCGAAATATTAATCAGCGTTTAGAATGAGTGTAAGAATATAATTTGAAGAGGGTTAAACCTGTCAGGCAATAAACACCTCTGTTACGTTTTGTGCAAGACTTGAGTTTATTACTGAATCAAATGCTGATGTTCAATACATTCAGTTTTACAAGGTAAATCAAAAGCCAAAAATTATATGGAAAGGATTTTAACTCTTTTAAATCAGATGATGAAGCTTTCATATAAATAAAGAAAATAAAGCAGGACAAAGTATTCCAAATGTTATCTCCAAAACTAGCCAGCAGCCTATATGATGACTCAAAAAATACCAAAAAGCTTAAGCTGTTTTGAGCAAACACTCATGGCCATTTATGATCAAACAAATAAAATGAAACGCATTCTTAAGTACTTATTGCAACATAAAGAGGAAATTCTGAGCCAACAGAATTTTATCATTAGCTCTATACTGCCACTATTTTTGCTGATACACAAATATATAGTTTTTCATTACTCTCTTCTCTTCATTCTTAAAAGACCATATTTTCCTCATTCTCATTCCTCTTCCAAAAACCTGGTCTAACATTGATTCTAAAGCCATTTTATAAGCACAAGCATTGGTATACTCTTTTACAAAACTCTATACCCTCTCAACTATTATTGTAATGAGCAGCTTCAAATAAAAAAACAAATTAAATTATATTTTTCAATTAAATTTATGAGTGAATTAGAATCCTGCAACAGCTCTTTATAGCACAGCTTTAAAAACTTTAAAAGGTTGAATCATATCTTAAATTTCAAAAAAGTATAATCATTACATGGCTGAATATAATAAGCTCATTCTCATAATCATATATTTACAAAAATTAAAAAAAAAAAACAGCTGTGGAAATCTCTCATCCCTTTTTCTAACTTAATGATATCATTGATTAATTACATATATATCATCAACTACACACTCAAAAACATCATTCAAACTTCTTAAAAGTAAGATTGCTCTTGTTGCAGAGACATTAAGAGATACTGGCCCAAGCAATGGTGATCCTTACAATATCTACATCTAAAATATCTTCATACATTTAAATCTAGTCATTACAATATGAAAATTTTGTTAAATCTCTAGCAAGGGTATTGCAGAATTATGGAGCTCACTTTATTCAATCAGAATTAATCTAACATTCAAGTAATTTTGAATATATTAAAAAAAGCTTTAAAAAAGTATCTTATTGAAAGAAACAAGATTTTCAGCAGTGCAAACTTAATTATATACAAACTGGAAAACTTACTTTAACATCTTTTAAATGATGAACTGGTGAATTTCATACAGATGTTTATCTCATCCTTACATCAATTTTAATACTTACAAATAAAAAAAAAAGTAAAATCATATATATATCTATGGTTGCATGAACATCAAAGCCAAATGGTAGACATGCCATATTAAATACATCCACATAATAAAAGACAATAAAAAAAAGACTTCTTCTTATCCTGGACTGACTTTGAACAGGAATATGAGTCCGTCTTTGGATTTACTAAACATTAAATGCTAGCTGGCAAGTCTTTAACACATGCTTATATATCGCAGCACAGTTCATCCACAAATCATGCAAAAGTCTACACACCATGCATCACACACAGTCAATACAGAGAAGAAGAAAAAAAAATCTTATATTTCCTAGTAAATTGATACACATACATTACAATAACTTTACACATATCTAAAGGTGATTTTAAGTCACTGAATAATATTTCTGCCACTGCCACTGATCACGCTAACAATGGACATCATTTGAAACATATTATTCTCAAATGCCAACATAAGTTATTCTATAGTTAACAGTAAAGGAATGCAATTAACTACAAGACATGAATCTTTCACATAAGAATCCCTATATCTGACTTGGCTAATAGTGACAAAAAATGCAATGTATCTTATCTATCTGAGTTGTCTATACATGAATTACTCAAGTGTATTAGTTGTCACGACTGAAGAAACCACTGTTATGGCAAATCATCAGAATTCTCTTTCATAAGATTCAATTAAAAATGAAAATCCAATACAAGCAGTACACACATTGCACAATCGTATTGCTACTATATACACTGATGTATATATTCCTTAGTAATATATCTAAATCTCTAATAATATAACACTGCTTTAATTCATATGATAAATGGCAAACTGTAAATGAATTATGGCATTTTCAAATACAAGTAAAAATCACCTCATTTCAGAGTAATGCATGATTTAAAAAACTGCCGATATAAGGCAAACATATGAGAAAAATGTAGGTGGACAAAATACATGCAAATATAATATATAAAGAGGTCTTAAAACACAGGTTGAAAAAACAAAACAAAAAATCTGACACAAAAAAATGCTTAACAAAACTCTAACTCAACTTTAACAAAATCAAATATATTATTTAAACAAAAGAAAACAGGGAAAAATATCCTCATATAACAAATAAACCTATAGAACCAAAAACAAAATTGATATGAGACTCTCAACAAAGATATATCACAAACAAAATATCTATAAACCATATTGTCATAAGAATTTTTTTTAATTACTTCAACTATGAATGAGCATCAGGATCTTCATTTACAGTTCACAAACTAAGGTATCTGCAGACTCCACGTAAAGAGTAACATTATAAATGAACTTACTAAAGCTACAAAATCTGTCTGTGTTTCCCATGTGTAATCTTTGGCGTTGTAATGAAAATGGTAATATGACGGGAAGGATGAAAGGATTATATGCTTCAAAAAAAAGGATGAAAACAATCTTTCTAAAAATTATATATATATATAAAGGGTAAAAAGAGGAAGTTAAAATAAGCATTAAAATAAAGTTTAAAAATTATTGCACAAAAAATCCAATGGCAACACTGAAAAAAAATTGAAATGAAAGAAAATGAAACATCTTCAATAACAAAAAATTAACAGCAAAAGTAAATGCAATGCTAATAACTTGCATGCTAAAATAAAAGCAGACTTGCAGAAAATGGCATCATTATTTTTTTGCCAAAAATAAGAAATTATAGTAATAATATCAAACAAATAGTAATATGAGACACAAGAACAATCTCTAACATTGAAACAAGAACAGTAAGTGCTCATTTCTAGCTTTATAAACTAAACCTCAAATATTAGAAATGTATGTTAAAGCTCAAGTAATAGTTGAGATGCAGAACAAAATCAGTAACAAAATATTAATTAGAATAATTTCTCTTCAGCATGATAGCTTCGCAGAGTTAAAACTGTCAATGTTCTAAATCTCAGCTACCTTCTTCCATAAATAATAATTGCAATGGTAAACATGAAACAAATCTTCTTTTATCAAAAGCAAATATAAAGAACAGCATCTCTCAAATCTGATAAAGCTCAGGCACTTACCGTAGAATTGTGCGTTCATCAGGGGGCTGCTTTGGGGCATGGGAATTACTTCGCCGTCTCTCCAGGTACGAGGGAAGGTGACCAAGACCTGTGCTGCGCCGATTGGATGACCTGGAGACCGAACGCCTCTCTCCTAGACTTCCTCCATCGCTGTGCTTCCCATCTGCATTTGAAGAAACATGAAAAATTCAATCTAATATAATTACAAACTGCAGTGAGTTCTGGTAAGGGTATCCTAACCTATCATAGAAAGGTGTGATGATGTATATTTTAGTCGTGGTTTGCCCCTGACAACAGGTATCATAATATATATGAAAATAGTCGCCATGGCATATTTGATCTTAGGGGATAGCAGTGAATTGCAACAATCCAAGGTCTCTACCAGCACCAGCTTCAGAGAGTGACCACCCACTCTAAAGTACTGTTGGTGCAGGATGTGCAGGCAGAATGAGAAGAGGAAGGTGATCCAGACTATATGCAGTGGCTGAAAGGAGCCCATGTACCAGTGCAGCCACTTTGCGGTACGAGCAACCATAAGCACAAGTCTCCTTCCTCTACTCTATTTCTTCCTGTTTCTCTTTCTTTACAGACTGTTATTCATTTCATATTTGTTTATAAATACACAAATACAGAAAAAAGTGGGTTTTTGTCCTTCCTTAAAACTGTAATAACCTACTCTATATTTCAATTCTAGTCAACTATAACACTGATAAAGCCTGTCAATTGACACATATAAGCCTCACAACATAGTAACACACACAAAAGTACAAACAAAAAGTACAATCATCATAAAAAAGTGAATGCAAGAGAATGCAAAAAGTCATAAAATGTTGCATGAAGTTCCCTCTTTCAGAAAAAAACATCCCTGGGCTAAAGAAAGAAAATCTCCAACAAATTTAATCTTAAATATCATTCAAGATTTTCATTTTGATTACAGCAAGTATATATGATTACTTGTCTCATCCCTTCAACTACCTTATAACTTAAAAAAAAATAATAATAACAAAAAGATATATAATGCAAGCACATACTAAACAGTGGACACATTTGAGCAAGCTGTGTCTCTCAAAATGCTATCTTCAAATCAACCTTGTCATCAATCTAAAAT
>NW_028234403.1:5461758-5464258 GCF_977035675.1 Penaeus japonicus | reverse complement strand
TAAACCCGCTTCTTTCCACGCTGACAGTCCGGTCTCCCAGCAGTCAAGGATCTTTGCAAATGACATGAATACGTTTTTTTTTATGATCATAATTTTTAATATTATTATTAATGCTACCATTAATGCTATCACCATGGTTATCAACATCATTATCACTATTATTATATTCACTTTCGTCATCATAATCATCATCATTATCATTAACAACAAAAATACTACCCTCATCATCACTAGAATAATCATCATAATTATCATCATCATTAACAACAAAAATATCCACATCATCACTAGAATAATCATCATAATTATCATCATCATTAACGACAAAAATACTACCCTCATCATCACTAGAATAATCATCATAATTATCATCATCATTAACAACAAAAATACTACCCTCATCATCACTAGAACAACCATCATAATCATCATCATCATCACCATCATCATCATCATCATCATCACCCTTATATCATCACTACGACCACCCTCTCTATCTTCATCACCACATCCCACTGAACTCGAAATCATTACTACCAAACAACTCCACCACTTAAACGCTGACAACCTTTACTTATAATCCACTTGTCAGTCGGTGTGTTATATAAGTGTGACACATATTGAAAAAAAAAGTGAAGACTGACTCACTAATCCTCTTTACAACTTGATCAAAAAATAAGAAGATTATACGCCTTTTGAGCGAGTATGAGGGGAGCAGCGAGCGAGTGAATGAGTGAGCAAATGAGCGAGTGAGCAAATGAGCGAGTGAATGAGTGAGCAAATGAGCGAGTGAGCGAGTAAGCGAGTGAATGACTGAGTAAATGAGCAAGTGAGCGAGTGAATGAGTGAGCAAATGAGCAAGTGAGCGAGTGAATGAGTGAGCAAATGAGCAAGTGAGCGAGTGAATGAGCGAGTGAATGAGTGAGCAAATGAGCAAGTGAATGAGTGAGCAAGTGAGTGAGTGAATGAGTGAGCAAATGAGCGAGTGAATGAGTGAGCAAGTGAGTGAGTGAATGAGTGAGCAAATGAGCGAGTGAATGAGTGAGCAAGTGAGTGAGTGAATGAGTGAGCAAGTGAGCGAGTGAATGAGTGGGCAAATGAGCGAGTGAGCGAGGACTCCGAGGTCAGCAAGCAAACAAATGGGCGAGTATGAGCATTCATTTCCGAGACGAGTAAGCCAAGGAGTGAGTCAGTGAATAAAAATGTAACAAAAAAAAAGAGAATATCTTTAAAAAATCTAAAAAAAATAATCTTTAAAAAATAATACCCAAAGGTAAATGAGTCAATTAAAAAAAAAATGAGTATCGATGAGTGTATATGAGTTTGGCTCCTTGTCTCGCGAGCCATCCATCCCACCCTCATACTTACATAGATCTTTCACACTTCACCCTCGTATACCCCCCCTTAGCCTTGGCCCCTGTCGCATTGAGAGCTTATAGGTTACCCAGGTTTGTGATCTTTCTCTCCCTTAATATCGCTCTCTCTTTCCTCCATCTTTACATATATATATATATATAATATATATATATATATATATATATATATATTTATATATATATATATATATATATATATATGTACCTTTCTATCTCCATGTATCTCCATCCCCATCTCCATCTCTCTCTCTCGCCTTTTCTTGATATCTTTTCTCATAACTCCCTCCCCCACTCCCTCCCTCTCCCTTCCACTCACACTCACACTCCCACTCCCACTCCCACTCCCTCTTCCCCTCCCTCCCTCTCCCCTCCATTCCTACTCCCTCTCCGTCTCCCACTTCCACTCCCTCCCTCTCCCTTCCACACCCACTCCCTCCTTCTCCCTTTCCCACTCCCTCTCTCCCTCCCTCTCCCTCTCCCTCTCCCCTCCCTCTCCCTTCCCCCTCCCCCTCCCCCTCCCCCTCCTTCTCCCTCTCCCTCTCCCTCCCTCTCCCTCTCCCTCTCCCTCTCCCTCTCCCTCTCCCTCTCCCCTTCCCCTCCCTCTCCCTCTCCCTCTCCCTCTCCCTCTCCCCTTCCCCTTCCCCCTCCCTCTCCCTCTCCCTCTCCCTCTCCCTCTCCCTCTCCCTCTCCCTCTCACTCCCTCCCTCCCTCTCCCTCTCCCTCTACCCCTCTCCATCTCCCTCTCACTCCCTCCCTCTCCCTTCCACTCTCCCCTCCCTCTCCCACTCCCTCCCTCTCCCTCTCCCTCACCCCTCCCTCTCACTCCCTCCCTCTCCCTTCCACTCTCACTCCCTCTCCCCCTCTATTGCGTCGTCGGAGCTCGTCGTTCTAGTGCCAGCGTCCCTGCCAACCTTCCCTCAAGCGAGAACTGAGAATTCGTTAGCTTCGCCCTGGCTAAGCTTCGGCAAATGAATGTCGTGTTTTTTTGAGGTAGGCTTTTTTTTCCCTTCTTTAGGCCTATCTCCCCCTTTTTTCACGGCGCAACTTCTTCCTTTTTTCTTTTTTTTTAGTAGTATCTTTTTAATTTTTTGGTTCATCTTTTACGTTTCTTGTAACACAATGTT
>NW_028234403.1:5429258-5439258 GCF_977035675.1 Penaeus japonicus | reverse complement strand
CAATCTCTCTCTCTAACTCTCTCTCTTACTCATTATCTAACATATAACACATACTCACATTACTCATCTCACTCTCATCTTTCTACACTTCTATCTATCTACTCTCTCTCTCTCTCTCTCTACTCTACCTACTCTCACCTCCTTTTTCTTCTCTTCTTTCTATTTTACTCTTCTCTTCTCTTCTCTAACTTCTTTCTCTTATCGTTCTTTTTTATCTTTTTTTCTCGTACTCTCTCTTCCTTCCTATTCTCTCCTCTCATCTCCTACTCTCTCTCTCCTCTCCTTCCTCTCTACTCTCTCTCTCTCTCCAACTAGCTTCTCCTGCTCTTTACTGATATATCCCTACTCTCTCTCTCTCTCTCTCCTACTCTCTCCTTCTCTCTCCTCCTACTCTCTCCTCCTCTTTTCTTTTCTTCTCTTCTCTTCTCTTCTCTTCTCTTCTCTTCTCTTCTCTTCTCTTCTCTTCTCTTCTCTTCTCTTCTCTTCTCTTCTCTTCTCTCAGTTCCTTAATTTATTATTTCTTTTCTTTTCTTTTCTTTATCTTTCATCCTCTCCCCTCCCTCTCCCTCCTCCCCTGCCCAACCATCCCTCACTCCTTCCCTCCCTCTCACTTTCCCTCTCTCTTCTTCCCTCCCTCTCCCTCCTTCCATCCCTCTCCTACCTTCCCTCTCCTTCTTTCCCTCCTTCTTCTCCTGTCCTACCTCTTCTTATCCTCCCACATTACCTCTCTCTTCCTCCTTTTCTCCCTCCATCCCCCCTTCCCTACTTCCCTCTCTCTTCATTCCTCCTCCTACTCTTCTTTCCTCCACCCCCTCCTTCCCTAGCCAATACCTCCTACTCAATCTGCCCTCCTCTTTTCTTTTCTTCTCTTCTCTTCTCTTTCTCTTCCTCCCTCCTTCTCTTCCTCAGACTTGATAATCCTTTCCATCCCCACTTACTCACACTCACCTTTCTTACATATGTTAGCTTATAGAAATAGATTTAGATATAGCACGAACTAACAAATACCTACATGTTTCTCATTCTTCTTCTCTTCTCTTCTCATCTCTCTCTCTCTCTCTCTGGGAAATTTTTTTTTTCGGTTCGTATGCCTGTCCGTCATGGGTGTCTCTTCTAGCTCTTTAACACTTTCCTGGTCTCCACCCTCCCCTTCCCCCCGCCCCCCCCCCTTCCCTTCCCTTCTTCCCTGTTCCTCTCGTCATTGCTTTTTTATTTCTCTCTCGTGTTTTAGCTTTTCTTCCTTTCTATCTTTTCTCTCTTCACTATCGCTAATCTCTCGTGCTTTACCTCTTTTTTCCAACTATCATTTTCACTCTATTCTCTTTCTCTCATCTCTTTCCCTTTTTCTCTCTTTCACTTTCTTTTTCTTCTCTCTCTCTCTTCCCCTCTCCCTCCCCCTCTCCCATCTTCTCCATCCATCTCTCAACTCCTCCTCTCTCTCCCTCTCACTTTCCTCTCTTTCTTCCTCTCCTTTCTCCTCTCCTACCACACTTCCTACCTTCCCTCCCTCTCCTTCTTTCCCTCCTTCTTCCTCCTTCCCTCCCTCTTCCTCTTTCCCTCCCCCACATTACCTCTCTCTTCCTCCTTCCCTCCCTCCTTCCCCCCCTCTCCTTACTTCCCTCCCTCTTCTTCCTTCCCTCCCTCTCCTTCTTTCCCTCCCACCCCCTCCTTCCCTAGCTCCTTCCCTCCCTCTCCTTCCTGCCCTCCCTCTCCTTTCTTCCCTCCCTCTCCTTCCTTCCCTCCCTCCTTCTCTTCCTCAGACTTGATAATCCTTTCCATCCCCACTTACTCACACTCACCTTTCTTACATATGTTAGCTTATAGAAATAGATTTAGATTTAAGCACCGAAGCTAAAAATACCCTACATGTTTCTCATCTCTTTTTTTTTCTCTTTTTCTCTCTCTCTCTCTCTCTGATTCGTTCGTCTGCCTGTCCGCCTGGGTTTCTCTCTCTTGCTCTTTAACTACCTTTCCCTGGTCTCCCCCCTCCCCCGCCCCCCCCCCATCCCTCCCTTCTCTCCCTGTTCCTCCTCGTCTTTGCTTTTTTATTTCTCTCTCGTGTTTTAGCTCTTTCTCTCCCTTTCTATCTTTTCTCTCTCTCTCTCTCGCTCTCTCTCGTGCTTTACCTCTTTCTCTCCTTTACTGCATTTTCTCTCTCTTTCTCTTTCTCTCTTCTCTTTCCCTTTTCTCTCTCTTTCACTTTCTCTTTCTCTCTCTCTCTCTCTCTCTCTCTCTCTCTCTCTCTCTCTCTCTCTCTCTCTCTCTCTCTCTCTCTCTCTCCTCTTCCTTCACTCTCTCCCTCCCTCTTCCTCTCCCTCTCCCTCTCCCTCTCCCTCTCTCTCTCTCTCTCTCTCTCTCTCTCCCTCTCCCTCTCTCTCTCTGGTGACGCACAGCTTCGGTCTCAAGGCTAGACGACCAACCGCTGCAAATGTGTCTGTGTCTGCCAGCGCCTGTCTGCTTATCCAGTCTGTCTCTGTCTGCTCAATCGATGTGCCTGTTTGTCTCTCTGTCTGCTCAATCAGTCTGCCTGTTTGCCTTTCTGCTCATCTAGTCTGCCTTTTGCCTGTCTGTCTGTTTAATCAATCTCCCTCTTAGCATGTCTGTCTGCCTAATCAGTTTGTCTGCTTGCCTCTTACTGTCTGTTCAACCAGTCTGTCTGTTTGCTTGCCTGCCCGCTTCACCACTCTGAGGTCTGCTTACCAGTCTACCAGTGTGCATCTTTCGTCTTTATTCGTCTGCCTTTTTGTCTGTCAGCTTTAACAGTCATCCTTTTTGTCTGTATGTCTTTTCATCTGCATATAGAGTGTGCCTATTTGTCTGTCCGTGGCTGTCTGTCTACGTGATTAATCTGTCTGTCTAGTCGGTAAGTCAGTCTCGAGATCTAGGAGTAGAACACGGCAAAGAGACAACATGGAAGAACGATGAGAAGAGAAGAGAAAAAGGAATAAGAAGAAGACGAAGAGAAGGGAATAGAGAAAGAAGAAGAAAATGGAAAGAAGAGTAAAAATCAAGAGGAGGGCCAAAAGAAAACGAAGGGGAGGAAAAAGAAGATATGAGAAAGGAATAAAACGAAGGCAAAAAAGAGGCAAGAGAAGAACAGCAAAGTGAAGAAAGAGAGAAAGGGAAGAAGAGAAATCCCAAGAGAAGACGAAAAGGAAGACGAAAAGAAAGAAGAAGAAAAAGAAGAAGCGAAGAGCAGAAAGAAAAGAAACAGAGGAATAAGAAAAAGGCGAAAAAAGAGAAAAGAGAAGAGAAGAGAGAAAAGAAACGAAGAAGAGAGAGGCAGAGACAGCGACCGAAAGGAGTAACGGGGCAAGGAGAGGCACCGTGGCACTGTGGCACTGTCATCTCCTCACCTTAATCATGACCAAAATACGCCAGGTGAGGATTTGGCACTCGCCACGCCCCCTCCACCTCCCCCTCCCCCGCCCCATCCCTTCTCTCCCTCTTCTCTCACTATCTTCCTTTTTCTCATGTTTTTTTTTTTTTTTTTTAAGCCATTCTTTCTTTTTCTTTCTTTCTTTCTTTCTTTCTTTCTTTCTTTCTTTCTTTCTTTCCTTCTTTCTTTCGGTATTCATGACTTTATGTTCATATTCTCTCTGTATCTTTTTTTTTTCATTTTTCCTTTTGGTGTGTTTCCTGTCTTTATTTCCCTCCCTCTCACTCTCACTCTCACCCTCACCCTAGCCCACACCACCCCCACCCTCTCATTCAACCCAACCCTCAACCCACACCTACCCTACCTCTACCCCTACACCCTAACTGTCCTACCCCTAACCAACCCTTGCCCCACCCTTCCTACCCTCTAACCCTAATCCTCACCCCCCCTCACCCTTACTCTCACCCCCACCCACCCCCTCCCCCTCCCTCTCCCCCTCCCCCTATTCCCAACATGTTTAGAATGAATACCCACAATGAGATAGAGGAAGGGGGGTCAGGGGTCAGGGGGGGGGGGAGTAAAAGAAGGTGATTGATAAAAGAAGAAGAATAAAGATAAGGAGAGTTAAACGTGAGGGGAGCATAAGGCTACGAGGGAGTGAGGGTGGAAGGGGGGAAAAGACTCACGCAATATATTTGTCTGCATGTCTGTGTGTGTGAGTGTTTGTTTGTTTGTGTGAGTATGTGTGTGTGTGTGTGTGTGTGTGTGTGTGTGTGTGTGTGTGTGTGTGTGTGTGTGTGTGTGTGTGTGTGTATGTATGTATGTATATATGTATATATGGAAGTATATGCTGTGTGTATGTGTAAAATGTTATATAGATAATTTAAAATATATATATATAAATATATATATATATATCTATATAACAATAAATATATATATATACTTATACACAAGATATAATATTATATATAAATATATATACTTATTAATTAATTTTATATTATATATATATATATATATATATATATATATATCGAATAGTAAGAGTAATAACAACAACATCAATAGTAATTAATATAATTATAATAAGGAAAATAATAATAATAATAATATAAACAAAAACAACAATAATAAAAATAATAACAAAAATGCATAAATGATAAAATAAACATAAATGAACATAAAATAATTAAATAAACAAATTAATAAAGAGATAAAACAAAAAAAACAAAACATAAACAACAGAAACGTACAAACATAAACTCTCCCCCTCCCTCTTCCCCCCTCCCCCCCTACCCCTTCCTTACAAGGCCTTCCTTCACGCCTAATAAAACGGTCTCCTGCGATGACGTCACACGCCCAGGACTCTTCAGATAATCCTAGGTCGGCGCAGACGAAGGATTTTTGCTTTACTTCGGGCGTCTGCTCTGGTTCTTCCCTTAGCCACGCCCCCTTTGACTAGTAGCTCCTCCCCTTCCTTGTGTCTTCTTTGTTTTCTGTTTTTTTTCAGGTTTCATTTTCTTTTTCCTGTCCATTTTCATTTTCATTTTCATTTTCATTTTCATTTTCATTTTCATTTTCATTCTTCTTCTTCTTCTACTCCTTCTTCTTCTCCTTCTCCTTCTTCTTCTTCTTCTTCTTCTTCTTCTTCTTCTTCTTCTTCTTCTTCTTCTTCTTCTTCTTCTTCTTCTTCTTCATCTTCATCTTCATCTTCATCTTCATCTTCATCTTCATCTTCTCCTTCTTCTTCTTCTTCTTCTTCTTCTTCTTCTTCTTCTTCTTCTTCTTCTTCTTCTTCTTCTCCTCCTCCTCCTCCTCCTCCTCCTCCTTCTTCTTCTCCTCTAGCTCCACCTGCCTTTCCTCCCATTAATAATATCCCTCCCTTCTCCTCTTCCTTTCCATTCTCACACTACTCCTACCCCTATCTTTCTCCCTCTCTCCCCTCTCCATCTCCCTCCGCCTCCCCTAAATTCCCAATCAACATAAACCCCCTCTCCCCTCCGACTCCCCTCCCCCTCCGACTCCCCTCCCCCCTCCGACTCCCCTCCCCCCCTCCGACTCCGCTCTCCTTCAATTTCCCATTCCCCCCTCTGACTCCCCTCCCCAACCCCCCTTCGACTCCCCTCTCCTTCAACCTCCCCTCCCCTCCCCTCCCCCCCCCTCCGACTCCCCTTCAACCTCCCCTTCCCCGTCCGACCCCCCTCCCCCTCCTACTCCCCTCTCCTTCAACCTCCCCTCCCCTCCTACTCCCCTCCCCCCTCCGACTCCCCTCCCCCTTCCTACTCCCCTCTCCTTCAACCTCCCCTTTCCCCCCTCCTACTCCCCTTCCCCCCCTCCGACTCCCCTCCCCCTTCCGACTCCCCTTCCCACCCCCTCCGACTCCTCTCTCCATCAACCTCCCCTCCCGACTCCCCCCCCCTCCGACTCCCCTCTCCTTCAACCTCCCCTTCCCCCCTCCGACTCCCCTCCCCCCTCCTACTCCCCTCTCCCCTCCTACTCCCCTCTCCTTCAACCTCCCCTTCCCCCCTCCTACTCCCCACCCCCCCTCCGACTCCCCTTCCCCCCCTCCGACACCCCTCCCCTCCCCTACCCCCTCCCCCTCTCCATCAACCTCCCCTCCCCCCTCCGACTCCCCTCCCCTCCCCTTCCCTTCCCCACCCCCTCCGACTCCCCTTCCCCGCTTTCCCCCTTAGTGGTCATTAGCATAACACATCACAGGTAGGCCTAACCCGGTTACCTTCGCATAGCTGTGCGACGGAAGACTAATAAATGTCGTGTGGAATGACGTCACCTAGCGGGATAACTGTGTGTGTATATAACGAACGCGATCCTGCTCTCTCATCTGTCTGTATGCGAGGGAGGGGTGGGATGGGAGGGGTGGGAGAGGTGGGAGGGGAAAGGGTGGGAGAGGTGGGAGGGGAAGGGTGGGAAGGGAGGGGTGGGTGGGGTGGGAGGGGAAGGGGAGGGGATGGGAAGGGTGGGAGGGGAAGGGAGGGGAAAGGATGGGAGGGAGGGGAAAGGATGGGAGGGGAAGGGCGGGAGGGGAAGGGATGGGAGGGGAAAGGATGGGAGGGAGAGAGGAAGGGAGGGTAGGAAGAGAGAGAGAGAGGGAGGGAGGGAGGGAGGGAGGGAGGGAGGGAGGGAGGGAGGGAGGGAGGGAGGGAGGGAGGAAGAGTGAGAGAAAGAGAGAGAGATAGTGGAGGCTACGGTTTCCTTTCCTTATTGTGTCTGTATAAAGCATCAGAGCATCAGCTGGCATTAGATGATTTGAAAGTATAAATCTTACGAAATGTGAAACCTTATTCAAATCAAAATCTCAATTGTAGAGCTAAATAACAGTTTGCCTCTCCTTCAGCAGCAAGATTAATTCCAGATTTAATTATCTAAAGAAAGTCGAGACGAGATAAGTATCGGCAACACATCACTCAACAACAATAAAAAATGAACATCGTCAGTCAAGCGCTGACGTCACACGCCATGACGTAACAGGTGTCTCGTGCATGGCAGCGTGAGCGAGGGAAAGGGCGGAAGCGGAGCCAGGTAGCGTGGCACACCTGCGGGCTTTGAGAGGCACTCGAGGGCACTCTACACACAACGCTACTCCACACTACACTCATGGCACGCGGCCAACCCCTCGTAGATACCCCCTACCCCCACCACCGCCCGAGGGTTCCCTATGGATGATTGTCTGGCTGGATGGCTGGATGGCTGGTTGAATAGCTGGCTGGTTGACTGAATAGCTGGCTGGCTGGTTGAATAGCTGGCTGGTTGACTGAATGGATGGCTGGCTGGTTGAATAGCTGGCTGGCTGACTGAATGGTTAGTTGTCTTGTTGAATAGCTGGCTGGCTGGTTGGCTGTCTTGTTGAATAGCTGGCTGGCTGATTGGCTGGTTGGCTGGCTGGCTGAATGGTTGGCTAGCTGGATGAATAGCTGGCTGGCTGACTGAATAGCTGGCTGGTTGAATGGCTAAATAGTTGGCTGGCTGGCTGGCTGGCTGGCTGAATGGCTGGCTGGCTGAATGGATGGCTTGCTGAATAGCTGGCTGGCTGGCTGGCTGAATGGATGGCTTACTGGCTGGCTGGCTAAATGAATGGTTGGCTAGCTGAATGGCTGGCTGGCTGCCTAGCCTCCACCTCCACCTCTGCCTCTTCTACTTCCTCCCCCACCTCTTCCACCTACCTCTCCTCCTCCTCCACTTCCTCCTCCACCTCCTCTTCTACCTCCACCACCACCTTCACCAACACCACCACCACCAAAACTTTCTCCTTCTCCTTCTCCTTCTCCTTCTTCTCCACCTCCATCTCCACCTCCACCACCACCACCACCACCACTACCACCACCACCACCTCCTCCTCCCCCCCTATCCCACCAAAATATCCTGTGCATATAATCTGTTAAAAGGTTTCCCCAGCGTCGTTGTCTGGGCTGTGTTCATTCGGGTGGGGACCCACTCTGGCCTTTGACTCTTGCCTTCTACCCTCCGTCTGTCTTCCGTCTGACTGGCTGGCTGGCTGGCTGGCTGGCTGGCTGGCTGGCTGGCTGGCTGGCTGGCTGACTGGCTGGCTGGCTGGCTCTCTCTCTCTCCTCCTTCCCCTCCCTCTTCCCCTTTTCCTTCCTCTCTCCCTTTTCCTCCCTCTCCCCCTTCCCCTTTTCCTCCCTCTCCCCCTCCCCTTTAACTCCCTCTCCCCCTCCCCTTTAACTCCCTCTTCCCCTTTCCCCCCTTCTTTCCCCCCTCCCCTTCTTCTCCCACTCCCTCTTGATTTTCATTCATCATTATCATTCAGTGTGGATTATACTCATGCCCTCGTGGCCACGCATCTCAAAAAAAAAAAAAAATAAACACATCAACATATGCATAATTAAACGAATAAAAATAACTTCAGAAAAAAAACACACATCTTGTAGCCTCGCATGCCGTCTGCTTCCCCAAGACTGCAAAGCGACAAGGGGAACGGGACGGGAGCCATAAGGTCCTTGCAACACGTGCAACCATAACTCAACCTAAAGAAACACGGGTTGAATTAAACGACGACTCTTCCTTTTCCTTTTTTTTTTTTTTTTTTTTTTTGTTTCTTCTTTCTTTTTTTTCTTCCTTTTTTATTTCTTCTTTCTTATTTATTTATTTTTTTCTTTTATTCAATCAATTGCAACTCCGTCGTCTAGTCGGCCTGGGCGTGTGCATGACTTTACGCATGGGCTTATGTTTGTGTACAGGCTCGGTTTTTTTTTTTTTTTTTTTTTTTTTTTTGCATGAATTATGAGGATTGTTGGAAATGATGTGTTTATGAGTGGGCAAATATTAAGCTAGAGGTGTGTGTGTGTGTGTGTGTGTGTGTGTGTGTGTGTGTGTGTGTGTGTGTGTGTGTGTGTGTGTGTGTGTGTGTGTGTGTGTGTGTGTGATGGTACTACTACTACTACTACGACTACTAATACTACAATTAATAATAATAATAATAATAATAATAATAATAATAATAACAAAAATAACACAAATAGGGATAATAACAACAATAATAAAAACAACAAAAGCAATAATAGCAATAACAAAACCAATAACAACAATCAAAAAAAATAATCATAAACACATCAGTAATAACCATAATAAAACCTCAAAAACCAATAACCATACACGCATAGACGAGGCCCGCCTCCCAAGTGAACCATCGAGCACCAAAACGGCACGAGAGAGACGCACACACACCACTCGCCATATGTCACATCTCTGACAGCCGGCACCGTGCCAACATGACCTTGCGACACCTCCCCCTCCCCCCCTCCCATACCCTACCATCCCCCTCACCCAGCCTCTATACCTCCCCTCCCCCCTCCCATACCCTACCATCCCCCTCCCCCGGCCTATATACCTCTCTCCCCTCCTCCCCCTTTCCCCTCCCCGGCTTTCGTCATGGTCATGCAGAAGAGCCATCCGCGTCAAGGTCATTTGAAGTGAAAGGGGTTGGGTAGATGGTTGGATAGATAGACTGATTGACGGATAGATGTGTAGGTAGGTAGAAAGACAGACAGACAGACAGGCGGATGAATAGATACATAGATGGACTGATGGACTGATTGACAGACTGATAGACTGATAGGCAGATAGTTATATCGATAGGTATATAGATAGATAGATAAAGAGAGAAACAGATATATAAAGAGACAGATTAATCGATAGATAGACAGAGAGAGAGAACACGGAAAGATAAACCGTGAAAAAAAAAAAAACAAAGAAAAAAAAAGAAAAAGAAATGAAGACAAAACAAATCAAAAGACCTGAGACAATCACCACTCAGCCATTCAACCACACAATCATTTAGCCACACAACCATTCAACCACACAATCATTTAGCCACACAACCATTCAGCCACACAATCATTCAACCACACAACCATTCAGCCACACAACCATTCAGCCACACAACCATTCAACCACTCAAACATTCAACCACTCAACCATTCAGCCACTCAGCCACACAACCATTCATCCAAACAACCATTCAGCCACACAACCATTCAGCCACACAACCACTCAACCATTCAACCATTCAGCGACACAACCATTCAGCTACACAACCATTCAGCCACTCAGCCACACAACCATTCAGCTACACAACCATTC
>NW_028234403.1:5411758-5424258 GCF_977035675.1 Penaeus japonicus | reverse complement strand
GGGACGAAAGCCACAGGGTGCAGGGGAGGTGCGTGGCATAGAGAGAGAGAGAGAGAGAGAGAGAGAATGAGAGAAAGAGAGAGAGACAAAGTCATAGAGAGAGAGACAAATGCAGCCGGACAGAGAGACAGAGAGGAAGTAAGGAAGTTATAAATGTACAATGCAGCTGAATTATAAATAAAAAAAAGCAATCCACAGACCGGAGCCAGATGGCGCCCGAACGGACAAGCGGACGAGCGCGAAGAAAAGCAAGCATTCTGACAAATTCCTTCCTTGGGAACTCATTGCCCCCCAACCACAGCCATCCCCCACCCCCGAAGACAAAAAATATATATATCAAATCCGCAATAGCAACTACCCTGGTGAGAAAAATATAATGAAAAGATAAACAAAAATGATATATTTAAAAAAGAAATCTCCCTCTCAAAAAATAACAATATATATATATATTTTTTTTTTAATTCATAATCAAACACGAACCAACCACACCATCAACCATTAACCATCCCCCTGGTAACCCTTATCAGCCCAGAAGCAACACCATTAACTCGAAAAAAAAAACTGACTGTCGTATCGCAAACCAAGACAGGACAACACGCAGCGCACCTTTACCGAAGTATAGCAAACAACAGCGGTAACGTGTGGTAAATGGGGTGGGAGGGGGTGTGGGGAATGAGGAGGTGATGAGGGGGGGAGGGGTAGGAGGAGAGGGGAGAGAGAGAGAGAGAGAGAGAGAGAGAGAGAGAGAGAGAGAGAGAGAGAGAGAGAGAGAGAGAAGGCGAGGAGGAGAGGGAGAAGGAGAAAGAGGTAAGGAACGAGGGAGGGAGGGAGAGAGGATGAGGGAGAGGATGAAAGGGCCAGGAGGTGAGAGGGAGAGAGCGAGAGGGAGTAAGAAGAAGAGGAGGGAAAGGAAGTGAGGAGAGTGGAGGAAGTGGGATAGGTAAGGAGAATGAACAGATAGGAGGGAGGGTGGGGAGAGAGAAGGAGAGGAGAAAGGGAAAAGGAGAGATGGAAAGTGGGGATGGACGGAGAGTGGAAGAGAAAGAGAGAAGTGAGAGAGAGAGAGAGAGAGAGAGAGAGAGAGAGAGAGAGAGAGAGAGAGAGAGAGAGAGAGAGAGAGAGAGAGAGAGGGGGAGGAGGGGTAGGAGGAGAGAGGGGAGAAGGGAGAGAGAGAGAGAGAGAGAGAGAGAGAGAGAGAGAGAGAGAGAGAGAGAGAGAGAGAGAGAGAGAGAGAGAGAGAGAGAGAGAGAGAGAGAGAGAGAGAGTCAGAGGGAAATAGAGAGAAACAGACAACAGTCAGAGTGTCAAGAGGACAACAAACAAACATATCAATACATCAGAAGACAAGACGAAGAAGAAAAATGGGAAAAAGAAGAAGAAGAAGAAGAAAATAATGATGATGAAAAGAAGAAAAAAAAAGAGAAGTACAAGAACATGAAGAAAAAGAAAAAGAAGGCAAAGAAGAAAGAGAAAAAGACGAAAAAGAAGACAACGAAGAAGAGGAGAAAAGAAAGAAAGACATCCTAGCCACATCTATAAAGCAAGGGACGTAATTAACAGACACGAGGGGGAAAAGCGACATCGACAAACAAACACCGACGAACACCAAGTATCCGACTTCCCCGACTAACCGACTCCTGCCAGCACATAACGTCCACTCCACAAATAAACCGAGAGAGAGAGAGAGAGGTAAAAAAAAGGGAGAGAGAGAGAGGAAAAAAAAAAGAAAGGTAAAAAAGAGAGCTCAGATAACAACAGCTGCGAACCGTTTAACCCGTGTTCGGAATCGGGCACGAGTCGGGGAGGGGGAAGGGGCTGAGGAGAGGGGAGGAGGAGGGGGAGATGAGGCGGGGAGGGGGAGGGGGGAGATGAGGAGGGGAGGGGGGAGATTCAGCGGGGGAGGGGCGAGAGAGGAAGATGAGGCGGTGGAGGGGGCGGAGAGAGGGAAGATAGGAAAGGGAGGGGGGAGATGAGGAGGGGAGGGGGAGATGAGGCGGGGAGGGGGAGGGGGGCGGAGAGGGGAGATGAGGTGGGGGCGGAGGAGAAGGGAGATGTGGCGGGGGGAGGGGGAGATGAGGAGGGGAGGGGGCGGAGGAGAGGGGAGATGGGGAGGTGGAGATGAGGTGGGGAGGGGGAGGGGGGAGATGAGGCGGAGGAGAGGGGAGAAGAGGGAAGGGGGAGGGGGGAGGCACGAAAGCAAAGGAGGAGGAGGGGGGAGGGAGGCAAGGAAATGGAGGAGGGGATGGAGAGAAGGAAGTGGAGGAGGAGGAGGAGGAGGAGGAAGAGGGAGGCAAGGAAGTGTAGGAGGGAGGCAGGATGGGGAGGGAGAAAAGGAAGTGGAGGAAAAGGAGGAGGGGGAGGATAAGATGTTCGGATGGGGTGGAGAGCGAGAATAGAGGGGGGAGGAGGTAAGTGTCCCCCATTCATCAATCCAAAGTACAACCAATCGACACCCACCCCCCACTCACCCACCTACCTAACCAAATAACCAACTAATCAACCAGCCAACCAAATATCCAACCAACCATCCAGCCAACTATCCAACCAACCATCCAGCCAGCTATCCAACCATCCAACCAACTATCCAACCATCCAACATGCCTCACAACCAACTACCCAACCTACAAGAGACGGTGGGTAAGAATGCCAGCAAGAATGCCCATCGGAAGTGCCACGGTGCCCATTATTTTGGCACTCCGGCCGCTAACGCTTAGTAGCGGTGACGGTCAGGGAATCTATCTCAGTGAGGGGGGCGGGAGGGGGGAGGGGGGAGGGAGGGAGGGAGGGAGGAGGGGGGAGGGAGGAAGGGAGGGAGAGGAGGGAGATAGGAAGGAGGGAAGGAGGGAGGGAGAGGGGGGATGAGAGTCAGAGAGATAAGAGGGAAGGAGTGGAGGAGGGAGGAGGAAGGAGATAGGAAGGAAGGAGAGAGGGAAGAAGGGAGGGAGGGAGATAGGAAGGAGGGAAGGTGGGAGGGAGAGACGGAGAGGAGAGAGGGAGAGAGGGGGGGGGAGAGAGAGAGAGAGAGAGAGAGAGAGAGAGAGAGAGAGAGAGAGAGAGAGAGAGAGAGAGAGAGAGAGAGAGAGAGAGAGAGAGAGAGAGAGAGTAAAAGAGAGAGACGAATGAGAGAGAGAGAGAGAGAGAGACGACTAAGGAATATAATACGAAGAGAATTCAGGGAGAGAGAAAAGAAAGAACCGAGAAAAAAGGATCCGAAACAAAACAAGCGACAAAACAAGAGGGAAATAAAGGAAGGAAAGAAAGAAAGCTACGAAAGGAGGGCAGGCACAAGGAAAGGAGGGAAGACGGAAGGGAGGGAGGTACGGAAGGAGGGAAGGCACAGAGGAGGGAACCAAAGCAAGAAAGAGGGCACGAGGGAGGGGATCGGCACACCCACGTGGTGTAGCTATCAGGGCGACACTGAAATCGTTAGCGAAGAGTATCTGATGTCCGGGTTCGTTGGCGGGAGGGGTGGGAGGGGGAGGGGTGAGGAGGTGAGGGAGGACGGAAGGGGAGAAGGAGAGAGAGAGGCAGGGTAGGGATGGGGGATGGTGGGAGAGAGGTGGGTGGGAAGGAGAGTGTGATAATGTCTGTGGCCCGACGGACAGAAAGAGAGGAAAGGAGAGGGAGGGAGAGAGAGAGAGAGAGAGAGAGAGAGAGAGAGAGAGAGAGAGAGAGAGAGAGAGAAAGGGGGAGAGGAGAGAGGAGAGAGAGAGAGAGAGAGAGAGAGAGAGAGAGAGAGAGAGAGAGAGAGAGAGAGAGAGAGAGAGAGAGATGAACGCCCTGCCCGTATCAAAAGTCAAAAAGTCGCCGCCCATCTCGGCATGAATATTTCATATTGATGGAGAGGTACCGAGAGTGGAGGAGGAGGAGGAGGAGGAAACCTTTTCCTAAGCAGAGAATTCATAGAAGGAGAGGGGGAGAGGGAGATAGAGAGGGAGAGGGAGAGGGAGAGGGAGAGAGGGAGAGAGAGAGAGAGAGAGAGAGAGAGAGAGAGAGAGAGAGAGAGAGAGAGAGAGAGAGAGAGAGAGAGAGAGAGAGAAAGAGAGAGAGAGAGAAAGAGAGAGAAAAGGGGGAGGGGGAGGGAGAAGAGAGAGAGAGAGAGAGAGAGAGAGAGAGAGAGAGAGAGAGAGAGAGAGAGAGAGAGAGAGAGAGAGAGAGAAAGACAGAGAGAGAGAGAGAGAAAGACAGACAGAGATAGACAGACAGACAGACAGAGACAGACAGAATAAAAAGCGAAAAAACGCAGAAAGACAAACAGACAAAAACAGACAAAACAGACAGACAAAAACAGACAGACAGACAGAACGATACATAAGTCGAGCCCGTCCATCCACCGATATATCTGTTTCTCGACGAGGTATGCGCGACGACACATACCACGCCGAGGGAGGGACTAAGGGGGAAATCCTTCGAAAATTCACGATGGCTTTAAGGTCTGATTACAAAAGGGGGGATGCGGAGGAGGGGAGAGGAAGGGGGAGGGCGAGGGCGAGGGGGATGGAAGAATCTGAAGAATGGTTGGGAAGGGAAGGGAAGGGGATGGGGAGGGGAAAGGGGAAGGGGGGACAAGGGGATAATGGGGATGGGGATCCGAGGAAAAGGGGAAAGGCAATGGGGGGAAAGGGTGGAAGTGCTTAGGACGAAAAGGGGTGAGAGATGGGGGTGGGTTGGGAAAAGGGAGGTGGAAGCAGGAGGAGGAGAGGGGATGAGGGTATGGGCGCGTGAAGAGGAAAAAAGGAGGAGGAGGAGGAGGAGGAGGAGGAGGAGGAGGAGGAGGAGGAGGAAGGAGGCAGAAGAAGAGGAGGAGGAGGGAGGCAGAAAGGGAGGAGGAGGAGGAGGAAGGCAGAAGAGGAAGAGGAAGAAGATGAGAAAGAAAATGAATAAGAAAAAGAAGAAAAACAGAAGAAGAAGAGAGAGGAGGAAGAAGAAGAAAGAATAAAACAAAAAAATACGAAAGAGGAGGGGAAGAAGAAGGAGGAGAAGGAGGAAGAAAAGGAGATAGAGAAGGAAGAAGAAAAAGATATAGAAAATGAGGAAGAAAAAGAGAGAGAGAAAGAGGAAGAAAAGAAGGAAGAAGAGGAAGAACACGAATGTCCCGAGGACTCGGAAGGGAAGAGGAGAGCCGGGAAGAGAGATACGAGAAAAGGGAAGAACGAACTGCGGTCAGATGTTCGAGGGGGGTGAGGGAGGGGGAGGAGGAGGAGTGGCAGGGGGAATGGCACAGAAATGGGATGGGGAGGGGGGTGTCGAAGAAAAAAAAAAGGAAGGAAGGAATAAAAGATTAGGCCTAAGGAAACAAAGGGGAGATGAGACGTAAAGGATAACATAGTCAGTCCGCTAGGCCTATATCAACAATAACATTTTATAATTCCAACTAAAGGCATCAAACAACAAGAGGAAACAGGGAAGGCCAAGGCGATAGAGAAAGGAAGGGGAGGGGGGTGGGGAAGCCAAGAGGGGGAGGGGGAGGAGGTGATCAAGAAGGGCGGAAGGAGGAAGGAACAGAGAGAGAGAGAGAGAGAGAGAGAGAGAGAGAGAGAGAGAGAGAGAGAGAGAGAGAGAGAGAGAGAGAGAGAGAGAGAGAGAGAGAGAGAGAGAGGAGGGAGTAGAGAGAGGGAGAGAGGAGGGGGTAGAGGGAGAGAGGAGGGGATAGAGGGAGGGGGAGGGGAAGGGATAGGGGGAGAGGGAGGAGCGTCCCACGTGGCGGCCCTCGAGTCAACACGCGGTGGAGGCGTGACGTTTCCCTCACCCTTTCCCCTCGTTCATCAAGACACCCTTATCTCGGGACGCCACCAGAACACACCCTGTTTCCTCACCCCCACCCCCCTTCCTCTCCCTTCCTCTCCCTTCCCCTCCCCTCCTCCCCCTTTCCCACCGCCGTTCTTGTACCCTTAACCCTAGTTTTTTTCACATATGCTTTAGTGTTTCTTGTTTTTGTTTTTTTGCTATTTTCTCTCTTTCTTTTCTTTTTCTCTTTCTGTCTATGTCTCTCTCTCTCTCTCTCTCTCTCTCTCTCTCTCTCTCTCTCTCTCTCTCTCTCTCTCTCTCTCTCTCAATACACAAATATCAAAACAAAACTAACACCTCCAGCACAAGCACAGACCTAACAGCAACAACAACAAACAAAACAAAACAAAAATTAAAAAAAAGACAGCATCCACGCGAAATAAAAACCGCCATCGGAAAAGCCCTTGCCACCCCTCCCCCCCACCCCTTCCCTCCACCCCGCGAACTGAATACCCCCCCTATATACCCCCCCTCCCCCCTGCACGAGTGTTGTGACAGGGCGTGGGCGCGGCGTCGTACACACGGCCCATACCTCTCATCGGGAGTCTCTTCTCGCTGCCGCCCATGCCCAGCTGCCCATGCCCACTTCAGGCATTTTCGAGCTTTCTCTCTCTTCCTTTTATTCGGTTTTCTATCACTCTCTCTCTCTGTATTTCTTTTTTTTAAAGTTTGTCTTTCTGTTTCTTATGTCTTTTTTTGTCTTTGTATTTCTGTCTCTATATATTTCCTTTCAAATTTTCTCCTTTTTTGTTTCTTTTCTGTCTCTTTATAACTTATTCTTTCTAATCTCTCTGTCACTTAATCTCATTTTCTCTCCTTTTAATATACACTTTGATTTACTCACTGCTTCACTCCCACTTTCATTCTCTCTCTCTCTCTCTCTCTCTCTCTCTCTCTCTCTCTCTCTCTCTCTCTCTCTCTCTCTCTCTCTCTCTCTCTCTCTCTCTCTCTCTCTCTTTCTCTTTCTCTTTCTCTCTCTCTCTCTCTCTCTCTCTCTCTCTCTCTCCCTCTCCCTCTCCCTCTCCCTCTCCCTCTCTCTGTCTCTCCCTCTATCTCCCTCTCCCTCTATCTCCCTCTCCCTCTCTCTGTCTCTCCCTCTATCTCCCTCTCCCTCTATCTCCCTCTCACCCTCCCTCTCCCTCTCCCTCTATCTACCTCTCACTCTCTCTCACTCTCTCTCTCCCTCTCTCTCTCGCTCTCTACCTCTCCCTCTCCCTCTAGGTCACTTTAGCAATTATACTTCAGTGACAATGACTCGTCTGTTTCGATAAAAAAAAAATATAAAAAAGAGAAAAACTCTCTCCCTTCGCCAACTCCATTACTAAGCTTCGTGTCACTATACCCATCGACCCTTTAGAACATGGACATTCGTACGCATACCCAGCCGATGATGACCTGTCTCCACTCAGGTCAGGTCATACAAGGTCACCTTCCCTGCTGCTACTCGACAGGGTGTTACTCCAGCGTCAAGATGAGTACCACCGGCGTTGTAACACAAGGGGGCGAAAATAAAATAAATCTTTTACAGTACAATATACACATTTTTTAAAAGATTCTAGAATGAACAAAGATTTCGCTCCATCCCATACTTTTTTTTTTCCTCAGAGGAAAGGTCGTATTTCCAGCCACAAGTAGCAAGGTCAGTAACACAAGAACGCTAAACGCACAGGGTCAGGTTGTGGCAAGAAACGGGAGCAAGGTAGACATTGGGGATGTGACACTGATCGCTTTAATGTCAGAGCAAACACTTAGCCAAGGTTGAACGAGGTAGCTCTTCGTGTGCGTACGTGTGCGTGTGTGTGTGTGTGTGTGTGTGTGTTGTGTTGTGTTGTGTTGTGTTGTGTTGTGTTGTGTTGTGTTGTGTGTGTTGTGTGTGTGTGTGTGTGTGTGTGTTGTGTTGTGTTGTGTTGTGCTGTGCTGTGTTGTGTGTGTGTGTGTGTGTGTGTGTTGTGTGTGTGTGTGTGTGTTTTTGTGTGTGTGCTTGTGTGTATGTATGTTTGTGTATATGTATGTGTATGTGCACACACATACACATATATATATCAACATACAAAGAATAATATAGATGCAAATATATATAGATATATTGGTATTGATATAGATAATACATTTATGTATGTATATGTATAAGTATATGTGTAAGTATGTATATATGTGTTAATACATATATATCTACCTATCTCTCTCTCCCTCTCTCTCTCTCTCTCATTGCCTTCCTCTTATATAATCTCTCTCTATAATATATATTATATATAATATATATATATAAATAATATATATAGATATATATATATATAATATTATATGTGTGTGTGGTGAGTGTGTGTAAGTTTATATAATATATATATATATATATATATATATATATATATTATATACATATACAAACAAATATGGGCAAAAAGACATACAAACACAGATAAACAGATACATACATACATACGCATATACATACAAACATACATTCACAATTATATAAAAATGTATACACACATGCATGCATACATACATACACACACAAACACACACAAACACACACACACATACACACACACACCCACACACAATCACACACATTCACAATTTATATAAAAATATATACATCACACACACACATGCATACCAACACACCATTCACACAACACACACACACATATAAGTGTATATATATATATAATATATATACTATATATATATTATACATATCTATATATATATGTATATATATATATATATATATATATATATATATATATATATATAATAAAAGGCGAAATATCAACCTTCCTTGGCTTACATCCTAATCTGACAGTCAGCAAGTCATCGACATACCTGCCTGTCCGCCCGTCTGTCTGCTGCTCTGCCAGTGTCACCTGTGTTGGTAAACAGTGACAGGCAGTTCGATTGTGAAACACTTCTTGGGACTTAAAAATAGCTTAAGATACATGCCGGAGACTGGGTTTTTTAACTGACTCTCGCTTCCTTTCAAATTTCTTTTTTTTGTGTGTGTGTTTTCTGTCACTATCACTCTTATTTTCTTCTCTTTTTCTTTCTCTCTCTCTTTATGATTCCCTTTCTCTTTCTCTCTCTCTTTATTATTCCCTTTCTCTTTCTCTCTCTATTTGTCTTCCCTTTCTCTCTCTCTCTCTCTCTCTCTCTCTCTCTCTCTCTTCCCCCATCCTCTTGCATCCTCACTCTCATCTCCTTCTCTCCTATCCACTCTCTCTCCCTTCTCTCTCTTCTCTCTCTCCCCGTCGTTCTCATCTAAACCTCTCCTCTCTCTCTCTCTCTTTGCCTCTACCTCTCACCTCTTTCTCTCTTCTCATCCTCTTTCCTACTCTCTCTTTCTCACTCTGCTCTCCCTCTCTGCTCTCCCTCACTGCTCTCCCTCTCTGCTCTCCCTCTCTGCTCTCTTCCCTCTTCTCTCTCTGCTCTCTCTATTCTTTTCTTTTCTCTTCTCTTCCCTTCTCCTTTCTTCTCTTCTCTTCTCTTCCCTCTTCTCTGTATTCTTTTCTTTTCCATTCTCTTCTCCTTTCTTCCCCTAACTCCTCACTCTTTTCCTCTCTCTCTCTCTCTCTCTCTCTCTCTCTCTCTCTCTCTCGCATACCCTCTCCTCTATCTATCTCTCCCCTCTCTCTCTAGTCGCCTTCTCATCCTCTCTCTCTCCTCCACTTCCATGCTCACTCATCCTCTCTCTCTTCTCTCTGCTCTCCTTCCTATCTTCTCCTCCCTCTTCTTCTTCTTCTTCTTCCTATTCTTCTTCCTATTCTTATTATTATCATTATCTTTATCATTATCATTATTCCTCCTCCTCCTTCCCCTTCTGTTTGTTCTCTCTACCTCGCTTTCCCCCCCTCCCTCTCCCTCTCTCCTCCATCCCCAACCCCCTCGCTCTTTCTCTCCCTCTCCGTTTCCTTCCCATTCTCCCCATCCTTTCCCCTCCCTCTTACTCCTTCGCACGTCACCCATACCGGCACACGCGAACGAAGACCCCCCCCCCCCTCCTATGTTATCACAGACATTCGGGGATGAGGGTGAGGGTAGGGATGGGGGTGAGGGTAGGGGTGAGGGTGAGGGGATGAGGGTGAGGGTGGGGATGAGGGCGTGGGGGATCTGTCCGGATTCAGAAATGCGAACGTCTCCTTCCTCCCTCGCTGCCGCACACCTTCCCTTTATGTCTTATTCTTGGGGATATGGGCGGCCGGTGGGAAAATGGGCGGTGGGTCTTCGAAGGGAAAGTGGGCGGGATAAGAAGAAAAAAGAAGAAAGTGGGCGGCCAGCGTGATAATGGGCGGCTGAAGGGAGACTGTCGACCTACCGGGAGACAGTCGACCGAATGTGAAATGAGCGTCCGACGGTGAAATGAGCGGCCTACCGGGAGATGGGCGGCTGACAGGGAGATGGGCGAGGTGGAATTTCGATTTCCTACGCTTAATAACGCGCGGATATGGGCCCTGGGGACGCCTTTCCCATTTCCTTGTTCGCGTCGAGTTGCAAGCTGTCAGGGTGAATGCACACGGAGCCCAGGGGAGGTGTGTTTGTTTATGTGTTTGTGATTGGGGGTATGTGTGTGTTTGTTTATGTGTTTGTGATTGGGGGTATGTGTGTGTTTGTTTATGTGTTTGTGATTGGGGGTATGTGTGTTTGTTTATGTGTTTGTGAACTGGTGTATGTGTGTGTTCGTTTGTAATTGTGACTGTGACTGTGTGTGTGTGATTGTGTGGGTGTGTATGTGTGTGTGTGTGTGAGAGAGAGAGGGAGAGAGAGAGAGAGAGAGAGAGAGAGAGAGAGAGAGAGAGAGAGAGAGAGAGAGAGAGAGAGAGAGAGAGGAGAGATGAAAAGTAAAGGAAAGAATTAAATGCACTAGAGTGTCAACAGTAAATGACAAGAACATAAGTCCCAGTGAAGGGGGGGAGGAGACTGAGGGGGAAAGGGAGGGGGGGGGAGATCATACTAGCACCAGAAATCCTTTAAAATCCCTCCTCTTTGGCCTTGTACTGCTTTTCCTAACTTCCATCCTGTCTACGGAAAAAATACGAAGTCATAATAAAAAGAATAATGATGAACATAATCAGGAAAATGAGAGATAAAGATAGAAAAGAAGAAGAAGGAGAAGGAGTGGAAGGAGAAGGAGGAGAAGAAAATGGAGCAGGAGGAGAAAGAAGAAGAAATAGAAGAAGAATAAATAAAAGAAAAAGAAGGAGGAGAAGGGGGAGGAGGAGGAAGAAGAGGATCAGGAAGATGAAACAAAACAAAACAAAAAAGACAAAATAAACAACAACAAAAAGGAGAAAGAGGATTCCTCGCTCTGATTCCCGCTGTGTATATATTTGCATAATCATTAACAGACACGATCAAGTCTGCCTTATCGCCACTAATAAATGATTCCCCAAAATAACTCCAGGTAAGGTGACTATCGATAACTGAGCAACAGTCAATAGTCAAGTAATTAAGAAAGAGACACTAGTTATATGTACAAGTATATGTGTAGTTACATGGGAGTTGTGATTGTGGAATGATATGTCTGTCTATCTGCATGTACGTGTGTGTGTTGTGTGTTGTGTGTGTTGTGTGTGTGTTGTGTGCGTGTTGTGTGTTGTGTGTGTGTGTGTGTGTGTGTGTGTGTGTGTGTGTGTGTGTGTGTGTGTGTGTGTGTGTGTGTGTGTGTGTGTGTGTGTACGTGTGCGTACATAACTGCCTTTACGTAGATGTAGATGCTCGTCCGTATGTAAATAAACATGGCAAAAAAAAAACAGCGTTTACGTATGTATGTATGTATGAATACAAGTGTGCACGTACACATATGCGTCTATATGTATGAATTATGAGCGCATGTACGTATAAAAGTAACTGCCTTGCCTTCGCGACACCCGCAAGGCCCAAGCCCTACACACAGGTAAACCCAGGACGCGGGACACGTTACCTGCCGTCGACGCTTCCTAAGCCGGAGTCGCGGTTTGTTTATGTGCGGAAACTTTATGGTTATGGCCGGGCAGGAAAGGGCAAAGGCGGAGGGAGGGAGGGAGGAAGGAAGGGGAAGGGGAAGGGGAAGGGGGAGGGGGATGGGGAAGGGTGGTAGGGCAGAGGGTAGGTGGAAGGAAGGAGAGGGAAAGAGGGGGGAGAGGAGTAGGCGAAGGTAAGGTGGGATGGAGGAAGAGGGGAGGAAGGGGGAGGGGGAGGGGGTGAAGGGAAGGAAGGTAGTAAGAGGAGGGAGGAGGAGAGGGAATGAGGTGAGGAAGGGGAGGTATGGAACTAACAAGGAAGGAAGGAAGGAAGGAAAGGAGTGAGGGAGGGGGAGGGTGGGGGGCCAGAGGGAAACATGAGAGGATGGAATGTGGGGAGGAAAGGATGGAGAAAGGGGAGAGAAGGAAAGTCAAGGCAGTGGAGGAGGAAGAGGGGGGGAGGAGGAGGAGGAGGAGGAGGAGGAGGAGGAGGAGGAGGAGGAGGAGGAAGAAGAAGAGGAGGAGAAAAGAAGGAGAGAAGGCGAAGGAGAAGCAGAGGAGGAAGAAGAAGAAGAGGAGAAAAGAAGAAGGAAGAGAAGGAGAATGAGAATGAGAAGCAGAGGAGGAGGAGGAGGAGGAGAAAAGGAGATAAGGACGAAGAATAGAAAGAGGAGGAGGAGGAGAGGAAGCGAAGACGAGGAAAGAGAAGGAGGAGGAGGGGAAGGGGCTTTTACGGTCCCATAACACTTATCATCAAGAGCGAGGGAAGAG
>NW_028234403.1:5399258-5404258 GCF_977035675.1 Penaeus japonicus | reverse complement strand
AAAAAAAAAAGATGAGGAGAAAAATCAGAAACGACCGAAATAGGCCTATGATTAAGAAAAACGAAATATGCTTATGCTTCAGATATAGACTAAATAGGCCTATGCTTCATAAAAGACCGACATTAGCCTAAGCATCAGAAAAGACCGAGCGGGATACGATTGTACTTCAGAAAAGACCGAAATAGGCCTGTGTTTTCTAAAAGATCGATACAGACATATGCTTTAGAAAAGACCGAAATTGGCCTATGTTTCTGAAAAGACCGAAATTGGTCCATGCTTCAGAAAAAAACAGGTCTATGCTTCAGGAAAAATAGGTCTATCCTTCAGCAAAAATAATAAAATAGGCCCATATTTCAGAAAAGACCGAAACAGGCCTATCCTTCCTATCGTCTGCCTTCTCCCCAACCACCTTCCTCTTTTCTCCGCTTTCTCCTCCACGTCTCCTCTTCACCCACTTCTGAAACATCGGTGATAGGGACAAGTGGATGCTTACCCCCCCCCCCTCCTCTTGTCTCCTCTACCCACTTTGCCCCCCCCCCCTGCCCTCGTGCACCCCATACCTCGCCCTCTGCCTCCCTTGCTTCGCATTCTGCCTCCCTTCCTTCGCCCTCTACCCCCTTATCCCTTCTCCCTCCCTTCCCCCCTTCACCTCTTCCCCTGTGACCTTATACCCTGCCTCTTTGCACCCCCTTGCCCCCTCCTCGTACCTCCTTACCCTACCTCCCTCTCGCCCCCGCACCCCTTTCAACTCCTTTCATCTTCCTCTCAGTCCCACTCAAGCACTTGACCTTGAAGGAGAAGAGGACTGCTCCCTCTCCTTCCTCTTTCTTTTCCTCTTCCTCATCCTTACTTGCTCTTTCTCCTGCTCCTCTTCTTCTCATTATTATCATTATCATTATTATCATTATCATCATTATTATTATTACCATCGTTATCATTATTATTATTGTTAATATTATTATTTGCATTATCATTATCAATATCACTATTATCATTTTCATTATTATTATTACTATTATTATCATCATCACTATTATTATTATTATCATCATTTTTCTATCATTACCAATATTATTATTATTATTATTATTATTATCATTATCATTATTACTATCATTATTATTATCATTATCATTTTCTATCATTAACATTATTATTATTATTATCATTATCATCATTTCTATCACTATCATTATTATTATCATTATCATTATTATTATCATCAATATTATCATCATTATCAATATTATCATTATTGTTATTATCATCATCATCATTGTTATCATCATTATTATTACTATTATTATTATTACCATTATTATCAATATTATTATCAAAATTATCGTTATTATCATTATTGTTATTACCACCAGTGTCATTACCATTATCCTTATTATCATTATTATCATTATCATAATTATTACTTTCATTATCATCATCATCACTATCATCATTTTCCTTCCTCTTCCTCTTCCTCGCTCTTATCGTTCACTAGTGAAAACCGAACATATAAACAAACAACAAGTATAGAGATAACAAAACAATAAAAATGGAGAGAAAAAAATTAGGATCCTCGTCATTTCACACGTAACTTGGGCAGAAATCACAGCATCATAGTGAGGGAGGGAGAGGGAGGGAGGGAGAGAGGGAGAGAGAGAGAGGGGGGAGAGGAAGAGAGAGGGAGGGAGGGAGGGGAGGGGAGGGAGGGAGAGAGAGGGAGGGTGGGGGAAAAAGGGAGAGAAAGCGAGAGAGAAAGAGAAAGGGAGAAAGGGAGAGAGAGAGAGAGAGAGAGACACAGAGAGAGAGAGAGAGAGAGAGAGAGAGAGAGAGAGAGAGAGAGAGAGAGAGAGAGAGAGAGAGAGAGAGAGGAGAGAGAGAGAGGAGAGAGAGAGGAGAGAGAGAGGAGAGAAGAAAGAGAGAGAGAGAGAGAGAGAGAGAGAGAGAGAGAGAGAGAGAGAGAGAGAGAGAGAGAGAGAGAGAGAGAGAGAGAGAGAGAGAGGCAGATGCGTCCCATCGGCTTCTCTTAAGCGACAGACTCTTACGTTACTTACTCAAGGTCGACATCAAAGAGGGAGGAGGGGGACGGGGAAGAGGAGAGGAGGGGAGAGGGGTTGAGATGGAGAGGGATGGGGAGAGGCGAAGAAGGGGGAGGAGAGGGGGAAAGAGAAGTAAGGGAAGGGGAGGTGGAGGGGGAGGGGAGGGAGAGAGGGAAAAAGGGAGAACTGGGAGGGAGGAGGTTGGAGGAGGGGAAGGGGGGAAAGAGGAGAGGGGGGGAGGGGAAAGGTCAGAGGTCGACTGCGGAAGATGGCCGGAGGATACAGAGGTAAGTGGATGAGCTGGGGGCTTTCTTTCTGTCCTGCCCTGTCTGTCTGTCTGTCTGTCTGTCTGTCTGTCTGTCTGTCTGTCTGTCTGTCTGTCTGTCTGTCTGTCTATCAGTCTGTCTGCATGTCTGTTTGTCTGCCAGTATGTGTCTGTGTGCCTGCCATGCTTGTCTATCTGTGTCTGTCTGTCTGTCGGTCTGCCTGCATGTCTGTTTGTATGTCTATCTATCAGTCTGTCTACCTGTCTGTCTGTTTGCATGTCTGTCTGTTTGCATGTCTGTCTGTCTGTCTGTCTGTCTGTCTGTCTGTCTGTCTGTCTGTCTGTCTGTCTGTCTATCTGCCTGCCTGCCTGTCTGTGTACCTGTGTATCTGTCTGCGAGAGAAAAAAAAAGAGAAAGAGAGAAAGAGCGAAAGAGAGAGAGAGAGAGAGAGAGAGAGAGAGAGAGAGAGAGAGAGAGAGAGAGAGAGAGAGAGAGAGAGAGAGAGAGAGAGAGAGAGAGCAACCACGCAACAGAATGACTCACAAACTCTCCCGCTACACCCACCCCTAACCCTTTACTCCCCCACCCACCCACCCACCCTCCATCCCCCCTCCCCCCTTACCCCCACCTAGAACTCTTCTCGAATAGATTTACATGTTGTTTCCTCTTCCTCATCCGACCTCCCATTCTAGAGGTCGGTGGTGATGGCAGGTGGTGATGTGTGGTGACGGATGAGTCTGTCGGGGGGTGGGGGGGAGGTGATGGATGCTGGGAGGTGTTGAGAAATGGATGATGTTGTGTCTATGGCGGTGTTGGGAGATGTCAGATGATGCTATCAAGGGAGGGGGTGCGAGATGGGTGATGATGCTGTCAGTGGAGGTGTTGCTGGATGGATGATGATGTTGTCTATGGGGTTGAGAGATGGATGTTGTTGTCTGTGGTGGTGTTGGGGGATGACGGATGATGCTGTCTAGCGAGGTGTGGCGAGATGGATGATGCTGTACGGGGTATGTGTAGAGAGATGACGATGATGCTGAGCAACGTGGCAATGCCGTGTTGCACTGCTGGGAAAAATGGATGCATTTGCGAGGCAACTTGGTAACAGTTAACAAGTGCAACGAACAATAAGGAAAACACACACTGGCGCGTTGTCGCTCTCGCTCTTCTTTCTTTCTTTCTTTCATTCTTTTCTTTCTTCCTTTCTTTCTTTATTTATTTATTTATTTATTCATTTATTTGTCTGTCTCTGTATCTCTATCCTTTTTCCTTTTCCCTTCCCCTCCCTTTCCATTTCCCTCTCCCTCTCCATCTCCCTCTCCCTCTCCCATTCCCTCTCCCACTCCCTATTTCTTTCCTTCTCTCTTTCCCTCTAAATACCCCCCCCCCCACCTTCCCCTACCATCCACCGCCCCTCAATCCACCAGCACCGAGTGTGTTGACAGAGCCATCAGGTGTGTGTGTGTATGTGTGCGGGGAGGGAGGGGGGAGGGGGGGGGGATCACGTCTCCTTAATTGTGTGCTCGGCTGCCCGACACTCGAAAGGCTTTGGGAGGGCGAGAGGGGAGAGAGGGGAGAGAGGGGAGAGAACGATATAAAAGGACGGGAGGGGAAGGGGAAGAGGAAGGGGAAAGGGAAGGGGAAGGGGAAGGGGAAGGGGAAGGGGAAGGGGAAACGGAAGGGGGAGCAAGGATGAATGAAGGGGGGGAAGAGGAGGAGGGAGGTGGGGGAGGAGGAGGAGGAGAGAGGGGAATGGAGGAGGGGGTAAGACACTGATTAGAGAGGGGAGGAAAAGACATAGAGGATGGGTGGAGGAAGAGAAAGTGGAAAGGAATAGGAGGAGGAGAGAGGGGAGGGGTGAGAGGGATTAGAGAGGGAAAGAAAAGACGACGGGAGGAGGGGTGGGAGAGAGGAAGGAGAGAGGTTGAGGTTGGCAGGAGGGGAGTGAGGGGGGAGTGAAGGGAGGCGAGGGGAGGGGAGGGGAGGAAGCTCTGGTGGTGATAAGGTCGATGGTGAAAAGGGGTGACGAGTTGAGGGGAAAGGTTAGTGGGCGGGGAGACGGGGAAAATGGGTTGATACCCTCTCTCTATCTTTCCCTTTTTGCACGCACACACACACACACACACTATCTTCGTCGTGATGGTTGGCACATACACATACACATACACACACACACACACACACACACACACACACACACACACACACACACACAGAGGGAGAGAGAGAGAAAGAGAGAGAGAGAGAGAGAGAGAGAGAGAGAGAGAGAGAGAGAGAGAGAGAGAGAGAGAGAGAGAGAGAGAGAGAGAGAGAGAGAGAGAGAGAGAGAGAGAAGTGAGAGAGAGGAAGTGAGAGAGAAAAAGTGAGTGAGAGAAAGAAAGAGAAGGAATATGAGAAAGAGAAAGAAAAAGAGAAAGAGAGAAAGAAAGAGAGAAGGAAAAGAAAAAGAGAAAGAGAAAAAAAACGAAATAAAGAGAAAGAAAGAGAAAAGAAAAAGAGAAAGAGAGAGACAAGAAAAAGAGAAAGAGAAAGAAAAATAGGAAGAAAAAGAGAAAGGGAGAGAGACCAAGAGAAAGAGAGAGGAAATAAAAAGCGAAGAAAAGAGAAAGAGAGAGAGAGAGAAAGAGGGAGAAAAGAAAATGCGAAAAAAAGAAAAAGAGAGGGAGACCAAGAGAAACAAGAAAGAGAAAGAAAAGAAAAA
>NW_028234403.1:5391758-5396758 GCF_977035675.1 Penaeus japonicus | reverse complement strand
CCCCTCCCCTCCCTTCCCTCCCTCCCCTCCCCTTCCCCACCCACCCACCGCTCTTATCTCAAAGTGAGCATACGGAGATCACACAAAGTTTACCAATCAAACAAATAAACAGGGACAAAAAAAAACATAAATCAACAACATACATCAATAAACACCGAGTGAATCAAATTAATCAATGCATTATTAAAGGCCAAGATGTTAAAACCACCAGAAAAAAATGACGATAAAAGTAATAAAGAATAAAAAATCTAATGAATGGTGGATAAAAAAAAAAAAAAAAAAAAAAAAAAAAAATCCCGATCCCCTATCCTTATTCCTCTCCCCCTAACTCTATCCGAGTCCCTCCCTCCTACCAAAAGACATCCTATACCCCACCCACCCCCACCTACCACATACCCCCCCACACACACTTAGGGACCGCCAATCACCTCATGAATTAACCCCCCAGCCAGCTAGCCAGTCAACCCCCCCCCCCCACACACACACACACGAAAGGGGGAAAACAAGGCTGACCCAAGGGATCAGTCTATGGGACGAAGCCACCTGGTTGGGGGACGCGAATCCTCTTGACCCCACCCCCCACCCCCACTCCCCCCCTCCCCCCTTTCCACCCACTCCCCCCCTCCCCCCTTTCCACCCACTCCCCCATGAGATGCATTTGCCTAGAGGGGGAGTCTGGCCCATGGTCGATACGTCGCCATATTTACGGCACAAATGGAATTAGTGTTGTCTCGGAACTGTGTCGGAAATGCGCGGTTGGGGTTCATAATCTAGGCCTAGAGGTAAGGCGTCGGGCAAACACATGCACGCACGCACAAACGCGCGCATTCACAGAAACGCAGATGTACTGTACACACTAGTACAAAAGCTATACGCCCTCAGTGTATGTATATATATGTGTATGTGTGTATATGTATATGTATATATATATATATACATATATATACATATATATACATATATACATATATATATATACATATATATACATATATATACACACATACACACACACACACATATACATACATATATATATATACATGTATATATACATATATATACATATATATATACTTAACATATATAAATACAGACTTAAACATACATATACAAATATGTGTGTACATGCATATATGTGGGAGGGAGGCGTTAAGAATGAATATGATAACGACAATGCTCTTCTCGAACATCACAGCCAAACAACCAAGACCAGTAACTCTAACACTTACCTTCCCCACCCCCCATTCTTCTCATATGCCCCCCCCCCTCTCTCTCTCTTAGAAACTCCCCCTACACGAACCCTAAATGTCTCCCTGTTCTTCCCAAGCCCCTTGTCCCTAACCCCCCCCCTCCTCCTACCCAACCCCATCTTAGCGTAAGCATCAAACTCCACCGAAGGAAGGTAAGAGGGGAGGGGAGAGAAAGAAAAGGAGAGGAGAGATAAAGGGGAAAGGAAAAGGGGAGAGTAGAGAGGTGAGGAGGAGAGCAGGAGGGGGGAGGAAGAAAAAGTAGAGAGGAAGAGGGGAGGGAAGAGGAGATAAGAAGAGAGAGGAGATGAAAAGTGAGGAATGGAAGAGAGAGGAGAGGGAAAAAGAGGAACAAAGAAAAGAGAGAGGAGGATAAAAAGGGGGAAGGGGGGAGGAAGAAAAAAATTAGGAGTCGGGAGAAAAGAAAAGAAGAAAGGGGAGGACAGACGGCAGATATAAAACGAAGAAGATACAAGACGTAAACAAAACGTGAAACACAAGAGGAAAGGGAGGTACCGACAACATGTTCCCCCGCCCAGACTCTACGGGGGGGGGGGGCAATCTCCTCCATCCCCCACCCCCCTCCCCACCTTCACCCCCCCTCTCCTCCCCCCTAACACACACCATCAGCTCGCTCACGCCATTGATTTGCCGTGTGCGAAGGTGGGAGGGAGAGATGACGGAGAGAAAGAGAAGGGGGGAAAGAGATGACAGAGAGAGAGGGACGAAGGGAGAGAGATGACAGAGAGAGAGGGACGAAGGGAGAGAGATGACAGAGAGAGAGAGGGAAGGAGGGAGAGAGAGGGAAGGAGAGAGAGAGAGAGATGATAGAGTGAAAGAGAAGTAGTAAGAGAGATGAAGGAGAGAAAGAGAAGGGGGAAAAGAGATGGCAGAGAGAGAGGGAAGGAGGGAGAGAGATGACAGAGTGAAAGAGAAGTTGTAAGAGAGATAGAGATGGCGGAGATAACGAGAAGGGGGGAGAGAGAAAGGGGAAATAGATGACATAGTCAAAGAAAAGTAGTAAGCGAAGAAAGAGAAGGGGCGAAAGAGATGACGGAGAGAGAGGGAAGGAGGGAGAGAGATGACAGAGAGAGAGAGGGAAGGAGGGAGAGAGATGACAGAGAGAGGGGGAAGGAGGGAGAGAGATGACAGAGAGAGAGGGAAGGAGGGAGAGAGAGGGAAGGAGGGAGAGAGATGACAGAGAGAGAGAGAGGGAAGGAGGGAGAGAGGTGACAGAGAGAGAGGGAAGGAGGGAGAGAGATGACAGAGAGAGAGAGGGAAGGAGGGAGAGAGATGACAGAGAGAGAGGGAAGGAGGGAGAGAGATGACAGAGAGAGAGGGAAGGAGGGAGAGAGATGACAGAGAGAGAGGGAAGGAGGGAGAGAGATGACAGAGAGAGAGAGGGAAGGAGGGAGAGAGAGGGAAGGAGGGAGAGAGATGACAGAGAGAGAGAGAGGGAAGGAGGGAGAGAGGTGACAGAGAGAGAGAGGGAAGGAGGGAGAGAGATGACAGAGACAGAGAGAGGGATTGAGGGAGAGAGATGACAGAGAGAGAGAGAGGGAAGGAGGGAGAGAGATGACAGAGAGAGAGAGAGGGAAGGAGGGAGAGAGAGGGAAGGAGGGAGAGAGATGACAGAGAGAGAGAGAGGGAAGGAGGGAGAGAGATGACAGAGAGAGAGAGAGGGAAGGAGGGAGATAGATGACAGAGATAAAAAAGTAGTAAGAGAGATGCAGGAGAGAAGAGGAAGAGAGAGAAGAAGGAGAGAAAGAGAAGAGAGGGGAAAGATGACAGAGAGAAAGAGAAGGGGGGGAGAAAAAGATGACGGAAAGAGATGGAAGGAGGGAGAGAGATGAAAGAGAGAAAGAGAAGGAGGGAGAGAGATGAAGGAAAGAAAGACAAAGGGAGGGAGAGAGAGATGCCACGTGACAAATGCATGAGCAGAAGGGTTACGAGAAAAAGGCCTAACTAGAGATCGCATCAAAAGAGTGAGAGGTGGAAGGATAAATAGACAGGTAAATCAAGTTAAACACATATGGTACATACATTCATATATATATACATATATATATATATATATATATATACATATATATATATATTTATATATACATATACTGTATATATATATATTTATATATATATATTTATATATATAAATATATATATTATATATTATAGATATATATATAGATATAGATATATATATATATATATATATATATATATATGCAGACTACATGTAGGTAAAGAATGTAGGGAGGAAGGGGGGTTGAGAGAGAGAGGGAGTAGGAGAGGGAGAGGGAGGGAGGGAGGGAGGGAGGGAGGGAGGGAGGGAGGGAGGGAGGGAGGGAAGGAGGGAGGGAGAGAGAGAGAGAGAGAGAGAGAGAGAGAGAGAGAGAGAGAGAAACAGAGTTTCAGATGAACAGAAAGACAGAGAGACAGACAAACAAACAAACAAACACAGAGAGACAGACAAACAAACAAACAAACACAGAGAGAAAACCGAAAATCAAAAAAGAGACGAAATAGAAATGCAAAGAAAGGGAGAAAAGGCCAGACACAGAAAGCGATGAATAGCTGATGAAACGCCGAATGAAGGAGGAGGGGGTTGGGGGTAGACACAGAGGGGGGGGAGAGGGGAGGTGAGGGGGTGGGGGAGGCGGAGGAGCAATTCCGATACACAGAATAGAACGAAAGAAAAAAAATCAGGAAAAAAAAGCCAACGGAGCGAAGGAGGAAAAGGAGGAGACGAACGAAAGAGAGGGCAACGAAGAAAAGGAAATAGCGAGAGAAAAGCGGAGATGGCTGGTTTCCCGGGTCGAGTGACGTCACGCGCGGCCACCTGCACCGTGGCGATTATCGTGCATCTGGCATTCAGTACTTTCACGCTAACCAGTGCCATAGATGAGTCAGTAATTATTTAAATTGTTTAAATAATACATAATTATGCAGTTAATAAATCGTATCACAGCATCTGACAGATGGAAAATGTACACATCTACAAGAAAATATGTACAATAATAATCAAGAGAATAAAAACAAATACAAAATACAAAATTAATTCCAATTCAAAGCCAAAACATAGAAATAAAAAAATATATATTACAGACATTTAGAAGAAAATCATAACCGTATAAAAAAAATATTCAATTATAGCCAGAAGGACAATCATAGATTGTATGAATGTGTGTGTTTGTATGTGTGTTTGAGTGTGTGTGTGTGTGTGTGTGTGTGTGTGTGTGTGTGTGTGTGTGTGTGTGTGTGTGTGTGTGTGTGTGTGTGTGTGTGTGTGTATGTGTGTGTGTGTGTGCCTGTGTGCGTGCGTCCGTGCGTGTGTGCGTGCGTGCGTGTGTGCGTGCGTGTATGCGCGCGTGTGTGCGCGCGTGCGTGTGTATGTATGTCAACAATAATCGTCACAGGCTTTCTCGAAACACTACCGACGAATGTTTGTGGGGGGGAGGGGAATGGGGGGAAGGCAATACCCTGATTGAGATCCTGTTTAAAACCTGTCCATCTGCTTATCTGCATTCCCACGAAGCTCGGACTTGCGTAAAGGTCCATACAGTCACTCGTGCACTCAAACACACTCAAAACTCCACGGAAGAGCCCACAAGCACGCATATAAAAAGCACACGTTACTTTACATACACGTACAAGACAGACAGACAGACACACATACAAACGAGTGGGTGCGGCTTTTACTACGCAAATGCACAGGCACACCCACCCATCCAATATAAATATAAGAAG
>NW_028234403.1:5374258-5381758 GCF_977035675.1 Penaeus japonicus | reverse complement strand
ATGCATATCTATGTAGATATGCATATAGATATACTGTAGATATGCACATAGATATACAAACATATAGAAACATGTACACACACAGACACACACACACACACAAACACAAAAAAAATGAAAATGAAACTTAAGTACAAGAAAAAGAGAGACAGATAATTCTAATACATATGAAAACAATTAAAGAAACACTTATCATCGTCATCATTTTTCACCATCATCATAATCATAACCTTCACCATCATCATCATCCTCATTTTCATCATCATTATCTTCACCATTACCATAATCATCTTTACCATCATAAACATCACCATCATCATTACCTTCACCATCACCCTAATCATCTTTGCCATCATGAGCATCACCATCATCATCACCTTCACCAACACCATGATGATCTTTACCATCATAAACATCACCATCATCATTACCTTCACCATCACCATAATCATCTTTACCACCATATTCATCATCACCATCATCATCATCATCACCATATCTCCGCAATCACGACAGTTTCTATTTCCTTACCGTATATCTCGCTATTGTATGGTTAACACGAGCCAGTCATGGGACCTCCGTTTGCGGTGTCAAGTAAGCATGTTCATGTCTCCTTTATGTCAATAAACAATCAATCGATCTGCTTCTCTCTCTCTCTCTCTCTCTCTCTCTCTCTCTCTCTCCTTCTGCTATTCGTCCATCATCACCCCTACCACTTTCCACTCTCTCTTTTTTTTCTTTCTATATCTTTCTCTCTTCACTTCCTTATTCGCTCTCTCCCTCTCCCTCCCTCCCTCCCTCCCTCGCTCACTCGCTCGCTCCCTCCCTCCCTCACACTCACTCTCACCCCCTCTCTCTATATATATATCTGTCCCTCTCTCTCCCTCTCCCTCTCTCTCACATCCTTCGCCAACAACTTCCCCAGCAGTTACATCTCTTCCTCAAACTTCTGTAATTCCACCCACGTGTACTAACCCCCCACGCCCCCCCTGTCCCCACTAGCATCCCCTCCACCATATCGTCCTTCTATAGCAGAGAGGGAAAGTAATGAAGATAAATATACGGGAAGAAGGAGAGGGAGAGGGAGGGAGAGGGAGGGAGGGAGAGAGGGAGGAAGGGGGAGGAGAGAGAGAGAGAGAGAGTGAGAGAGAGAGAGAGAGAGAGAGAAAATCTTCCGCGTTCTCTAGCAATCCTTCTCTCAAACTCACATCTCTTTCTCCGCTCACGGAGACCTTTCCATCTCTCCTTAATTTATCGCCGTCCCTCCCATCTCCCTCTTCGTTCCTCCCTTTCTCTCCCTTCCTTCATCTCCTCTTCTTCGCCCTCATTTTCTAACCTCTTCGTTTTTCCTATTTTACTTCATTTACTTCAGTCTTCACGCCTTGTCCTTCCGCGCACCATCTCTCTTTCTTTCTTCATCATCATCATTACCATTATTGTCATCATCATCATCACTTTCATCTTCACTATCATCTCCATCATCCTCGCCTTTTTCGTCTTTTTCTCTGCCTCATCAGCTTTGTGCTTATATTTTTCCCCTATATATTTATCTCCATCTTTATCACCTCCTCATTTCCCTCCTCCATCTCCGTCGCTTCACTTGTTCCTTCTCTTTCGCCGTTTCCGACTGTGTCTCTTCTCCTTCCTCCATCTTCTCTTTCTTGATTTCCTCTTTTTTTCATCTTATTATTATCATTATTATTATTATTATTATTATTAGCATTGCTATTATTATTATTATCGTTAACATTATCGTTATTATAATTATCATGATAATAAAATTATCATTACTCCTCCTCCCTTCCCACGCCTCTATTTCCTCCTCCTCCTCATCATCATCATCATCATCATCATCACCATATTCTCCCACCTTCTTCTATCCTAACTCCTTTAATTTCCTCACATCCACTTCTTTCATCTCCACCACCACTACCACCACCACCTCCCCCTTCCCCTCCCCCCATCCTCAACCACCTCCTCCTCTACCCCCAACCACAACCCCAATCCCACCACCACCACCACTCCCACCCTCACCCCCACAACCACCCCCACAACCACCACCCCAACCCCAACCACCACCCCCAACCCCACTCCCACCCTCACCCCCACTCCCACCCCCACCCCCACCCCCACCACCACCCCCACCACCACCCCCACCACCACCCCCAACCCACCCCCTCAATCCAACACCAACCACTCCCCCAATCCCACCCCCCAACCATCTCCCTCCACCTCCTCCACAACCCCCCCCACCCCCATCACCACCCCCACCCCCACCACCACCACCCCAACCCCACCCCCACCACCATCACCCTAACCCTCACCCCCACCCCCACTCCCAACCGCACCACCAACCCCAACCCCACCACTCTCAATCCCACCACCACCTCCACCACCACCACCTCCTCCACCTCCTCCTCCTCTTCCTCCTCCTTCCCCTCCCCCCATCCTCAACTACCTCAACCATCACCACCACTCCCACCCTCACCCTCACCACCATCACCCTAATCCTCACCCCCACCCCTACCACCATCACCACCTCTTCCTCCACCCCCCCTTCACCACCTCCACCACCACTCCCGCCCCCACCACCACCACCCCCACCCTCACCACCACTCCCACTCCCACCCTCACCCCCACCACCATCACCCTAACCCTCATCCCCACCCTCACTCTCACTCCCACCCTTACCACCTCCTCCTCCTCCTCCTCCTCTCCCCCCCTCCTCTTCTGGAACTCCAAAAGAAGCTGCATGACGTCACGGGCGTGTCCTTGCGTTCAGGAGAGCGTCCGTGTAAGGCGCCGCCCAATTCACGCGCGTGCAAGCAAGGAATGATGCATGCTGGTAAATAAAACTAAAGATAAATAGATGAATAAACAAAATAAGGAATAAAGAATAGCATATCTAAATAAGTTACAACAAATCTAAATAGGTTGCAAAAAAAAAATATAACAGCACATTTGGAAACAAAGCTGCGATATAAATTCGTAGTGTGAAGAAAATGCGGAACAATTAATAAACATCAAATAAACTTCTTTTCACCATAATTATGGGACAAAATAATCACCACATTACACCAATATTAAGGCAAATTCAGCTCTATGGGTCTCGTCTTTCAATAAACATATTTTTTCTACTTATCTACTTTCATCTCCTAATAAACATATTCCTTTTTTCTGTATTTAAATCTTTTTCTGTCTTAAACTATCATCTCTTTAATGACATATAACATATCAATAAAATAAATCTCTTTAATAGCTGAACTTACAGAATAAACAACAAAGAAATAAACATACACAGAGCGGGTAGCCAATAAAGTCTCCACAGCATAAAAATAAAAAAAGTAAATAAATAAAAATGAGCGAGTGGGTATTTCAATTTTTTTCCCCCCAGAGCGAATACCCACCGAAGGCCGTTCCCCCCCCCACCCCACCCCCCACCCCAGGCGAGTGAGTGCCCGAGTAGAGTAGCAATCGAGGAACGAGGGTTAGCGCCCCCCAAACCCTAACCGCCAGAACCACTGACTGCATCGTTTCGTCTCCGTGGAGCAGCGGCGAGGCAGATTTGTGAGGTTTTCCTTCCTATTTGCTGTTTAGGATGGCGGGCGGCTGGCTGACTCCAGCTCGGTGTTAATGAACGGGGGTGGGGGGGGTGGGGGGTGGGGGGTTCTTGAGGTGTATGTTCGGTTTCACTTTTAATGTTCGCGTTCTTTTTATCTTGTCTTCTCTATTTCTTATTTTCACTCTGTCTGTCTGTCTGTCTATCTGTCTGTCTGTCTGTCTCTCTCTCTCTCTCTCTCTCTCTCTTTCTCTCCCTCTCTCTCTCTCTCTCTCTCTCTCTCTCTCTCTCTCTCTCTCTCTCTCTCTCTCTCTCTCTCTCTCTCTCTCTCTCTCTCTCTCTCTCTCTCTCTCACACACACACACACACACAAGAGCGGTCGCTGTGCACACCGAAGCTCACTGGTGGATGACCCCACATCCGGTCCCTCCGGGCCTCGTAGTCCCTCGTACACTCACACACATACACACACACACACGCACCCCGCACGCACACACATGCCTCGACTCACCCGGTACATCCACGAGGGAAAAATGCTCTTCTTACTTGGTACTCGGTGTAGTGGCATTGCCTTCAAGCACGCAAATTGGACTCGAAAACTACTGGTTTTGGTTATCATTATAATTATCATTATCATCATTATTATCATCATCATAAATAATAAAGATACTTAACAACTGGACTCGACAAACGCGGGTATACCATTACCGAAACAAGATAATTTGGGGAGTTTGGTTCCACGTGAAATATATACGCATACACTTGCATACATGCTTACGCAGGTCACGCACGAGTACCTCGTTCCTCGTCGTTAAAAAAAATAAAAACGACAACAGAGACAGTGGTAAAACATTCGCACTAGATCGGTTATTCCAACGCATTTTCCAGAAGCAAAAAAATATATATATGGTACAAAGTCATCCTCTTTTTCGTCCATTAACTATTAGTCTCGCTACATCGTACTAACGGCGACAGGTACACACACACAGGACTTCGCTCGGTACATATTCCTCACCAGTCCATCACCAGTTAGTAAATGACTTACCTGAGCTACGTGAGTACAATAGCAATGGCCTTGGGGTACACAGAGCATAGGAATGATAGACATGTGTGTGTATACTAACAATAAGATGTGTGTGTGTGTAAGTGTAAGTGTGTGTGTGTGTGTGTGTATGCGTGTGCGTGTGTGTATGGGTATGTTCGTGTGAGAGATGATACATAACGCCCAGCACGACTGGCCAAAGTTCGAAACGATCAATTATTCATCAACCACTATAGATTTCCCCATTACTCCACCTTGCTATTAGCAAATGATCCCCCCCCCCTCGCTGACACTGCCTTGAACACACCAAGGGAACGTATCGTAATGCACCGTACAAAACGATCTTTACGACATCTACGGAACAATTACCAAGAGCGAATTTCTCCTCGTCCTTGGTCACACAGAAGTGATTCCAGTTTCACCAAAAGTCAGCTGTGACATTGCGCTACGAACACGCCACTCACGTTTAAATGTTATTATTATGATGAGAAAACGGCCAAGGGAATGTAATGCGCCGATGAAGGTGGTGGCTGTGATCCTACCTCATGGGCTGGACAGACAGTGGCACGATCTTCTGCTTCGACAACATAAAAAAACAACACATAGAATGGCCACCCGATGAAAGGCATGTGTTGTGCATTTCATATGAGGCAGGGGGTAATCTAACACATGTACACATGCATAGACAAATACTTATAGATAAATCAGACACAAACATACATACACACCCAAAGGGAGACGGAGAGAGAGAGAGGGGGATGGGAGAAAGATAGAAAGTGGGAAGGAGGGAGAGAGAGGGAGGGAAGGGTGAGTAGGAGAGAGGGAGAGAGGGAGAGAGGGAGGGGAGGGTGAGTAGGAGAGAGTGGGGAGAGGGGGGAGAGAGAGAGAGAGAGAAAGAGAGAGAGAGAGAGAGAGAGAGAGAGAGAGAGAGAGAGGGGGAGGAGGGAGAGGGGAGAGAGAGAGAGAGAGAGAGAGAGAGAGAGAGAGGGAGGGGGAGGGAGAGAGAGAGAGAGAGAGAGAGAGGGGGAGAGAGAGAGAGAGAGAGAGAGAGAGAGAGAGAGAGGGGAGAGAGAGAGAGAGAGAGGAGAGAGAGAGAGAGAGGGAGGGAGGGAGGGGAGGGGGAGGGAGGGAGGGAGAGAGAGAGAGAGAGAGAGGGAGAGAGAGAGACAATCATCTTTTGTGTACCTTCTCCCACTCCGGCCCCAACGTAGGTGTGGCCCCTTCGAAACAGGTGCCGTTACTCTAAAACAGCTGTGCAGATTAACCTTTCTATAGGCTAAGAGTATCTATTCCTATATCAGCTTTCGACATTTCGTACGCTATTTTTATCTTTCAGGATGGGAAGGGGGGAGGGGGTGCTTTCTTTTAGTGCGATGCTGAAGTAATGCTTTTAGTAATTGTTTGTTATGTATTTGGGGTGTAGTTTGCATGCATCATCAATTTCTCTAGATATAATGAAAAGGTGTGTGGATAGTCGAATCATCACATCTAATTAAGAAATAATACAAACCAAATAATATCAAAGAAATATTAATAACCCCCGTGGAAGAACAAAAAAAAATGAATCATAAAAAAAAGGAAAAAAAGACAGAAACCTGTACTGTAACCTTCTTAACTTAAAAAGGAAAAATAACATACACTCCCGACTTCACCACTGACATGTTAGTACACAAAATAAAGAAGCACACTCACCCGAAATAATTAAAAAAAAAATCCACAGGTCATGGCCACTGGACGTCCATGAAGTGACTCACAATCCAACGGAAAGGCAACGTTTGCGCCGATGCGAGTCCTTCTCCCTCTTTCTCTCCCTAAACAAACGTTTCCCGTATCATCTTATTCACGCCACGAGCCCTTTAGACTTTAGACTGGCACACACACACACTTGGACACGACCTAAGGGCTACTGACCAAAAAAACAAGAACGTGGCTAAAGGCGATTTTGGGTTGTCGCCGAGGTTATAGGAAATCTCCCTCGGATCTCCGGAGCGAATTTTTCGACGGTGCTCCTCTCGCCAACTTTACAGACACACTGACTCGAGATGAGAGTGCCCTGCCAGACGTCCGGCAACACGACATCGGAAGTTGTCGTACGCTAACGTAAAACTACAAGTATCATTCTTTTTTTTTATATTTTTTCATTTTCTTCTTCTGTTTTCTGTTTGAATCACTTCTTTATTTCTGTTCAGATGCGAATTATCAGTAGCTTCAATATAGATATTACTGTTATAAGCAGCATTTTATTGTTATGGCTTTTAATTTTCGTTATCATTAGTATTTGTCGTAGTATCATCAATATTGTCATTATTATTATCGTTATTATTGTTATCTTTACTATCATCACCGTCGTTATTATTATAATCATCATCTTTATTACTATTGTTACCATTATCTTATTACTAATAATATTATTTTCATCATTATCATCATCCTTATTATCATTGTCATTATCAATGTTGTGTTTTATCATTATTAAAATTATCATTATTACTATTATCATTATGATTATTATCCTCATTATCTTTATTATCATTATCATCAACATTGTTTTAATTATTATCATTACTATAATTATCATCATCATCATAATCATCATTCCTACTGCTACTACTGGTTTTGGTTATCATTATCATTATCATTATCATCATTATTATCATCATAATTATTATCATTATTACTACTATTACTGGTTCTATTATCATTATCATTATTGTTGTTATTACTATCTTTCTCATCAATGTAATTGTTATCACCATTGTCAGTATAATAACTAATGTCATTATCATTATTATTATCATTATAATTATTATCATCATTATCACCATTATCATTATTTTCTTAATCATCACTATAACAGTTGTATATATTGTCATAATATTGCCACCAATGTCTTATCATC
>NW_028234403.1:5361758-5366758 GCF_977035675.1 Penaeus japonicus | reverse complement strand
ACATCCCTATATGAATATACACCTCTCACCAATAGAGAAAAAGTATAAATACCCCGGAAATAATTTGGAATGATCAGTAATTTGGCTATGTGGGGTAAGAATGAATATATAAAAGAGTGTCCCCTGATTATGAGTGCCCATTTTCTGAAACTATCTATATCTATTTGAGAAGAAAACGTACCATAGAAAATGTTTTTACTCTCAGGTTAAACTATTCTAAAGTTTATATCGACTATTTAGAGTAAAAATACTTCTATGATACGAGGGGGTGGGTATTAAAGCCGTAGAGAAATATGAAGTAGACTCTCAGCACTACAAGCCAGGTCCCAGAGATCTCTAGTGTCCACGAAAAATGGTGCGCAGTGGACAGTGGTTATCAAGTGAATGCCGTATCCTAATATACCGAAACACAATCCAGGTGCATGATGAGTTTCTAAAAAAAAATTGTTGTGCAATTGCCATAGTTGCCACATTAGACGAGACGTCCAATTTATACAAAACACCGCCAATAAAATATTACGAAAATGAGATTACAACGATATAAAAATAAAACACTTTCAGTTGCGTTCTTGCTACTTGCTACTATAACGACTCTAAAATGATAGGACATGCACTTTTGTATGTGTTCAGAACCTGTCGCAACCCGAAATTTTGGTACCTAACGCAATCGCCTAATTTCGTAATGGGTGAAGGGTGTGAGTCTCTCAGGTATAGCATGAAGGGCTTCGTCCCTTAAAGTTACTTGTTCATTTTTTGTTTATTCTATCTCCTTTTTGTAACTTTTTGGCTTAGGGTAGGCTGCCACCGCTAATTAAGGTACTTACCCATATATGTACGAGGCAACAAAAATATGTGAGGGTGTGATATATCTGATAGTGTGTATGCATGTCAGTCTGTTTGGAAAGAAAAAAAAGCCTACTCAGATTAGTCGAAAATGAGTAGTAGATTTCAGGCAGTTATACATACATACATACACACACACACATACACACACACACACACACACACACACACACACACACACACACACACACAGACGAAGTTTGCCTCAGAATGTAGACATTAAAATCCGTAAGAAATCCATCAGAAGAAAATAAAATCAGTAGTCCTTGGTAGTTTCTGAAGTAAGTCTACTCAAAGATAAAAGTCCATTCCACTTTACAGTGAGCACGTTCCAAAGACAAGTCCCATTCCTGTTATTCAGAAGCATAAGTCAAAAGTAGTCAAAATACGTCAATCTGCTTCAAAGAATCAGTCCCACTTCTTTGTGTGAAGGTAATGTAAAGACTTGTAAATGACCAAGTCCATTCACCGTGAGTGGAGGAAAAATTTAAACTTTCCAGAGACTATTTCAGTAAATTATCATTTCATTATCTTTGTTTATCATCACAATCATTAAGATATTCATTATCATCAGTATTATTATTATTGTCATTATGATTATGACTATTATTATCATTATTGTTGCTGTTGTTATTATTATTATCATTATTATCAGTATTATTATCATCATCATTATCATAGTTACTATTACCCATATTGCTATTATCATTGGTAGTTCTTCTCATCATTATTACAATCATCATCGTTATTAATACGATCATTCTCATTAGAGCGTCACTAATGATAGTGGACTGAAAGGCAACTCACATGTACCTCGTCTGACTCACTCCTGACTGGCACGGTCCGCCTCGCACCCACTCAAACCGCCACAGACTCAGTCGGTATGCGTGGAAAAAATGTCGTACCTTCAACATTGATATGAGAATATAATCTTTCAACTAATAGCAATGACAGTGACCATTAAGAAAGACAATTCTAACCCATGAAAGTCATACGCAGTGGCACAGTCAGTCAGTCATCTCGGAGGCACTATCTACCACTTCAGTCTGCGTCTCTCAGCTGGCACCGATGCATAGGGGGCGGTTGAGCGTGACTCCCCTGTCGCAATAGCGGTCCCAGCCCACTCCCCGGAAACCTGGGTCTACGCACAGTCACGCATTCGCTTTGAAGATGATGCAACTTTCTGCTGTTGGAATTGATACACAGTAGTTCATTTGTGTTTTCGCTTTTGTAATGACAGACACCAGTTCCGACAGGTGATGCTGGACAGTAGGCAACCGTCACGAAATTGTCTAATTGTGCCAAGGTGTACAAGGGACGGGTCTCTCATAAGAGCACAAAAGACTTATTTAAGATGCATTACTAATGTCTTCATGGCTGCCTCAGGCTGGCCATGGGAGAGGGGCACTGTGAAGAAGACATTCATAGGGAGACACCCCGCTGCTCGTGGAAACGTGATCTGGGGAACCGCCATCGGTGATTAACATTATTGCTAATCTTTCTTCCATTGAATAACGTACCGCTGGGGAAATCAAAACTTTCAGTCGCTTAATAATGGCCATGGATATTAGAACGAGTAAGTAGCTGTCTGAAACAAAGCGACATTTGGCAGGGGAAAAAAATACTCCAGAGTCGGGAACAGAGCCAGAGGCTGGAACGGGTGCATTCGGTGACTCATTGGAAATGTATAGAATTTCTGTATTTTACATAATCGTTTAATATCATTGTAACGCATAGTCATCGTTTTAGACATATTTGTAATTAATTATTAATAGAAGCATGAAGTGATTCTCTCTCTCTCTCCCTCTCTTTCTCTCTTAATTTTCTCTCGCTCTCTCCTCTTTCTCTCTCTCTCTCCCTCTCTTTCTCTCTCTCTCTTAATTTTCTCTCGCTCTCTCCTTCTCTTTCTCTCTCTTTCTTTTTCTCGCTCTCTCCTTCTTTCTCTCTCTCTCTCTCTCTCTCTTAATTTTCTCTCGCTGTCTCCTTCTCTTTCTCTCTCTCTCTCTCTCTCTTTCTCTCGCTCTCTCCTTCTCTCTCTCTCTCTTTCTTTCTGTCGCTCACTCTCTCTCTCTCTCTCACTCTCTCTCTCTCTCTCTCTCTCTCTCTCTCTCTCTCTCTCTCTCTCTCTCTCTCTCTCTCTCTCTCTCTCTCTCTCTCTCTCTCTCGCGCGCGCTCTCGGTCTCTCTCTCTCTCTCTCTCTCTCTCTTCCATGCATTTCTAGTGTTTATCAAATTTCGAAAAATCCTGAATTGAAAAGGTAACCAACCCTCCAAGATGTTCAAGATGTTTTCCTTCTCCTCATGGTGTAGTACCCCCCTCCCCCTCCCATCCACCCACCCCCATCCAACATCTCAAGGTGCACTAAGAGGTCTTTTCACACAGTTCCATCACGGGACCCTTGATCAGTCCCCTTGATCGATGCAGGATGATTGGCTTAAGTCCTGCTTTGGTCCTTGGGGTGGACGGGGGGAAGGGGGAGGAGAGGGGAGAGAAAGGGGGAGAGAAAGGGAAAAGTAGAGATGTGAAAGAGTGAGAGCACGAAAAGAAGATTGAGAAGGGAGGGGAAACTGAGGAAGAATGGATATCTCATTTGGGTTCACGTGTTTGGGGAGCAAGGAAGACATGAGATACGGAATAACTTAATAAGTGATCCTTTAGCCTTCGTCCTTTTACCCTTCCTTTGATAATTGCTCTTTCCTTTAACAGATTTCTAAGTTATGTGGCTCTGTAAATACATACGTTGATGTGCCTCTGTATGTATGTGTGATTACTCGAACCTTAGCCGTGCAGAGAGAAGCTTGGAGGCTTCAAAGTGAAAGTTCCTGAAGGCTGTGATTCGTAATGTCTCGAGAGGGTTTCGTTCGTGTTCGAATCACGGCATGTTACAGACTATTATTTATTTATTTTTTCTCGAAATTCACTTGAGTCGGTGAAAAAGATATATCTTGGCATCTGCGGTTTCTGAAAAGTGAAAAGGATTTGTCTTTTTATCTTTTTATTTTTTATCTATTTATTTTTTTATTTTTTATTATCATTATTTTATTTTTTTATTTTTTATTTTTTTTTTTTTTTGGGGGGGGGTAACTGTCCTAAACTCCTCCGAGCTAGTGTTGGGCAACCTTCTCATATAACACAGCACATGTGTTTAAAGGCCATACCCCGTGTAATATTCCAGCGTGGATTCAACGCCGCTACATGGATTCGAAACAGTGCGGCCAAGCGGCGAAAGTCACACGTACAGTACATAGTAGTTACAACGTGTTTACATGTATTGCGTGTGGTCTACTGAAACACATGATGTTGCTGCGGAAGTATTGCATGTGGTCAAACATAGAGACCATATTTAAGGACATGTAAATATGTTGAATAATACGATAGGATAATGCAATGCCATATTGATATAAATGTATAACATACCTCCCTGACCCGGAGTCGAATCTCACCCGAACCTCAGCATTCTCGGGTAAGCACATGCTCATTTTTGTTATCAATTTCTATTTTTTTTATGTGTTTACCTGTAAACAAGTTCGTATATCATTTGAAAATGTAACGAACAAGGAGAAGTAAGATCAGGAGTATCGGCATTTCAATTTCAATATCTTATAGTCAGCGATAATATCACATACGTAGTCCAAATTACATTTCGTGAAAAGATAATGAATATTATACATAATACAGTTACAAATCATGCGTAATGAAAATAAAAACGACTCAATAACTGGTTCTAAGCTATACACAATACCAATGGATCATTAAGTATCTTCAGTCAAAATATGAGCTCTGTACTCTGCATGTTGCAAGCTCTTCCGAACAATAAAGTCCTAAGGCACTACTGACTTTCAGTACATGAAAGCAGAAGGTGGGCGTCGAAACCAGAGATAGTCTATGATCGCGCCCCTTGAAATGCCCAAGGTCAAGACCCATATCAAGGGCTCGAGAGAACCGTTACTTAAGGTTATAAATATGGCGGCAACTGCAAATGCACAGACAAATGATAGATGTTGCAGCCATTTTGACTTAGGTAAGTTGGCAACAAATGGAACAAAATAAGAGCATAAGATCCATGTCGAAGCTCAAATGAGGTTCTGTGTAAAAATAAATATGTGTAAATCATTTATACAACTACAGATAGAATATCGTTTCGCATTTCCAAATAC
>NW_028234403.1:5334258-5336758 GCF_977035675.1 Penaeus japonicus | reverse complement strand
GCAAACGTGTTGAAATACGTAGCAAGATTCCTTTTCCCCTTAATGGAAAAAGACAATCTCTTCCCTGTGACAAAAAAAATCATGCATTGTTCACTCTGATATTGTTTTGCTTTATTATTGATATTGATTTTACACATTGATGTTTCCGCAGTCACCTGAGTCAATTGGTAGGACTACCTGACCTCACATGTCTAACCCAATCCTTGATTTTTTTTATTAATATTATATTGCTAACGTTATTGTTATTTTTATTATCACCATTTCCATTTTTAATATTATAACGATAATAATAATATTTGTATCAGAAATACATTTTTTCCCCCGAAACTTTAAGGAATGGGGGTAAATAGGTGAGGTCACATAGGCCTACAACATTAACGGCCAGGTGACTAAGCCCGTCTGTTCAAAAATATAACGAAACACTACCCTAGTAAACAGTGCATTTATACATCACCCACGGATACCACTCGTTGATAGCCAATAAATCCAGCAAGCAGGACAGCAAGCAAGCAAGCAAGCACCCCTGGCGTCAACTTGTTTGCGAAAAGAATTTCTTCTCTCAGCGCAAACACATGAAGGGTCAACTATATGCTTATTATGCAGCAAAACAAGTATTCTGAAGATTGATTCTGAAGATTCCGAGTCTGACAACAAGGAGGAAGGGTGTCCTAATTTTCCACTATGACGTTTAAGGAACGCTGGATTCAGGAAGGGTGTGATGAGGGCTTTAAATGAGAATTCGCGTGATGTTATGATTCAGAATATTTCAGAGAGAACAGACTTAAGAAAACTCAGCATATTACAAGTGGCACGTGACAGTACACAAAAGAACAAAATAGTAAACGAAGTAGATGGACTGAATAGACCGATCGACAGGGTAGCTAGGAAGAGTAAGGATCTGAGAAACAAGGGTTAGGAACACTTGAGTAGGAGAAAGCTTGTCTAGGGAAGAACTTAATGGTGATGCTATGGTCTTGATAAGAGGGACTATCTCACGTGCACAATCACCCACCAGTTTTTTACCGTCGTGCTTTACCCCCGTTTCCGGTGATACAGTTGCTCGGGTCAGAACCAAATCTTTTGGATCGGAGCGCAAGCATTCTCTCTCACACAATTACATTAACTAGGCACTTCTCATAATATATATATATATATATATATATATATATATATATATATATATATATATATATATATATATAGATAGATAGATAGATATATTAGAATATCCACCATGCATTTGCCACGTGGCAATGTACGATAAGCAAGTGTGTTGCCTTACATGCAGAAGGAAAAGTGTCAGGAAATATCGGATGTGTAATATATTATTCATACTGCAGTAGAAATGGGAATTATAGATCATTCTTTATTTTTTCTTGTCATTATTTTTTATTATTATTATTCATTGTTAATTATTAGACTTTGATATTTTTATTTACAGTGCTTTCTTATATAATTATTGGTTCTCATATCTTCCATTAGCATGAAAAAGAACATCCTCGGTTGGATATTAGACAAAAATCCAGTTACTAATTTATACTAAATAGTCTTCTGTATGTGGCTAATGGAACCATAAAACGAACAACCAAAAAAGATCTTGTCAATTTTACATCATATGTGGATTTCCATCCAAGATAATAGGAAAGTTGCGTAATACTCTGTCCCCGTGAAACGACTCTTTAATGTCTTCAAAACCCTTCGATCCAATTCTTAATTTCTTTTACTTAACATAGTAATATAATAATATAATAATATGATAATAATAGTAATATAATGATGGTGTTAGTAATAGCAATAGTAATAATGACAAAAATAATGATAGTAATAAGTAATAATGATAATAATTTTGACAATTATATAGACGACGACGATGATGATGATGATGATGATAATAATGATGATGATGATGATGATGATATGCACATGCACACACGCCGACACACATACAGAGAAAGAAAGAGAGGGACAGAGAGAGAAACAGACAAACAGCCAAAGATAAAACGGACCCAACGGCGCTCTGGACGCGTACAGAACGCGTGTGGATCGACAGTGTTGCCACATGTTAGGATAATCTTTCTATGCCTTCAGCAGGAATATGTTTTTTATTATTTTTTTCTTGGTTTATGTGAAATGACTCTTGATTTTATGTTACCTCTGAAGCTAGTATGGATTTGTAGATTCACAATTATTGAATGATTAGAATGTGCCGTGTGAGACATAGATAGGGTAAGTACATAATTTAATGAGAGATTATATATTTAAGCTTTTTGAAATGATTTGGTGGTCATCATTCAGAGCCAAAGTGTAAATATTGAAGAATATCATGTGTATTAATGAAAGATAACATCCCTTAATATAATAGTACGGATAATGAACAAAAAAAAAAAAAAAATCGGCGAAAATATTCCAAAACCATATACAACTTGACCATATATTATTCGAATCAAATATCACCCCCCCAAAAAAAAAATTACAAATCTATCAGATGATTGCAACACTA
>NW_028234403.1:5324258-5326758 GCF_977035675.1 Penaeus japonicus | reverse complement strand
TTGTGGCAAGGAGCCAGGTTTATGAATACACTTTATGTATATTCAATTCATTGTGGCAAGGAGCCAGTTTTATGAATACACTTTATGTATATTCAGCCTCATTGTGGCAAGGAGCCAGTTTTATGAATACACTTTATGTATATTCAGCCTCATTGTGGCAAGGAGCCAGTTTTATGAATACACTTTATGTATATTCAATTCATTGTGGCAAGGAGCCAGTTTTATGAATACACTTTATGTAAATTCAATTCATTGTGGCAAGGAGCCAGGTTTATGAATACACTTTATGTATATTCAATTCATTGTGGCAAGGAGCCAGTTTTATGAATACACTTTATGTATATTCAATTCATTGTGGCAAGGAGCCAGTTTTATGAATACACTTTATGTATATTCAATTCATTGTGGCAAGGAGCCAGTTTTATGAATACACTTTATGTATATTCAATTCATTGTGGCAAGGAGCCAGTTTTATGAATACACTTTATGTATATTCAATTCATTGTGGCAAGGAGCCAGTTTTATGAATACACTTTATGTATATTCAATTCATTGTGGCAAGGAGCCAGGTTTATGAATACACTTTATGTATATTCAATTCATTGTGGCAAGGAGCCAGTTTTATGAATACACTTTATGTATATTCAATTCATTGTGGCAAGGAGCCAGTTTTATGAATACACTTTATGTATATTCAATTCATTGTGGCAAGGAGCCAGGTTTATGAATGCACTTTATGTATATTCAATTCATTGTGGCAAGTTGTAGAATTACAACTGATGAAATATGATAGAAGCTTTGCCACCTGCAACAGTGTGGTTTTGGCATTCCTTCCTTTATATCTCACCAGTTGTATGAATATGCACTGGATAGAAACATTAACATGTTTATGTCTTATAGTGTACTTGAATAGAATTTGGCATGAAAGGCTAGAGCAAGGATCCTTAAACAAAACACATGACCTCACCTCTGATTCTGATTCTGATATGGAGTACACTATAGTAAATTCACTCACTAAGGATATTAATTACATAATAATATATAAAAGAATTGAAATTGAATTTCATAAAATTACTGTTGGTAAAAATAAAATCATTTCATAAATACAGTAAACGGTAAATCCATGATCTGACGGTATAACAGAAGGTTTACCTTTTCCATTGGAGTTAATCCTGTATTCTGGTGTCTGCACATCTCACCACATAAATGTATAAAACATGATGGGGACTTCATGACAATAACTGCATCATAGTATTCATTTTCTTGTTATTGAATAATATTATCACATTATAATATGTGAACTTTGAGTCCATTCATATTTATTTGGTTTAGGAACTGCAGTTGAAACCTCTTGTGATTTTGTTTCATTAAACAAAGTTTAAAGACCAAAGTAAAGCAGTTTACTGGTATTTCTGTTGTGTGCTTTTGAACTGTGAAAACATGGCATGAAATGTAGCATTTTAAAAATCCACTATTGACTTGTACAAACAAGCAAGAGAAAGAGATTTCGATTGCTTCATGACTTTACTGAACATAATTTGTTTGTAACTACAGGTAGTACATCTGTCTTTGTTATTTAGCTTGCTTTATCTTGAGATCCCATAATCCATATGTTGGCATAGAAGGAAGGAACTGGAGAAGCTCTACACTTTTCTCCAGCTGCATAATATTTTGGAGTAATGACATATCCTGGCAATCAAGGAAAGATGTTAATGGACTTCACTCATGTTGGACCCTTTTGTACAATTAGGCTGAAGCTAAATTTTGTTGGATGTAAAGACACTTTGGTAGGAAGAGAGTTCAGACATTTTATTTAAAATGTACAAATCATTTCATTGTTGGTTGTTCAGGTATCAGTTGGTAACTTATGTATACAGGTATAATTCCAGAAAATAATGTTTGTGTCTGGTTTTGTTTATTTATTACCTGGAAACTAACTTCATGTCCAGGGATTGTGTAGTTAAGCTTAAATGCAAGTTTGAACAATTTATTAATTTTCAAAATACCAGTTAACCCAGTTCCGTGACAAGTCAGGTTGTAGAGCCATTATATATAGGCATATACCTGATTTATAAAGGCTTGAATAGTTTTTTCATTATGCCTCTTAACATTAGAATAATCTCTTGAGTGTTATGTTAGAATTTACTAATGGTTTTGGTATTATTGTCCTAACTTAGGTTTTTGTTCTTGCTTTATGGTTCATTTACTAATTATTTTAGGTTATATGTCTACTTTATGGACAAGCCATTGGAAGTAACTGGCTATATGTTAAACCTGTTAATGTTTTCACATATACTTATATCAACAGAAAGCACATCAGAAGTGGAGGTAGGTCAGGTCAAAGTGTCAGGCAGTAAGAAGAGTGGGTCTCATAGTGCTTATCCACTCTTCCCTCATACCAGCCGACACCTCTATCTGAGCTGACCTGTCTCTACTTTTGTTTTCCTGGCACGTGGAAGCAGAGGGAAGTCAGGTCAGGTCGAAGTGTGGGGAAGTATGT
>NW_028234403.1:5306758-5309258 GCF_977035675.1 Penaeus japonicus | reverse complement strand
ATGAACGAAGCGGATGGAGAGAGATATTCTTGGTAGACAAGAATAAATGGTCACGTTTTGCTAGACAATGAATATTTGAAAAAAATAAAAATAACTATGCTTCTAGATCGTAAGACTTAGCAACATTTCTCTTGAAAATGAGAGCTAGAACGGGATACAGACCATACTACAGCTACCCTTCAATCAACATGGAATTACCTGGCGCTATTGCAGGGGCTAGCATGTTGGCCATTCCACCTAGATTAAGTTGCATAAAAACATTGGCTGGTTGCGCAACCTGTCTCACGGGTTGAACAGGACCAGGATCCTTCAGTAGAAAAGGATTCTGAATACCCAGTGGTTGGTTAGGTGCCTGACCCGCAAACTGGTTCCTGAAGTCATTCTGAAGTGGAGCTTGGTTTTCAACTTGGCCGGGGAGGTTGTAAAGAGGAAGCCGAGCATGAGGTTGTTGTTGGAGCTGTTGTTGTTGTTGTTGAAGTTGTTGTTGCTGTTGTTGTTGCTGTTGCAGGAGAGCAAAGTAATTCACCGCTTGTTGCTGTTGTTGTTGTTGAAGGATCTGTCCCTGTGGATGATTGGATCTATATTTCCATTCTCCCACTGGGATCTTGGCTCTCTTGTGGGCTGCAGTCAGGCTTCGCTCCTTCTTGATGTATAACCATGTGATGATGAGGATTGAACTCACGAACACGATTTTCTGGCACAGTTTGTAAATGAGTTTTGGCCTTATCATTTTTTTTTTTTTTTGTCTTTGTCTTTTATCTAAGTGTTAATTAAGGTCCTCCATCGGGGAAATTAATACTGGACGAAGGAGAGAACGGTTAGGTTAAGCATTCGCTTGTTGGTCTTTCATCTGTGTCGTTCTTTTATGTTTAGTTACTATCAGTTTTACCGCGAAAAAAGCATGTGTGTCTGTGTGTGTGTGTGTGTGTGTGTGTGTGTGTGTGTGTGTGTGCGTGCGTGCTTTGTTCACCACATTATCAGTGATGAAGCATTTATCTCGGACGGAGTAACTTGATACACTACTTGATATATACGCATTTGTTATCATAAATCACACCCACCACGATAATCATCACTGTTATCATAACCACCATGATTAATGAAAGTAAAATTTCCATTAAAATTAGTTTGAAGGCATTTGCAAGTAAGAAAGTGATCAAGGGAGCAAGACAACGGTATTTTTTTTTTTTTTTAGGTGAAAGTGATGATACTTCTGTTCTAATAATAAAAATAATTTTGACAAGGATGATGATATACTAATAATCATGACAGTAATAATCATCATCATTATCATTATGACTATTACCATTATGTTCTTAGAAAATCCCGAAGTTGAATCTCATGGTCGTTCAACAAACTAAATTTGGGTAGATTTTAGTTTCATTAGCATTTGTAATTTGGAAAGCTCATGCCATGGCCAGACTCATGAGCAGGAAATGCAAATAGGACCGAGATGGTAATGATTTATAAGGATGAGAGATTTTTTTTTTAGTTGAATGACCGGAGAAACAAATTTTAGAAAAAAGGTTATTGGTCTTTTACTGGGTTCATGTTCACGCTATTGAAGTCATTGAAAATACATATATATCACTTATGTCTCGCCAATACCTGTATGGAATCATAGCGCCGCGTATACACTAAAAAAAAAAAAATAATAAAATAAAATAAAAAAATCAATGCATGTTTTTTTTTATTTCTTCAGTAGATCGATTTCATTGGCAGCCAAAATCAACTCCTAGATTTAAGCAAAAGACACTGAAGGATATTAATCTGAAGAACCGGTATTGATGTGTACAAAGGGTTTTGCCTTTCCATGATAAAAATTAATGAATAATCAATACGAAATTCCTTCATGGCATATTTGCTGTCGTTATCATCATTGCCATCATTATCATTCTTATTGTATTGCAACATCATAAATGCGCCATATACATATCAATAGTATGAACTAAGACATGAGTAAAGATAAAGAATAATGATAATGCTAAAGATTATGATAACTTTGATGACATGTGTGCAAGAAATTATGTCAACAATATATGTTAACAATAACAATTATGTTAACAATAACTACCGTAAAGCATAATCAGGTGGCAAGAACAATAAGATGGTATTAGTAAATTAGCCAAGAATGAAATTTGTAAGTATTTTAGTAAAAATGATACGTTTGGTAGTTTAAAAAAATATGTGTTATTACGTTGAAAGTTTCCTTTCCCTTGACATTTAAATTTTAAAGAATTTAGTTTTTACATTTCAAAAATTACTACAAATATATTATTATGAGTACGTATTTATGTTAATTTCTTTTGCAAACGCGACTGCCCCGAAAGTACGTTTAACATTTTTTTCCCTCAACTATTTGTAGGTGAGAGTCGTTTTCCATTAACAGGGAACTGAACTGTTATATGTTGCTTAACTGATAATTCACTTGATAAGCGGTTCCACATGTGTTCTGACAGATGCTGAAATACAGACTGCTCCGCCCTCTCTCCGATGCAAG
>NW_028234403.1:5284258-5301758 GCF_977035675.1 Penaeus japonicus | reverse complement strand
AAGCACATGGGTAAGAACCTACTAAATTCTCCCACATCATATTCCATCCTTTTATTGACCAAAAATAACTGGTGATTCAAATTCATGTTTAGTTGAAGATATATGTCTATATCCATAGTAGTCTCTACGTGGCCATAAGATTTGCTCAAGGGAGGTTTCACTTGGGGGCATCAAATACTTGGTGTGTCGATGCAAATGATTGCCTTATTGGCATGTATTCTACCTCAAAATCATATATTAAAGAGAGTGTATATTGTGGTAATACCGAATGATTCATTATGATCTTTCGGCATGATTTCATATTGAAAAAAATGCTACCAAGAGTTTTATCAGAAATTGAATCGATACTGAAAATATAACGAAGCGCGAGTCGGAGCTCCGGACGCTTCGGTGTTCCCAGATGTGGGGACTTGCCGAAGCTTCAGTATAGTCGGTGGCCATCCTCCTTCCGAGAAAGACAGCTCTCCGTAGCTGTCACAGGCTGGGCCATATGATCCGTCGAATCTTACCTTGCAACTCCAAGAGCCTGCAGACCTTAATTAATGCGATTTTGCTGTCGGCAGATGGCGTCGGTACGAGCTAGCTATAATTAACTGCTAAAGGCAGGCGAAAGGTTATCTATATAGTAGAAACCTTCGCATATCTGCGGGCCTTTTTCAATATAAGAATATGGGTAGGGGTATCCGTAAAGACTTTCATTTGAGGGGGATTGTAGGTCTCTAATTTGCCGGTAAACTGAATAGGTGTTAGCAATCACTTTCCAATAAGTTTTCTGAGAGAAAGAGCCTGGGGGTGGGTGATAGCGTGCGGATTTTGTGACTCGTTTCAGAGACATCGACTTTTTGTCGCCCATTGTGGACAACGTGACACCATGCTTTCAAATATAACTTTTGGCATCGATGAGCACTTTCAAATGCGTCAACCAGGGGTAAACGCCGGTCATGACCACCTTTCAAAAAACGCGCGCCCAAGCGCGCGAATAATCAGAAGGATATATATATATATATATGTATATATTTATGTATATGCATATCTATCTATCTATCTATCTATCTATATATATATATATATATATGATATATACATATATATGTATGTATGTTTGTATCTATTTAATTATTTATTTACCTATATACCTATACACACACAAACACACACACACACACACACACATATATATATATATACATACACACGCACATTTATATACATACATATATATTTATATATATGTATATATAAATATAAATACACCTACAAATATATATATATATATATATATATATATATATATATATATATATATATACACATATACATATATATGTATATATATATAAATATGTATGTAAATATATATACATACATATATATACATATATATATATATATATATACATATATACATATATATATATATATATACATATATATATATATCTACATAGAGGTATATATGTATACACACACACAAACACACACACAACACACACACACACACACACACACACACACACACACACACACATATATATATATATATATATATATATTGTGATGGTATTAAGATGTGTCTCTACTACGACCTGTTTGTGTAAATTGTATATATCCTACATACTAACACTATTTGTGTAATGGGCCAAACGGGTCCCGTCCCTGGCACCCGAATATGTGGCGAGCAGAGATTGATCTAATTCCCACACATAATATATAAAGGGATTACGTGAAACACGGTAGCGAAAACATTAACAATATATTATAAAATCAAGATATATATATAACATTATTTACAAGGGAGGCACGATATATATATATGCAAGGGGGAAGCTAAGCCTATCGCAAAGCTAATAATACCTGAGCTAAAGATATATCAATAACCCTAATATAAACACAACACTAAGGAAAACACAGACAATGCACAGTATATGAAATAAGCTGAGTCACTAAAGGCACTAAACCACTGTCTACCTGGAATCCTTGAGGAGGTGAAGTGAGAGGAGGACCTCTCGACTTGAAGGTCGAACTAATTCTGTCTAAATCTATCAATGACCTATTTTGAGGGAGATACCGGGTCACTACGAGGGGCAACGACAATTCTTCTAATTGGTCAGGGAGCTGCCCGATCCGGCGGTGATTGGTCCACACGGTAATGATGAGAGGACTTTGGCCACGCCCTCCGAGCGTGGGTATTCAGGACTGACCTGGAACTGGGAGACATTGTGTTTAAGTAACTAGAAATATTATCAAGAGGGAGTCACTAAACTCATATAACATGGAAGTTTAAGTTTTAGATTAAATTCCTTTCATTTATAGTAGTATATATATATTCGTATGCGAATAAGACCTTCATATCGCTCGACCACGTTACCCCAAATCGTCCCGATTTGGTAAGAAAATTAGATATAACGAAATAAGAATGCCAAAATCAGCGATACTTAGCAGAGAAAACAGGAGATCCGTGATCAGTGGAGCTCTTGAAAATATACGAAGAGATCAGGAAATGCCGTGGCAACGTCTCGATTAGTGCACAAGAATACACGGTTGTGCAATCAGTGCAGGCTTCGAGATGGGCTGCACTGGTTACAGGATTGACACGTCTGGTTGACATGCCCTTCTGCATCCATCACTATCGTATCTGAAAAACTTTATACACGTAACTAGTGCATACGATAGTTGTAGAGGGGACAGGGTAAAGGGCGTAGGAGCAGAAATTGTGCAGATGCATGTTATAAGAGAATGGGTAATAGTAGTTATGAATTAACTAGCTGAAAATGACATGCATTATAAATTGAAAAGATATCAAAAGTATGTATACAATAAGTGCATTGTTAATTATTAACATATTATTATGTCATAATGTTTAAAAAACAATTAAAAAATTAGCAAGGAAGTTATGCTAAGTTATAGTATATACTCATAAATTGGTATATCCAGTAATGGTAAATATAGTACAAAAAAGATATAAAGATACGACTTGCGAATAATCATCGGGTGATGCGGTAACTTGCTCGTAGTGCGATGCAACCAACACGCGACCAAGCTGGAATCATCAGCTGTTGCAAGTCAGGTATCTGTTTAAGATCAGACTGGGGAAAAAAGTCATTAGGAGTCCCGGGCTTCAGGATGAACCCGAGAGTTGCAACAATGCAAGGAGTTGACTGCATCAGGAACCGTATACAGCATAGAATGGTCCTGGTAGTCGACATATGTGGTAGTTACCAGCAGGAACTATCTGCAAGGTATAGCGAAATTAGTACTTCATATTGAAAAATAATCATATATGCAACAAAATCATATGATTTGGCAATAACAAGAAATAGGAAGTATTTACCTGAATTCATGTTATTTGCTGACAATACTTACGCAGTAGCAGACCGGATTCATCGAGGGATGAACTATGTGAAAAATATGTGTCTGCTTTGATAAGTGATGAGTAATGAAAAAAATGATAAGTTAAGATGTAATTCTTCCATTTACTAACTGAGTCTAGTCCTTCGGGGAGTGAAGGCACGGCATATGAGCCAAGGTCAGTAGCAAATTAGGGAGAACAATGTAAATGTGTATGATGCATGTAAAAAAAAATAATTAGCCAAATTACCAACCATATCTAATCCTTAAATAGGCGTGACCGGAAGTCAAGATTTGAGGCAAAGTGGTTAAAAAAATGATCATGAATATGCTTATGAACAGAAAAAAATAATATTAATCCAAATATCAACCGAATCCAGTCCTTCAATTAATTAGAAGGCACGACCTGAGTCAGATTGGATGAGACTGGAAAAATTAAATGTTAATGAGAGCTGAAAGAAAAAAATATTATTAATATAACATTGACCTGGAGGTCGTTCCGTTGAGGAATAGGTGATTTACCGTGATTGACCATGCTAGTGGTCGGTAAGATCATGCGCCAAATTGAACTCGTCCCGTGGGGAAACGCTGTCTTAGCTCGAGAACAAAGATAAATATGATGAATTAGACTATGCTAGGATATTTCAATTGCGTGGCCGAACTCGTCCTTCTGAAATAAGGTGCGGCGTAATAGCCAAGATCGGGGCAACTGAAAGAAATACCATTAATATGTGCATAGCTAATAAAAATGTGGAGGTAGCAAGCCTGGAACGTCTGATAAGTGATAAGCGCGCTGTCTCTGTTTGAGAGAATTAATTGTGACGTCAGGTTGTCAAGATCTCCAAAGCGCGGTGCACCGGAGTGCGAAAAATAACCCGTAATTCGCGGTTTATTCAATTGTGGTACCATAGATACGCGGAATTAGGGTGTGAGATGCATATGCAATGGGCGTCATGCAATGAAGGCCCGATAAGTGAGGTACAGTAGCTGGAGAAAGGCAAAGGTAAGCTGAAAAGCTATAAAATATGAAATGATAAATAAACCTTTTCCTGACTGACCTAATGAACGTTTCGTTCAGTAATAACATGATAAGATATTTGGCGTTCCGATTGACCCATGAAATGTTTCGAAAGGTCGGAAACTCGGAGAGGCCTATGATGATAACATATATGTTTAATGTTGTCGAAGTCGACAATTGCTTAAAATTAAAAATAATGACAATCATATCATATGATGATCAAAGTTACTTGCAATTAAATTATGAAATATGGAAGTAACAATAATCAATAATGCAATGAAAAATGCAAAGATAGTCGAATATGACTATACAACGAAATAGGAATAAAGCTAAGAAACGAACATGCATCTGTCAACATTTCTAGCTAAATGTGATGATAAATCATAATATGAAGCGGTGAAACATGTTAAGATATGAAATAATTGTCATAGAGATTGCAATGAATTAACAATCATAAGTACACAAAGTCATAAAAGTGAACAAAATTACCAAAACATTGACTGTCGAATGTTGAGAAATAAAGAATTTCACAAAGACAGTTTAAATTGTTAATCCAATTATCGGATTACAACGTGACCGAGTGAGGTCAGTAGTGTGATCATTAATCGAATCACAAATGACAAAGTATGTCATGTTACAGAAGATGCAGAAATATAAGTCATGCATTAAGAAATATACAAACGTATATGCAGACAATAAAATAAATTAAAATGTAGAGAAAATCAGAGTTAAGACACATATAATTCTTAATATTCGTTAACGATTTTCTTACAAATTCACACGTGCAAGAATGACATAGGATAAGGTCACATACAGAACGCGGTCATGAAGTGACCGAGGGTCACATGTGATGCTATTCCCAATATCACACGGTCATGAATTTGACCACAAGGGACTGAATGGTCGCGAGAAAATATAACACATTGTCGAAGTTTTATGTTCAGATTGACCATACGAACGGGTCAAGGGTCAAGTGAGGTCAGGTCATATGCAAAATACATTTAAGAATTAAATGCATATTAAAGCAAGAATAAAAGAAATTATATTAAAGTCCCATAATAAAAGAGCAGATATAATAAATGTTAACGCAAAGTGAATTACATTTCCACGAATACATAGTATAAACCATATTCAAGAAAGGAAAGTATGTAAATTCACAAGAAAAATAATCACACGAGATCAAAGAATGAATCTGAATCATGTAATTTGATAATATATTTTTGTTCGAAGAAATACGTCATGTTAAATTTCGCATAGGAACGAAAACTTAAGAAAATCACACAGATATTAGAAATTCTATATAAGAAATTTCGAAGTTATTGCCATAAGAATGTGTTTTACAGTTATTTACGTAACTAACGCACAGAAAAAAAAAATCATGCATTGTAAGTAGAAAAATGTAATCGTACTTCGTACAAGATAACGTAGAGAAATCAAGCGTAGAATAATAGAATAAGTAAACGAAACAGTTATTTTATCGGTTTCGTATGAAAGACTAATGTCACACCTTTATGTGAATTTATACGGAGTACGAATAACGTTGAAACGTTAATAATAACAAACGTAAGATAAAATTAGAATATTTGTTAAACATTCGTATCATAGTAAAAAGAACGAATAACGTACACATCGGAAGACACATAAAATAATGATGTGAAATATTACGTTACCGAATGTTAACGAAAAGTTATTTAGTGAAATTAACGAAACGATATGTAGAAACAATTATCACTAAGTAGATGAGGAAGCGTGGGAGGGAGGGTGGGGGAATGACGGGGGTGGATTTTACAATAAACAGGGAGAAAAAAAAATGCAATGGGGAGGGGGGCAGGGAAACACAGGAGAGACATGTGCCTAGCAACCTTAAAGTGACTTACCTTTTGTTGCTGAGAGAAGAGAAGTAGCTTCACTGCGATTGTTGTGTTCCTCTTAGTGCTGATGTTGTTCACAATCACAAAATACACACTTAGACAATACTAACGTGGCGATAATTGTCTCGACCATTACCGTATGAGGTGGGAAGACAAGGGTTATTTAAGTACGCGCGAGCGGTTCACGACTTAAATAAATATTAGGTTAACATTCTACACTTTTAACCTAAAAGGAGGAGGTACTTCTCCAGATATCACTGTCACGTAGTGAAAAAAATAGAACGAAGAGCCACTAGTATGCCTAAATTGTGCAAAAAAATAGAAACTAGGTCCTATCAATTTGTTATTAATCGAACAGAACCGAAATATTTGTAGCGAGCGGCCTACGAATATTTATAATCAAAGACATATAAAACTAATTAACGACGTGAGGTTCTGATCTTGCGTTATCACCGATTTATGTGACGAGCAAGATATATCAAAAGATGAATCCCATTCTGCCACCAGAATATGTGGTGAGCAGAATGAATCTCACCGCTGCCACCAGTTTATGTGATGGTATTAAGATGTGTCTCTACTACGACCTGTTTGTGTAAATTGTATATATCCTACATACTAACACTATTTGTGTAATGGGCCAAACGGGTCCCGTCCCTGGCACCCGAATATGTGGCGAGCAGAGATTGATCTAATTCCCACACATAATATATAAAGGGATTACGTGAAACACGGTAGCGAAAACATTAACAATATATTATAAATCAAGATATATATAAACATTATTTACAAGGGAGGCACGATATATATGCAAGGGGGAAGCTAAGCCTAGCGAAAAGCTAATAATACCTGAGCTAAAGATATATCAATAACCCTAATATAAACACAACACTAAGGAAAACACAGACAATGCACAGTATATGAAATAAGCTGAGTCACTAAAGGCACTAAACCACTGTCTACCTGGAATCCTTGAGGAGGTGAAGTGAGAGGAGGACCTCTCGACTTGAAGGTCGAACTAATTCTGTCTAAATCTATCAATGACCTATTTTGAGGGAGATACCGGGTCACTACGAGGGGGCAACGACAATTCTTCTAATTGGTCAGGGAGCTGCCCGATCCGGCGGTGATTGGTCCACACGGAAATAATGATGAGAGGTCTTCTGGCAATCGCCTCCAGAAGGTGGGTATTCAGGACTGACCTGGAAATGTGGTAGACATTGGTGTTATGTTTAAGTAACTAGAAATATTATCATGTGGGATGTAGTTCACTAAAATCATATAACATGAGATGTTTAAGTTTGAGATTTAAATTCCTTTCATTTATAGTTAGTATTTATATATTCGTTATGGGAATAAGACCTTCATATCGCCGCCCACTTTCCCCCAAATCGTCCCGTTTTGGGTAAGAAAATTAGATATAACGAAAAAAGAATGCCAAAATGCGATTACTTAGCAGAGAAAACAGGAGATCCCTGACAGTGGGGGCTCTTTTAAAATATTGAGAGATCAGGAAATGCCGTGGCAACGTCTCGATTTTGCACAAAAAATACACGGTTGTCAATCCGTGCAGGCTTCGAAAATGGGCTTGCCTGGTTCCCGGATTTACAAGGGGCCCCGGTTGGGCAAAAATTTGCCCTTCCCGCATCCCTTTACTATCGTATCTGAAAAATTTATACACGTAACTAGTGGGATACGATAGTTTTAGAGGGGACAGGGGTTTTAAAAGGGGGTTTGGAGCAAAAAATTTGCAGATGCAAGTTATAAAGAATTGGGGGAAAAGTTGGGATGAATTAACTTTGTGAAAATAACCCTGCTTTTAAATTGAAAAGATTTCAAAAGTTTGTATACAAAAGTTGGGGAATTTTTTAATTATTTAAAATATTATTTGTTATAAGTTTAAAAAAAAATTAAAAAATTAGCAAGGAAGTTATTTCTAAATTTGTATATACTCATAAATTGGTATAACAGTAATTGGGAAATATAGTAACAAAAAAGAAAAAAAAGATACGACTTTCGAAAAACATGGGGGGATGCGGTAACTTGGGTCGTTTGTGCGATGCAACCAAAAAACGCGACCAAGTGGGAATCATGGGTTGGGAAGTAGGTATCTGTTTAAGAAAAAAGGGCTGGGGAAAAAAACATTAGGAGTCCCGGGTTTTAGGAAAGAAAACCCCAGAGTTGCAACAATTTCAAGGAGTTTACTGCATCCCGGAAACCGTTTCAGCAAGGGAAAGGTTCCCGGTAGTCGCAATTGGGAGGTTTCCAGCAGGGAAAATATCTGCAAGGTATAAACGAAATTAGTATTTTTTTATTTAAAATAAAAAATATATGCAAACCCAAAAACATATGATTTTGGGAATAAAAAAGAAAATTTTTAAGTATTTACCTGAATTCTTTTTAATTTTCTGACAAAACTTCGCATAGCAGACCCGGGTTCATCGAGGGGAAGAAAAATGGGAAAAATATGTGTCTGCTTTGTAAGTGATGGGTAAAGAAAAATGATTTAAATTAAATTTTAATTCTTCCATTTTCTAACTGAGTTAGTCCCTTTGGGGGGGTGAAAGGGCCCGGATTGAGCCAAAGGGCGTGCAAATTAGGGAGAACAATGTAAATGTGATTTATGCATGTAAAAAAAAAAAATTAGCCAAAATTTCCAAAACCTATTATCCTTAAAAAAAGGCGTGCCGGGGAAGGGCAAAATTTGAGGCAAAGGGAAAAAAAAAATCAAGAATTTGCTATGAAAGAAAAAAATTCTTTTTTCCAAATATCCCCCGAAACCAGCCTTCAAAATTTTTAGAAGGCCGACCCGAAATCCGAATTTGGGTGAGCTGGAAAAAAAAAAAAAGTTAATGAGAGGGTGAAAGAAAAAAATATTAATTTAAAATAACAAATTTACCTGGAGGTCGTTCCGTTGGGAATAGGTTTATTTACCGTTTTATGACCAAGGGAAATGGTCGGAAGATCATGCGCCCAAAAATTTAACTCCCCCCCCGTGGGGGAAAGCTGGTTCCTTAGCCGAGAAACAAATTTTTAAAAATTTTATGAAAATTTGATATGCTAAAGGGTATTTCAATTGCGTTTCCCCAAAATCGTCCGCGAAAATAAGGTTTCGGCCCTAATGCCCCCGTTGGGGCAACTGAAAAAAATCCATTAATATGTGCCCTAGTAAAAAATTTTCCCCCCGGGGTTAGCCCCAAACCTGGGAAAGTCTGATAAGTGATAAGCGCGCTTCTCTGTTTGAGGGGAAATTAATTGTGAAGTCGGTTGTCAGATCTCCAAAAAAGCGGGTTTCACGGAGTGCGAAAAAAAACCGAAATTCGCGGGTTTTTTCATTTGTTGGGGACCATAGATACGGGGATATTGGGGTGTGAGATGCATATGCAAGGGGGCGTCAGCAATGAAGGCCCGAAAAGTGAGGTCAGTAGTGGGGAAAGAAAGGCAAATTAAGCTGAAAAGTTTAAAATTAAAATGTTTAAAAAAACCCCTTTTTCCCTGATGACCAAATAAACGTTTCGTTCGTAAAAAATTGATAGATATTTGGCTTTTCCGTTTGACCATGAAATGTTTTCGAAAGGTGGGAAAAGGGGAGGGGGGCCTATGATGTTAAAATTATTTTTTAAAATTTTTGGGGGAAAAGGTCGACAATTGCTTAAAATTAAAAAAATTGAAAATTTTTCCCATTTGATGATCAAAGTTACTTGAAATTTAAAAAAGAAATTTGGAAGTAACAATAATCAATAGGGCAATGAAAATGAAAGTTTAGTCGAATAGGGTTTACAAAAAAAGGGGAATAAGCTAAAAAAACCAAAAATGAATCTGCCAAATTTCTAGCTAAATGTGTTGAAAAACCCATAATATGGGGGGTAAAACCTGTTAAGATATGAAAAAATTTGGGCAAAGGGGATTAATAAAATTAAAAAAAATAAGTCAAAAAGTCATAAAAGTGCCCCAAATTAAAAACCATATGGTCGAATGTTGAGAAATAAAAAATTTTCACAAAGCAGTTTAAATTTTTAAACCCAATTATGGGATTAAAAGTGACGAGTGAGGTCAGTGTTTGACCTTTAAAACAAATTCACAAAGGGCAAAGGTATGTCAGTTACGGGAAGATCCCAAAAATTTATAAGTCATGCATTGGGAAATATAAAACTTATTTTGCAGAAAATTTAAAAAAAATTTAAAAATGAAAGAAAATAAAGGTTTAAGGGAAATTATTTTTTAATTTCGAAACGATTTTCTTACAAATTCAAGTGAAAGAAGGACATGGAAAAAGGTTCACATCCCTGAACGCGGTCATGAAGTGACCGAGGGTCACATGTGATGTTTTTCCCTTTTTATCAAAAGGGTTAAATAAATTTTGCCCAAAAGGGGACGAATGGTCGCGGGGAAAAATCAAAAACATTGCAAAGTTTTATGTTCAGATTGCCCCAAAACAAAACGGGTAAAGGGTCAAGTGGGGGTCATTAACCCCCAAAATCATTTTTTTTTAAATGATATTAAAGGTTCCCCCCTTATATAAAAGCCCCAAAAAAAAAAGGGGCAAATAAAATTTAAATGTTTAACGAAAAAGTAAATTAAAATTTCACGAATACATATTTAAAAAACCCCATTTTCAAAAAAAAGGAAAAAGTATTTTTAAATTCAAAAAGAAAAAATAATCACCCCGGTAAAAGGAAGGAATCTGAATCAGGAAATTTGATAAAATTTTTTGTTCAAAAGAAAAACTTCATTTTAAAATTTTGCATGGAAAAAAAACTTAAAAATTTACACAGATTTAGAAATTCTTTTATAAATTTTTCAAAGTTATTCCCAAAAGGGAATTGTTTTTTTACATTTATTTCCCAAAACTAACCCCACAGAAAAAAAAATTCATGTTTTAAAGGGTAAAAAAAATGAAATCGAAAATTCCCTCAAAAAAAAATTTGGGAGAAAAAAAGGTTTGAATAATGAATGTAAACGAAACTTTATTTTATGGTTTTCGTATGAAAGACAAATTTCACCCTTTTAATGGAATTTTTAGGGAAAATTCCCCAAATAATTTTTTGAAACTTAATAATCCAAACTAAAATAAAAAAATAAAAATTTTTAAAACCTTTCAACATATTTAAAAAATCCCTCAAAAAGTACAATCAAGCACAAAAAATTAATGATGTAAAAATATTACTTTTCCCGGAAGGGGTTAAAAGAAAAGTTTTTTGGGAAAAATTAACGAAACGTTTGGTTTAAAAAAATTTCCCCCAATTCCCCCAACATAAGTAGATAAAAAGGTTTTTGGGAGGGGGGTGGGGGAAATTTTGGCCCCGGGGGCGGGGGTTTTTAAAATTAAACCCCCCCCCCCCCCCCCCAAGGGAACAAAAAAATTGAAATGGGGGGGGGGGGGAAAACACGGAAAACCAGTGTCGAAATTAAAGTGACTTCCCTTTTTTTGCTGAGAGAAGAGAAGTAGTTTCCCTGCGATTTTTTGTTTTCCCTCTTAGTGCTTTTTTCCACAATCAAAAATTTCCCCATTTTAGAATCAAAACGTGGCGTTTTAAATTGGGTCCCCCTTACCGTAGGGAGGGGGGGGAAAAAAGGAAAAGGGGTTATTTAAGTACGCGCGAGGGGTTTTCAGACTTAAATAAATATTGGTTTAAACCCTTTTAACACTTTTAACCCAAAAGGGGGGGTACTTCTCCAGATATCCACTTTTCACGTGTGAAAAAAAAGAACGAAGAGCCACTAGTATGCTTTAAAATTTTGCAAAAAAAAAGAAAAATAGGCCCCATCAATTTGTTATTAACCCAAAAAGAACCCAAAAAATTTTTTTAGCGAGCGGCCTACGAATATTTTTTAATCAAAAAACTTAAATTTTAAAATAATTAAAAGAAGTGAGGTTTTTATCTTTCGTTATCCCAAAAATTTTTGTGGGCGGCAAGATATATCCAAAAAAATGGAAACCCATTCGGGCCCCCAGAATTTTGGGGGTGAGCAGAATGAATCCCCCCCGTGCCCCGTTTAAAGTGATGGTAAATTAAAATGTGTCTCTACCTACGACCTGATCTTGTGTAAATTGTTATATATCCTACAATACTAACACTATTTGTGTAATGGGCCAAAGGGTCCCGTCCCTGCACCCGAATATTTGGCGAGTAGCAGAGATTGGATCTAATTCCCACACATAATATATAAAGGGATTACAAGTGAAACACGGTAGCGAAAACATAACAATATATTATAAAAATCAACGCATATATTATATAACATTATTTACAAGGAGGCACGATATATATATATATGCAAGGGGGAAGGACTAACTATCGCAAAGCTAACTAATACCTGAGCTAAAGATAATATCACTATAACCCTAAGTATAAACCACAACACTAAGGAAAACACAGACAATGCACAGTATATGAAATAAGCTGAGTCACTAAAGGTCACTAAAAACCACTGTCTACCGGGAATCCTTGAGGAGGTGAAGTGAGAGGAGGACCTCTCGACTCTTGAAGGTTCGAAACTAATTCTTAACTAAAATTTCCTATCATGGACCTATTTTGAGGGACAGCATTACCCGGTCACTACTAGGGGCAACGACAATTCTTCTAATTGGTCAGGGGAGCTGCCCCGATCCCGCGGTGATTGGTCCACACGGTAAATGATGAAGAGACTTTTGCCACACCCTCTCCGACGTCGGGTATTCAGGACTGAACCTGGAATAAACTGGAGACACATTGTTTTATTAAGTTTATATCAGTACTCGAAATATTATTCAAGAGGAGTCACTAATATATACTCATATAAACAGGAAGTTTAAGTTTAGATTAATTTCCTTTCATTTATCAGTAGTAATATATATTCTCGTACTGCGAATAAGACCTTCATATCGCTCGCACCACGTTACCCCAACATCGTCCCGATTGGTACGAAAATAGATATAACGAAATAAGAATGCCAAAATCAGCGATACTTAGCAAGAAAACGGAGATCCCCGTGATTCAGTGGAGCTCTTGGAAATATACCGAAGAGATGTTCCAGGAAATGCTCGCTGGCAAAAAAGTCTCGTCTTCGATTAGTGCACAAGAATACACGGTTGTGCAATCAGTGCCAGGCTTCGAGATGGGCTGCATAGGTTACAGAGATTGACACAGTTCTGGTTGGATGACATGGCCCTTCTGCATCCATCACTATTCGTATCTGAAAAACTTTATACACGTCCACTAGTGCATACGATAGTTGTAGAGGGGGACAGGGTTAATAAAAGGGCGCTAGAGCAGAAATTGTGCAGATGCATGTTATAAGAGAATGGTAATATGTAGTTTATGAATTAACTAGCTGAAAATGACATGCATTAATAAATTGAAAAGATATCAAAAGTATGTATACAATAAGTGCTATTGTTAATTATTAACATATTATTATGTCCATAATGTTTTTAAAAAACAATTAAAAAATTAGCAAGGAAGTTATGCTAAGTTATTAGTATATACTCATAAATTGTATATCCAGTTCATTGGTAAATATAGTTACAAAAAAGAATATACAAGATACCGACTGCGAAAATCATCGGGTGATGATGCGTAACTGGCTCTTCGTTAGTGCGAATGCAACCACACGCGACCAAGCGAAACATCCCCCAGGCCACAGTTGCAAGTCAGAGTATCTGTTTAAATCAGAACTGGGAAAAATAGAAGTCATTGCAGGAGGTCCCGGGACTTCAAGGATGAACCCGAGAGTTTGCAACATTGCAAGGAGTTGACTGCATCAGGAACCGTATACAGCATAGAATGGTCCTGGTAGTCGACATACTGTGTAGTTACCAAGCAGGAACTATCTGCAAGAAGGACTATAGCGAAATTAGCACTACTCTCATATTGAAAATAATCATATATGCAACAAAATCATATTTGATTTGGCAATAACAAGAAATAGGAACGTATTTACCTGAATTCATTGTTATTTGCTGAACGCCAATACTATACGCAGTAGCAGAGACCCGGATTCATCGAGGGAATGAACCTATCGTGAAAAATATGTGTCTGCTTTGCATTCAATGTGATGATAATGACAAAAAGATAGATAAGTATAAGATGTAATTCTTCCATTTACTAAACTGAGTCTAGTCCTTCGGGGATGAAGGCACGGCATATGAGCCAAGGTCAGTAGCAAATAAGGGAGAACAATGTAAATGGTATGTATGAATGCATGTTAAAGAAAAAATAAAATTATCCAAATTACCAACCCATATCTAATCCCTTAATAGGCTGCCCGGGAAATCAAGATTTGAGGCACAAAGTGGTATAAAAAATGATCATGAATATGGCTTATAAACAAAGAAAAAAAAAATATTAATCCAAATATCAACCGAATCCAGTCCTTCAATAATTAGAAGGCACGACTGAGTCAGATTGATGAGCGACTAGGAAAAATTAAATGTTTAATGAAGCTGAAAGAAAAAAATATTATTAATATAACATGACCTGGGGAAAAAAAAAAAAGGTCGTTCCGTTGAGGAATAGGTGATTTACCGGATTGACCATGCTAGTGGTCGTAAGATCCTGCGCCAAATTGAACTCGTCCCGTGGGTGCGGGGAAACGGAAAACTGTCTTAGCTCGAGAACAAAGATAAATATGATGAATTAGACTATGCTAGGATATTTCAATTGCGTGGCCGAACACGTCCTTCTGAAATAAAGGTGCCGGCTAATAGCCAAGATCGGGCAACGAAAGAAATACCATTAATATGTGCATAGCTAATAAAAATGTGGAGTAGCAAGCCTGGAACGTCCTGATAAAGTGATAAGCGCGCTGTGTCTCTGTTTGAGAGAATTAATTGTGACGTCAGGTTGTCAAGATCTCCAAAGCGCGGTGCACCGGAGTGCGAAAAATAACCGGAAAACCGTAATTTTTTTTTCGCGGTTTATTCAATTGTGGTACCCATAGATACGCGAATTAGGTGTGAGATGCATATGCAATGGCTCATGCAATGAAGGCCCGATAAAAAGTTTGAGGCTACAGTAGCTGGAGAAAGCAAGGGTAAGCTGAAAAGCTAAAAATATGAATGATAAATAAACCTTTTCCTTACTGACCTAATGAACGTTTCGTTCAGTAATAACATGATAAGATATTTGGCGTTCCGATTGACCCATGAAATGTTTCGAAAGGTCGGAAACTCACCCTCTTCCCTACATGATGATAACATATATGTTTAATGTTGTCCGAAGTCGACAATTGCTTAAATTAAAAATAATGACAATCATATCATATGATGATCAAATTACTTGCAATTCCACATAAAAATATAAATATGGAAGTAACAATAATCAATAATGCAATGAAAAATGCAAAGATAGTCAATATGACTATACAACGAAATAGGAATAAAGCTAAGAAACGAACATGCATCTGTTCAAACCCCCAAAACATTTTTTTCTCTAGCTAATGTGATGAAAATCATAATATGATAACTGAAACATCGCTATGTTAAGATATGAAATAATTGCATAGAGATTGCAAAGAATTAACAATCATAATACACAAATCATAAAAGTGAACAAAATTACACCACCAAAACATTGACTGTCAAATGTTGAGAAATAAAGAATTCCACAAAGCAGTTTAAATTGTTAATCCAATTATCGATTACACGTGACCGATGAGGTCAGTAGTGTGATTCATTATCGAATCACAATGACAAAGTATGTCATGTTACAGAAGAATGCAGAATATAAGTCATGCATTAAGAAATAAAAAATACAAACCAAACGAATATGCCGACAATAAATAAATTTAAAATGTAGAGAAAATCAGAGTTAAGACACATATAATTCTAATATTCGTTAACGAAAACATTTTTTTACAAATTCACACGTGCAGAGGGAGAATGACATAGGATAAGGTCACATACAAACGCGGTCATGAAGTGACCGAGGGTCACATGTGTTGCTATTCCCAAATACACACGGTCATGAATTTGACCACAAGACGAATGGTCGCGAGAAAATATAACACATTGTCGAAGTTTTATGTTCAGATTGACCATACGAACGGTCAAGGGTCAAGTGAGGTTCCTCGGTCATAGCAAATACATTTAAGAATTAAATGTATTAAAGCAAGCACATAATAAAAGAATTTATTAAAGTCCCCCAAATAATAAAAAGAGAAATATAATAAATGTTAACGCAAAGTGAATTACATTTCCACGAATATGATTATAAACCATATTCAAGAAAGGAAAGTATGTAATTTCACAAGAAAATAATACACGAAGATCAAAGAATGAATCTGAATCATGTAATTGATAATATATTTTTGTTCGAAAAAATACGTCATGTTAAAATTCCATAGGAACGAAAACTTAAGAAAATCACACAGATATTAGAAATTCTATATAAGAAATTTCGAAGTTATTGCCATAAGAATGTGTTTTACAGTTTTTTACTTAACTAACGCACAGAAAAAAAAATCATGCATTGTAAGTAGAAAAATGTAATCGTCTTCTACAAGATAACGTAGAGAAATCAAGCGTAGAATAATAGAATAAGTAAACGAAAACAGTTTTATTTAATCGGTTCGTATGAAAGACTAATGTCACAACACTTTATGTGAATTTATACGGAGTACGAATAACGTTGGAAACGTTAATAATAACAAACGTAAAAAATTAGAATATTTGTAAACATTCGTATCATAGTAAAAAGAACGAATAACGTACACATCGGAAGACACATAAAATAATGATGTGAAATATTACGTTACCGAATGTTAACGAAAGTTTATTTAGTGAAATTAACGAAACGATATGTAGAAAACATTATCACTAAGTAATGAGGAAGCGTGAGGAGTGGGGAAGGGAGGGTGGGGGAAGGGGTGGATTTTACAATTAAACAGGGAGAAAAAAAATGCAATGGGGAGGGGGGCAGGGAAACACAGGAGAGACATGTCCTAGCAACTTAAAGTGACTTACCCTTTTGTTGCTGAGAGAAGAGAAGTAGCTTCACTGCGATTGTTGTGTTCTCTTAGTGCTGATGTTGTTCACAATCACAAAATACACACTTAGACAATACTAACGTGGCGATAATTGTCTCACCATTACCGTATGAGGTGGGAAGACAAGGGTTATTTAAGTACGCGCGAGCGGTTCACGACTTAAATAAATATTAGGTTAACATTCTACACTTTTAACCTAAAAGGAGGAGGTACTTCTCCAGATATCACTGTCACGTAGTGAAAAAAATAGAACGAAGAGCCACTAGTATGCCTAAATTGTGCAAAAAAATAGAAACTA
>NW_028234403.1:5274258-5276758 GCF_977035675.1 Penaeus japonicus | reverse complement strand
TACACATACACCCTAAGCTCCTCATAATTTTCCTTATTATCCATATTTCATTCCTTTTGTCATTGGGATGCAAAAAAAAGAAAAAAAAAGGTTGGAAACTTGCCTTGTTGTTGTTGAAAAATATTATGTACTCAGAGAGGCAAATACAAAATGTTTTATCTCATATCATCATTCACCTATGATTATTTGACAGTAATTGGACTGATCATATTTTTAAGCCTTAATGAAAATATATATACAATTAAAAATAAATCTGTGGTTTGACATTCATATAAAAACATTCACAATATTCAGTTTTATTTCAGAAAACACACACTAGTCCTCTGTTCAGTTATATAAAGATGGGCAATGCTGACATAACAAGACATATCACTATATTACAAAAAACATTTCTAAAATGAAATTCTCATGGTAGCAAATCATTGCTAAGGTGATGTATAACACAAGTCGTTACAGGAGTGAATAACACTGCTAAAAACCATAAGAGTGAAACCGAGTTTTTAAAATCTAATATCAGTCTGCTGTTTGGTATAATTTAACCTTTAAAATCACAAATCCAACAAATAGGTATTTTTCCTTGTACAAAGAATTAGTTTTAAGGAATGATTTGGACTGAAAGTCAATTCCATTTACATGTGCTGAAAAACAAAAGTATGTAAGTAAAGGTTAAATTTCCTTTTATGGTACTCTGATACAAAGTAATATTGACTTGTATATAGAATTTATCTGATCCTTCCATTTCTATTTTGGTCTGACAAAAGAAAAAAGTGAAACTGTCAAGAAAGACAATCAAACTCTCAAAATGTTACAACGCAATCGTAAACTAAAGCATAAAAAAACAACTGACTAATTGACTCGGAAACTGTTAATCATTGCAATGGCTCGTCTTCAAATGCCTGAATCGTCAATAAGCCATTCTTGGGGAGTGACGAGGGAATTTGGACGCGTCACATCATTTTTCATTCTATTTTATTTCGGAGGAAAAACATTTCCCAAGTGCAAAAGAAAACATTTGCTTATCATGTATACATCGCAAGTCATCTGCAGTCCGTTCAAATGCTTGCTAGTTTTTTTTTCTTCTTCTTCTAAATCACTTATTTACACCAGCATCAAGCGTCATTATTCCTGATTCATCCAACTCTATCATTCAATTAGTAGTAATTACTGTACAATGGGATAATGATCCATTTCTATCTTGTTCACTTACTCACAACAACCTTTGCCCTACAGTAATAGAGAGAAAGTGAGAAAGAAAAAAAGAAAGATAAAAAGAGAGTTAGAATAAGGAAAGAGGGAAGTGAAGTGAAGTGAGAAGTTGAAGGAGAGGGAGAAGGGGGTGAAAGTGAAGGTGAAGGAGGAGAGGGAGAGAAATGGAGATAGAGAGGAAATAACAACATATCAATCCATATTCTAACATATGGAATATATGGAGATGAAGATGGAGGGAAGGAGGAAGAGAGAGACAGAGAGAAATAGTAGGGAGAAGGAGAGAGAGAGAAGGGGGAAGAGAGAGAGAGAGAGAGAGAGAGAGAGAGAGAGAGAGAGAGAGAGAGAGAGAGAGAGAGAGAGAGAGAGAGAGAGAGAGAGAGAGAGAGAGAGAGAGAGAGAGAGAGAGAGAGAGAGAGAGAGAGAGGGGAGGGGGAGGGGGGTGGAAATAACCACATGTCAATCCTTATTTTATCCAAATAACTTCATAAAATAAATATCAATTCTTCACACCTATGGATGAGATACAGTAAAGGGGTAAGAAGGAAAGAAAGAAAAAAAGAAAAAGGAAAGAAAGAAAGAAAAAAAAGAAGAGGGGGGGGGGGGATTCCATCAACAACAGGAAGAGTCGCTGGCATTTTCAGAGTACACGGTAGCTGTAGAAATCCATGAGGGTGCCACACAAGTTCATCCCAAAGGCCAGACTCAACAAGAAGAACACCACCAGGAGAGGTAATGCATATAGGAATACTCTTGGTTGTTTCAAAATGGGTAATGCTGCAATAGAAATAAATATGGGAGTTATAAAGCCTGCATCTCTATGTACATTCTTACCATATGAATCAATCATATCTACTTTGTGACTCTTACCATAAGGTTGTCATATAATACAGATATGCTTACCACTATAGCCTAGGAATGTAATGTAGATGTAGTAGCCAATAGCTAGAACCCATAAAAGATTTCCAAACATTCGTGAGATAAACCAGTCCTGGCTGATGAAAACTGCAATTAAAGAAAAAAGTAGACATTTTACAAGTAGTTACACACAAGTAATTGAATTTATCTTGAAGTAGCCTTTATTGATTCATGAATATTCCAAGTAAACTATACTCATTAAACATTATTCACATGATGTGCTTCAAAAGAAATATCCAAGGACATACGTATATGAATGATGCCATAACGACACATTGCATTCAGTGATACAAAAACGACCACATTTCACCCAATCTACAGATCCTTATGATGGGAATAAAACACCGCTCTTACTGAGCAAAGCGTGACAAAGTGA
>NW_028234403.1:5254258-5269258 GCF_977035675.1 Penaeus japonicus | reverse complement strand
TTCTGCTTGCCCACCCACCTATACACATCTTTTTTCTTTGAGAGAGTGGGAGGAAAAAAAAAAAAAGTGTAAAAAGAAAGTCTTCCATAAAGACAACCATGGAAAAAATGAAAAATTCTTTAAGATAAAATGAAAATGATGCTCACTGATATGTAACTCATTAAACCCCATGGAGCTGGGACTGCCTCCTTGTGGATATGTGGTCGAATTACATTACTATCCTGTTGACTTCCCACAAACTTATCTGCCCCCCCCTCCCTCCTCCCCCACATCCCAGTATCAAGGTTCAGTTATAGTTCTTTCTCTTATATCCAAGATGCAGCCCCCTAATCCCTGTGCATAACAGGGGGCAACTATTTAAATAGGAAAAGTGGGTTATATACATACATTAAAAAAATATGAATATATGAAAAAAATTCTAATAACAAAGATATTTCAAACCAACAGAATCAGGCCAGATGCCTGACTCACCTTTACACCAAATCTACTAAGATCCTGCTGGTAAGTGTATAAAATGATTTACTGTAGTTTTATTATACCCCTTGGACACACCTACTCATCTTATATTCATTTCTTTTGACACAAAAATGTATATGAAGGAGTATACATAATTTTGCTGTTCCTTGTACAAATATACAATAGAGATTATCATGATATTAGAATAAAAAAAAAAAAAATGCAGGAAGATTATCACACTACACCAGTTCATTTACAGAGGCATGCTACAGGAAATCGACAAGGATGCGGTGGTGCAGGAGAGTTCCTCTGATCATCTTGCTAGGATTTCTGGTGACAGGATTGGTGCTGATCTGGGGTAAACCATTCTGGCCCGTTTATTCACCCAGGGGTACAACTGCTTACCAACCAAATGTTACTCATTTCTTTGCAAAGTAAGTGTCCATAAGACTTGTTTGTTAGCAAGGTGTCTTGATATATAAATAAATGTTAAAACTTCTGGGAAATATGAAACATCAATAAGGAGCTTGTTCTATGAGGTAAAACCTTGGCACTGCAGTGAAGGAAGCGACAGGTATTTCTCTTAGAAATACTCAATGATTTATCAGTGCCAGGCAATACTATAACAAAAATTGACCCCATATTGTGTATTTTATTTTAGCAATAGAGTGCTGTAATTACCGATTCTTTATTCAGAATTAACAATAACTACAAATTATCCACAGTATTCATCATATGCGGATTGACCCTACAGCAGCACTGAAAACCTGCCGTGACAAGAGAGTTGATGTGCTAGTCATTGTGCCATCGTCAGCAGCAAATCATGAAGCTAGGGAAGCCGTCAGAAAAAGCTGGAAGGGCAATATGCCAGAAAACTGGCCTGTCATGTTTTATCTTGGAGCAATAAATAATCCTCAGCTACAGGTATGTACTAGCTTGAACTGGAAAATCTCATGGATATATATGTGAAAAAAAGAAATAGTTCTGAAAATTGCATAACAATGTCTTTCACTTTGCAATGGTTATCATATATAGTGGAAAGTTTTCAGCTTTTTCAATTATTAAATAAACTTTTCAGAGAGCAGGTACTTGTTTTCATAAACCATGTTATTAATTCTGTATTATGGTGCATGACCCTCTTGTATAATCAAGCAAATAATCTGCTTTGAATTTTTCATTTAAGATATTAAATATTAATGTTTTTGACTATATACTTCAAACCATTTACTAACCTTTCTACAGTGAAATTTACAATGGAGTTTACTATACATGTGTAGAATAAGCTAAACAGCATGCTAGAAATATTATGAACTGAATATTTGCTTCTGGGCTATACATGTTTTTGTGTAGATATACAACTTTCCTCTATTTTCTCAGAATGATGTTGCTGAAGAAGGCCAACAGTATGGAGATATTGCTCAAGACTCTAGCTTTTTGGATTCTTACAACAACCTGACTCTTAAGTCATTGAGTCTTATCAGCTGGGCTCATAAATTCTGCAAGAATGCTAATTATGTGTTTAAAATTGATGATGATGTATTCCTAAACACTAAAATGTTTCATGACCTTATCATCTGTATAACCAAGGCCAGGAATGACATTTACAAGAAATTGTACCAAGAAAATACAATAACCATTGGTGAAGATAATGTGCAAGATAAATTTGATCAAGGCAGTGTTGTGCAACCAAGTTCTTCAACTGAACTTGCTGAATGCGAGTCATTTAAGCCATATGGACTAATTAACTACTATGTGAACTCCAAAAGTCATGACTATGAATCTTATATATTTGGGGGTTACTTGTATAAAGGTGTACAGGCTGACAGGAACCCAAGCTCAAAATGGTACCTGGACAGAAGTGTTTATAGGTATGACAGGCTCCCTCCATTCTTATCTGGCACAGCCTACTTTATGTCATCTAATATAATTCCTCACCTCTTACATGAGGCACAGCACCATCCTGTCATTTCCCTTGAAGATGTATATATGTCAGGCATTATTGGTAGTCAAGGCTTGAAGTTGAAGCTGAGCCACCTTAATGGCTGGAGCAGGTTCCGTCCTCGATGGGACAGTGTTTGCACTTACAACAAGCTGCTAACAGCACATGGGCTATCTCCTGCTGAGCTTTCCACCATGTCACTTGCTGTTGCTTCTTTAGAAAATGGGGCATGTGATGGAATCCTGACATATTTTCTGAATACTTTTAATTTTCTCATATCAGATTTGCTGCCCAGGGTATCTAAGTGAAAAGGAGATTGTATTAAAGGACTTTCTATCAGTAATACTTGCCATTCAGACATTAAATGTTGAAGTAAAGGCTTTTCCTCCAAAAATATAAAATTAATCTTATTCCCCATATATCAATTAGAAACATGTTACATGATGTTAGTGCATAAAAGGAAACCAGTGTGCATATTGAGAAGCTTGTGAACTAAACTTCATTATCCTGCCAGTATGATAGTTGCTTGATTATATTACTTTAAGTGGAATGCAACATACTTTAGTATGTAGGTACTTAAAGATTATAAAGTATTATGCTATATATGGACCACAACTATAAAATAAATTATTTTTATAATGTACATTAATATAAAAATGTTAATTTATGTCAATGTTATAGATATACCTTTCTATGTTTATTTTTTACTTAGTAGTGAATGAAATTTGTGAACAAATTTAGGAGGGCTAATGACTCTGTCATCACTAACCACAATTTTTGACAGTAAAAGGAATTGGCCCCATTTGTCTATACCCTTCACTTATCAACATTTCCAAATATACACTGTTTCACCATTATGCTGGATAATGATCCTTAGTTCCCCAATTCTGTAAAACTGTGCGGTAAATCAGTGACAATGAATCTCCCCCATTTGCTAGTCATATTGTTTTAATAATGTACTTGGCACTGACTTGTACGAAAGACTAGAGCTGTGTAAAATTCTTTCTTGTACAGGGCAGTGCTTTACTGTTGGAATCTCATTTATCTTAGCTTAGGATAAGACAAGATGTTTTTGTATTTGTTACTAATGGCAGCGCTACTCAAACTATATCAAGCGGCACACCCTTTTTTTTCTACAATATGTATTTGTAGTGATATCAGTTTATAAGAGAAGAATATAATGAATATGATAAAGGTGGCCAATTTATGAATTCTCTATTCATTCTGGACAGACAGCCTGTGGATTGCATACTGACACTGGTATAAATAATGCAGATTGAGTAGCATTGAGTTACAGGATATTATCATATTTATTAATTCCATAGAAATCAGCATACATTCTAACCAAATAGAGATTAATGTAACAAAGGTTAAAATAAAAACTGAAGCCATTAATTGTTTTTCCTTCCTAAAGACAATATTTGTTAATTTGTGGCACTGGAAAATTGTTCACTTCCGACTGTCTTAACCCTCTCTGGACAGGTGGTACACTACTGTACCGCTCATTCAAAAGCCCGTTGGCCGGGCGGCACAATATGGTGCCAGCCATTTAATTGATTTAGGCCTAAGCGTTCGAAAGCCCCGGCATTGTGACATGCAAGGCTGGAATGCCCCAGTCGTGAGTGGGTTAAGCTATTTTACCAGAAGTACTGAACTGTTATTTTCATGCTCCAATTCTTGGTAGTGTAACTATGAAGTTGAATACTGATGTCAAATGAAAAGTGATGGGTTCCTGGCCTAAACTGTATATTTACGTTTGCAAAGCTATTATCCAACATAATATAGCAGTTGGTTTGAAGAGAATAATATACTTATCTGTTCATTGTCTGTTTTCAATATTTGATTCATAGACCTACTTTCAATAAACTAAAGTGGAACTTGTGATGAAAGTGATATTGGAGAGGAAAAGAAACTAAGTAATATTGTCTTATTACTATTCATTAAAAAAAAAAAACTTTCATGAGAAAAATAATTTAGCTATGTGAAATACTAATAAACTGAATTGTCTGTATGACCTGTTGTTGTAATGTTAGGCTCAACTGATTATTTATGATAAGAAAAAAGAAAATTGAACATTCATTTTTTTGCTTAATGTACAGTACTTCAGATAAAAGATTCATTACTCATCACTCCCAGGAAGTTGACAAAAAGATAGGCTGACACACAACCTACAATTATACTATTATTCAGTAATCTGCACAGCTTTAGAAATGGTAAAAAAAAAACACAAAAAAAAAATAAACATACTGTATATCACGGGCAGCAAATTTCTTCTCCGCTGAGAAGTCAAAGTGGGAATTTGAACCTGTGTATTTTGTACTGTAATAGAACTAATTTCATATATTAAATTTCTTAATATCTTTCAATTTCTTCATCTACATTTGCCATTGAGATTATAATTCTAACCCCTATCACGTGGTTGGAAAATCTCCTCGGACCCGGGTGACATCCTGAGACGCGCATTTATTCGTCGAGTTCCGGGCGGGGGAGTTGTGACGTGCTGAATTGTCAGCAATATATTGCTAGATTGTTCTTAAATATAACAATTTTTCATTATTTCTTAGACTTTGTTAATTAGTTAAGGTGTTTAAATGTCAGAAAATTAGATATAACGTAAAAAAAAAATGACGTCACAAAAAATTATGTGATGTTGATGACATCATGGTAATTTCTGCTTCTTGATCGATAGAATAAAAAGATCTGAGTTGAAAAACTATTGTAAAATCAAATGTGATTGGCCAAGAAATAAAATAAAGTAAACAATTACTAATGTAATACTACTAATTTCTTGATTACCCGTGATATCATGTCACGTCCCATCACAAGGTACATGAACATACACTTATTTACATTGTTCTTTTCGTTTTGGTAGAAAAAAAAAATGAAGTATAAAACATGTTTTTTGATGCCCCACTAAGAAATTGCTTCCACTAAAAAAAAAATAACACTAGAAAGGCATTACATTGCAGATGCATTCATGAAAACAACAAGAATAGGGTGGGTGAAAAATGCTCTGAGAGGTTTAGCACAGCCTCACGCAGCGGAGAAAACACCCTGGAATGAAGTCGCACACTTGTTATCTTCCCGGCATAAGTTTCCAGTTAATAACTATTCTTCTTTTATTAATTCTTTATATTAATGCTATTGAATAAAAATGTGACTTTAGGACTCTTTATTATGTAAAAAAAAAAAAAAAAAAATAATAATCATAATAATTTTTTCATTGTCAATACTGCTTCTAAAGTGGTATTCTGGTTTAACAGATCCAGTATCTAGTGTGCTTTCAGGACTGGTTAACAAGAAAGGCCAGCTTACGACAAAGTTACTTTCACAATTACTTCATAATTAATAGTTTCTGATTGTACAAGTGGAATCTAAGATGTCAAGAAACATACAAGCAATGTTCTCATTTAAGACTGTACACGTTTAAAGACTACAACTTAACCCCGTAAGTCCTATCCACACTGTTCATGGTGATACCTGGCCAAGCCTGTCAATTTTTTTATCATTATTATTATTATTATGAATAGGACATATGGAGTGTCAAAATACTTCCAGTACTGTTTGGCAAGTTTCCTCAAGCCAAACCCACTGTATCTTCCCCATATTACCATTCCCCTTTGAAACCTTCCTCTCCCTTGACCAATCGGTCAGTCACGTTCCGTCTCTTCGTTTTTTATTTTTTCGTGAATGAAATGTGAGTGCAAAATATTAATTCTGGTGCTGTAAGGGATATCATATGTAGGGACCCCCCCCTCCCCCCCATCAATCATTCATCTCATCTATGCCCTCTCCCTTACCTGACATGCAGTATAGTTGCTTTATGGTATATCATTGTATTTTTACTATTCATATATAAATAAATATTTCATTGTGTTCTAGAACAAAGCATGCTCTTTATTGCTTCATATGTTTTACTTGCATTTCCTCTAGCCAAACCCATTACATCAGCCCCATCTCCCCATGCCCCTATTGCCTTCCTTTCCTTTTGCCTCAGTTTTACTTAGCCCTCGTGTTTTTTACTATCTATACATAAGCATGAATATTTCATTGTTTTCTATGAAGAAACATTTTCTTTTTCTTATTTTGCTTTATTTGTGTAATATTTGTATGCTTTATAAGCATAGACACCTATTCCCATTTTCCTTTCTATTTTAGGGGTATTGGATAATTTTTTAGATTGTTTGGAGTAACTGTAATAATTTTCCAATTTTGATGCTCCACTGAGCAATCTGTCTGTGATATATGGCAATGAAATGTACAATCCAAAGACTTAGGTCTTTGAATTGCCAAAGACTCAAACTGGCCTTGGTGAAACTTAACAATCATACCCAAATCGCAGCTGGGGGGTGCAGACATGCTGAAACCTTCATGGCTTTTGGGGTTAAGAACCAATGAGGTATTTATGAGAGTGGTGTTGGAGATCTCAACTCTTTTGCCAATTATCTTTTAAAACCCCTTATTGTAGAGAAAGTACAAGTTAACAGCATAATTCAAATTTTCCATAAAAAATATGCCACTTTGCTATACCAAATTTCATTGCTTACTGAATTTCTTATGAAACATACCAACAATAGGGGCATAAATTATTTTAGAAATATTTGGAAGAAAATGGCATTGCTTGTCATCATCAAAAAGGTCTAAATAACAAATGGCAACATTATGAATCTATCATGAAAGGGATTACATTTCTTTTTCTTTCTTTTTTTTGGTGTCCCCAATAGTATAAGGGGTTTAAAAGTAAAGCCATAGAGCTATATAACAGACATAAGATGATATCATCAAACTCTAAAAATAACAAGGTCATACAGTTTCTCAGGTGCAAAGGTTCTCCACATACCTACAGCAACAGCTTTACTCTTATCACAGAAAAAAAAAAAAAATTAAAAAGGGTACTCACTGCACAGCCAGAAGCAAAGAAGGACAACAAAGGCTGGATCATCTCTGGCGAACTGGGCCTTTGTTTCTGTGGACGGGAGGGGGAAATAAGTGGTTAAGATGTGTTTAATGAGACAAGAAGGTTACCTTATGTATTGTGATTCCTCTAGATAATTTGCAAATATATCATTGGATCCAACTAACTGGAATGCTAATTTTGTTGTTTTTGAAACACTGTCAGTCCAGAATTACTTACGTTTCCTGTACTGAAAATTTCTATAAACTTTCTGTGGAGATACAAACAAATAAATCATTTGCCATGCTGCAAACTCGAAGTCCATTTGACGGAACTTCAGGAGTCGCCGCAGGTACTTGTAGCGTTTTGCTGCAGCCGTCATACAGTCGTGTCTGTCGAAAAAGAAAAATAATGTTGAAATAGCTATAAGTTATACAGACATAACATATGAAAGTTTATCAGAACTTACAACTAATTTGACTCTCACGTTTCTAATAAATTAGGATACAGAAACTGGATTTTATTTTTCATAGACCATAATAAAAAAAAAATCTTAAAAAAATCTATTGAATGAAATAATAATCTTTTTGATTCTCTATCATAGTTATACTTAATTTCATTGACAAATTATTTTCAATAGGAAGCATTAATACATAGCCATCCAACCAGACATTATACAAATGGATAATATTCAATATTTACTACTGCATATACATACTCTGACAAAACTAGCCACATCACATACCTGTGGGCTACGGGCGTTGGCAGTGGAGACGCTGACCTATAACTTAAGGGGACTGTGGTGGTCCCAACAGGTGCTGAGGGACTCTGGGCCCGAGAGGGAGGGGGTGAAGTCTGGTATTTGTGGTTTGAACTGCAAGGAGAAGAAGAGGCTGCTGAACTCTCGATTCTTGATACAACCATGTACATAACTAGGGTTCATGTTATTATTATGATATAAAACATATTTTATTTCGAATGTGGAGCCTGCTCAGCCTGGATATTCCTTGTGCCTATAACAGTATTTTCATGTTCAAAAGTGTTGTGCATAAAAAGGTATCTTACTTGATCAATCATCAATAATCTAAAGAAAAACATCATCTATGAGTACATCCATTTTAATTTTTACAGGGACACAAATGAACAGATATTAATAATATGCTGACAAAAGTTAACAAGGCACAAATGAAACTATCAATTGTTCTATGACAATTCTATAACCATTGGCAGTTTTCACGACTACCAAAGTTAATTACACTATATGCTGTCTTGATTATTGATGATTATATCTTGGTTTAGGTTAATTCTCAGACTAACTCATGCATGTCTTGCAACTGTTTCTCTTTGGATAAAACATGAGTGCATAAGCTTTTTAGTTCCACAGATAAAGGTATATGCCTTTTTAAGATATACTCAAAGTCAGGTATTTCCAACTATTGTTTGGGGGTACGTATATATTATTGTATACTGGGGAATGGTACATAACCAAACATAGGTATGTTATACCTCTATCCAAGTGGGAACCATATATAGTTGCTAAACTGCATGAGAACCAAACATGGTTTTGCCTGTATTTCTGGTTCCCTTAACCCACTGGCAGTGGATGCATGATTTGCTGCAAAGGCAGAGTCGGTCATAGACGTGGATGACACTGTGCCAGACATGTAAACCAGCCATCCTACTGCACAAACATTTTTTTAATACCGCAACCATTGGGTTAACACATTCGCGCTGGATGACTTGCTATCATGTCATGGGAATATTTCGCTCCTGTGAGATGACGTTCTATCGCGTCATGATCTCTCCCTTTAAATACATGTTTTACATAGTTACATATGTATATACTCATTGCACTTGCATTTCTAAAGCCACATTGTTATTGACTTATCAAAAAAAAAAAAAGAAAGAAAAAAATACAAAAAATGCCTCTCAACATCTCATAAAATCGGGTGGGTGTAGAGTGCTCTGAGAAATGTAGCACAGTATCGTGCTGGGAGCTATCTAGCACTTGGAGGCTGCACGCGCTTATTATCTTCATGGAGGGAGCAGCATCAGGCAAATGATCAGCCCGATGTGAGTGGGTTAAGTATTTTGGCAATTTTCAAACGCCTAACCTGTAGCTGTGCATTTAAGGATAATTTACAACAAAGAAATGGAAAATAACAGCACTCTATCATAAATTAAAGAGAGACTAATATGATTATGGTAAGTTGGTGGTGTAAGAGTTGGGGTTAAAGGTGCTGACAAGAAAGGCAAAAGGAGTGTAGCAGGAACCTATCTCTATAACATGTCTCTTTCTCAATGACCCAATCTTTGAGTTCCTTATTATACTATATCACACTTTTCATTTTACACAAACAACACAGTGGCAAACTGGTAGGCAGATGGAAAAGGGAAAGGGAGATGGAAATGGAAAAGTATAAGAAAGTAGGGAAAAAGTGAAAGAGGACAAGAAAGAGAAGGAAAGTGAAATAGAATGAGACAGTGCAAGAAAGACAGAGATGGAGGGAAGGAGATAGAGAATAAAGGGTACAGAAAGTAGAATATACAGTAAATATGTCTAAATTTCTATGTATAAAAATATAAATGTACACATTGTACTGTGCCATAATACATTGTAATTCAGACAAATTTAGGAAAAAAGCAATTATGATTCCTGGACAGATATTAGACAATAGTCTTTTTTTATGCATATGGTAAGATGGCACCCATAAGAGCAATGGTACCTTCAAAAGTAATTATAAGGCAGGTCCAAAATCAGACACCCCACTCTTTTGATTGATATGGCTTTCAATTTAATGGGGAATAATTTCTGCCTTAGTAGGGGCCCATTTTGGTGTATGTGACACAAAAAACAAAACAAAAAAAAAACATAAACAAAAACAAACACACACACACACACACACACACACACACACACACACACACACACACACACACACACACACACACACACACACACACACACACACACACACACACACACACACACACACACACACACACACACACACACACACACACACACACACACACACACACACACACACACACACACACACACACTCTCTCTCTCTCTCTCTCTCTCTCTCTTGCACTCCCTCCCTCCCTCTCTCTTTTATCCTCTGTTTAAATTGTTTGGTCAACTTGTTGATTGCATCACACATATAAAATATGCATTAACCCTTGTATTCTTAAACAGTGTATTTGTAGCTTAACATTAACCTTTAAAAATGAATGTAATAAATTTAGCACAATCTGCATCAATATTCCACAGTACGCCAGAAAATTATTGTTGTATTTTCAGGTAACATAATGTTGATTCTGAACAATAGATAATAAAAATACAGCTTATTTTATGCACAGATTGAATTAGAATAGATAAAATATAAGTTATTATTATGACTCCTTTTTTTCCTTCAAGTTTGTTATCACAATGCTTTTGTTCCATTCAAATACACTATCATCATACCTTTGTCTTATTCAAATGCACTGAAATCTCTATATGATTACAAATAGATAGCCTAGAACTTCAGCTCTTAAAATGATAAAGACTTTAAATGGCACAAGGATATAGTAAATTTGTTTTTGTTCACATTCTTATCTATTTTTAATGTTTCATTTCACTCTGCTAAGTTCCCTGGCATACTTCATCCTCTATGCAAACATTCAGACCAATATTTTTGCTACAGCAGGTCTGCACTCAATTAAAGACATTACAAAATAGTAGTAAACACCTTAAGCAATACATCAGTACCAATACCATTAGTATCAGCAATGCAGACCCTTTACCAATATATAAACCTTCCCTTCCCTCTGAAGCACAAACCCAAGTAGCCTAGCTTAGAAACCAATGAATGAATGACTATATGTTTACTCATGATTTGTCAGCTCATCATATGGCTAGTTATCTACCAATCATAATCTGCCATGATACAGCCTGGAGACCTCCCCTCCCTGGCAAAATATTGTTAAATAAAGAACCAGGTCAAGCTCAATCTTGCTTAACCCACACAGGACGGGTGGTACAGCATGTGTACCGCGCATTCAAAAGCCCAGTTGCCGGGCGGCACAGTATTGTGCCAGCCATTCAATTGATTTAGGCCTAATAATTCGAACGCCCCGGCATTTGGACATTCAAGGCTAGAATTCCCCCGTCGGGAATGGGTTAAGTGTCAAAGTTGCAGAAACTTTGGTGGTTGCTGGGTTGGACTCCTATAGCAATATACTTATATAGTAATATAGTATTATTAATTATATTAATATAGTATGCGTTCCTCTGCAGATTACAATAAGTTTAATGTTGATTTGTATAAAACAAAGCCAATATGATCATGAAATTGAGTCATGTCTTGAAAGCCACATGAGATTAGTTAGTAACAATTATTTATTTAAGTAGCATGCAGGTGGATCTGTACCACTTGGAGGTGAACATGCTGGAGATTCAAGATGAGATCAGTCTGAATTAATTTCTTCTGTGGCACTAAAGATTATATTCTCCTTCTCTATTCATTTATATGTTATAGAAGTCATTATACAGCCAAGTTGTACATTTTGAATGTATTGTAAAATTAAAATGATCACAGTTTTAAAGTTGTGGCATGTTCAGGGAGCTGTTAAGAATTTAGCTTTGATCACATAAGCTACACACTGGAAAAGGATTGGAACTGTTTTTTAAGGTGGTTACCATTCCTTTATTCCTTGGCATTGTTTGGTGACAACATATGAAAAGTTCCCAAAATCCCTCACTTTAAAAACTCTGCCTTACTCTTTACTTTCTCTGATGGTTCTTTTTGTCTCTAGATCAAATGCATTCTTTGTCTAATCTAAGTTATTGAAGTTCTTGTATGCAATTCAAGTCAGATTTGAAGCATCTACAAACAATAAAATCAGATAGCTCAAAGTTATACTGGTTATATTAAATAATGCTTTTATTTCTAATGATATAGAAGGCCTGCCCAATATCAGACTAAGGTTGACATGTTATGCTGCAAGGTAGAAATTAGCAAAGGAATCACTGAAATACATTTTACAAAGGTAATATGGTTGAAACCTTGCTTGACTCTCATATTTCTCTATCCTCTTGAGATTTGCTAAATTTACTCCTTCCTTTTCCTGTTACTCTTCACATTTGTATACATATATTTTTGGCATGAATGATGGGCATGGTAAGTCACAAAAAAAAACATATCAAATAGTGCATATTTGATCACACACAGTCCGAGCTCTAAGCAAGATCGTAAACAAGGCTCCCAAGGATTAGAATCAAATTATGGAGTCACTATAATACACACAAGTGCACTGAGATTAGAATGGGAAATGTGGCCCTTTTCCAGCGAGATTCTGAATGTGACGAAGCTTTGCCACAGGAAATGCGTTAGCTCAAAAAACATAAAATTCCACCAAGGTGCTCTATCTTAACTCATCTGTCCAGATCCACAAGTCAAGCAAGACTATTTAGCAGAAATTAGGAGCATATGGACAGGCTGATGAATGTTGTGGGTAGGTTGTGTGAATTAGGGATGGGGTCTAGCAAACATGCAATTGAGCTGTTTATATAAATAATTAACAGTATACCCTGTGGGAATAAGTAATCCCATTATATATCTAACATTCAATACATTAGAAAAAATATGAATAATCTCGTATTTTAACATTAAAGTTTGTAAAAAGTTGTGAATGTTCTCTGAGGATGAGTGATGTTAATTCTATGATTACCATTCTCCTTTGTATCAACTTTAATAGGTTTCAGTAGCAAGTGCACTTAATAAAAACATGCAACCAAACCAGATGCACAAATAACACAAGGACAATGTCGTCTCAGGTATGCAATGGATGTACTTTTCAGACTGCATAGTAAAATGCAATTTTTTACCTCATAATTCACAAATAATTACATATCTGAAGTCTAGTTTCCAAACTTCAAGTAACTTAAAGTGACTCATTGTCTGGTAGAGATTGCAAGCTATTGTAAGTCACAACCTACACTGTTACTAAGTAGGTGGAATCACAGTATAATTATAATAATACTTATAACATTTCAAGCCAATTGTGTATTCTATATGATGCTATTATAATTTTTAGCCTCCTTGCCAGTCATACTAAATGTAGATGATCCTATCTTTACATTTAAGCCACATACAAAAATAAAAAAATAAAAATAAATATCATAAAGGAGTAAATAAAAGTAAATAAATATTCACAGGACCCATACAACAATTCAAGCAATTGTCAAACCTCCACGCCTCTCAGCACTTATGCATAGGCTAAGATATCTTCACTTTGTATACATACTAGCAAGATAAGAGCTTGGTCTGGTTCCTTTTTTTTGACAACAAATCACCCAGGTGAAGTGTACAATCTCAAACTTATTAATTTATACCTGGAAGTTTGTTGGTCTTTGATGGAGTACCAAAAGCAAGTCAAAGTAATCTTTTAAATTGAGATTTTTGGTCATCCGGCACAGATCATAGCATGTTTCAAGTGGATCAGGACAGAACGTAGGCCACATATTCGTAATCTTGAAGAAAATCCTATTCCGAAGACCTCTGTGGCTACCTAGCAAACATTTCGCTAAAAGACTAGAGGAAGTATATACACCATCTAAACACCTAGATGGAAATGAAGTTATCTTAAATAAGAATAAATCTGTTTGAGATTCAATGCACAAATTTTTGGTTTCATTCACTTTTTCATACTAAACATGACACCCATAACCTATACTACTTAATCAAAGTCTTACTAAATGAGTCATAACTTGAAATCAAACAGTATTAGAACAATTTCAGACAGCCATTTCCCGCGCAAAGTAATTGGCGCAGAAGAAAGATAAATAGACCAAATGGCAAGACACTTTTCCTTAATAACATTTCTTTGCTCTGCCTTTCCTATATATTGTTTAATTTACAGGTGAAGGCTGTCTGAAACTATCATATAGCCATCTTTTTCCACTTCATAACTTTTCTTATTATATTTCAGATAAATAAAACTAAAATAACCATAACTAAAAACCTTCCTTTCTGGATGAAGTTATTTCAGTAGGACTTCAGCCTCACTTACTACATTATAGAGTCAAGGACCTGTATTTTCATACCTAAAGATAATTTTTCTCCAACCGCATATATACAAATACATATCAAAGATGAGAAACTTAAAACTTTTGAAGAGACAAAGAATTTTATTTCACAAAGATACGCCATACACCTGATCATGTCCCATATATCGTCAAACAAGCTTACTCAACCATTATAAAACGCCTAAACTAATACAAAAACTGCATATCTTAACTCCTAACATGACCCGAAGGTCGTGAAACAATAAATAAGCTGACTACAAACCTCATATTAATGGCATTTCTGGATTTTAACTCGGTGTTTTCATTCACTTGTTGGTGGTCGCTTTAACTACTGATACTGAGGCGCCAACGAAGGAGATAAAACACTTTTGATTTACAATTTGGACATATAGACTTGAGAAACGTGAGGGAAATTTGACTTTTAATTCTATGAATGTGGATTTCCTAATCCGTAAAATATGATATGGTTCTATAAAGGAAATATAACTCACTAATGAGATGAGGATGATGTCATTAATGTTGGGAATGGATGGAATTCTCTCTGCCAGCTGTCAACGTCACCGACTATTAGCAATAACTATGGAATTTTTCTTCATCATTACGTTTGGGAATTGGACAAATTAGGGAGAACTCACA